>NC_139654.1:39126477-39343977 GCF_951799395.1 Argentina silus
GGACTGTAGCTAATTCATACAGTAGCAGTGTGATTGACTGTAGCTAGTTTATACAGTAGCAGTGTGATTGACTGTAGCTAGTTCATACGGTAGCATTGTGATTGACTGTAGCTAGTTCATATAGTGTAGCATTGGGACAGTAGCTAGTTTATAAAGTAGCAGTGTGATTGACTGTAGCTAGTTTATACAGTAGCAGTGTGATTGACTGCAGCTAGTTAATATATTGTATCATTGGGACTGTAGCTAGTTCATACAGTAGCAGTGTGATTGACTGGAGTTAGTTCATACAGTAGCAGTGTGATTGACTGTCGCTAGTTTATACTGTAGCAGTGTGATTGACTGTAGCTAGTTCATACAGTAGCAGTGTGATTGACTGTAGCTAGTTCATACAGTAGCATTGGGACTGTAGCTAATTCATACAGTAGCAGTGTGATTGACTGTAGCTAGTTCATACAGTAGCAGTGTGATTGACTGTAGCTAGTTCATACAGTAGCAGTGTGATTGACTGTAGCTAGTTTATTCAGTAGAAGTGTGATTGACTGTGGCTAGTTCATACAGTAGCAGTGTGGTTGACTGTAGCTAGTTCATACAGTAGCAGTGTGGTTGACTGTAGCTAGTTCATACAGTAGCAGTGTGATTGACTGTAGCTAGTTCATACAGTAGCAGTGTGATTGACTGTAGCTAGTTCATACAGTAGCATTGGGACTGTAGCTAATTCATACAGTAGCAGTGTGATTGACTGTAGCTAGTTCATACAGTAGCAGTGTGATTGACTGTAGCTAGTTCATACAGTAGAAGTGTGATTGACTGTAGCTAGTTCATACAGTAGCAGTGTGGTTGACTATAGCTAGTCCATATAGTAACATTGTGATTGACTGTAGCTAGTTAATATAGTGTATCATTGGGACTGTAGCTAGTTCATACAATAGCAGTGTGATTGACTGTAGCTAGTTTATACAGTAGCAGTGTGATTGACTTTAGCTAGTTCATATAGTAGCAGTGTGATTGACTGTAGCTAGTTCATACAGCAGAAGTGTGACTGACTGTAGCTAGTTTATACAGTAGCAGTGTGATTGACTGTAGCTAGTTTATTCAGTAGAAGTGTGATTGACTGTAGCTAGTTCATACAGTAGCAGTGTGGTTGACTGTAGCTAGTTCATACAGTAGCAGTGTGGTTGACTGTAGCTAGTTCATACAGTAGCAGTGTGATTGACTGTAGCTAGTTCATACAGTAGCATTGGGACTGTAGCTAATTCATACAGTAGCAGTGTGATTGACTGTAGCTAGTTCATACAGTAGCAGTGTGATTGACTGTAGCTAGTTCATACAGTAGCAGTGTGATTGACTGTAGCTAATTCATACAGTAGCAGTGTGATTGACTGTCGCTAGTTCATAAAGTAACATTGTGATTGACTGTAGCTAGTTCATACAGTAGAAGTGTGATTGACTGTAGCTAGTTCATACAGTAGCAGTGTGGTTGACTATAGCTAGTCCATATAGTAACATTGTGATTGACTGTAGCGAGTTAATATAGTGTATCATTGGGACTGTAGCTAGTTCATACAATAGCAGTGTGATTGACTGTAGCTAGTTTATACAGTAGCAGTGTGATTGACTTTAGCTAGTTCATATAGTAGCAGTGTGATTGACTGTAGCTAGTTCATACAGCAGAAGTGTGATTGACTGTAGCTAGTTTATACAGTAGCAGTGTGATTGACTGTAGCTAGTTCATACGGTAGCATTGTGATTGACTGTAGCTAGTTCATATAGTGTAGCATTGGGACAGTAGCTAGTTTATAAAGTAGCAGTGTGATTGACTGTAGCTAGTTTATACAGTAGCAGTGTGATTGACTGCAGCTAGTTAATATATTGTATCATTGGGACTGTAGCTAGTTCATACAGTAGCAGTGTGATTGACTGGAGTTAGTTTATACAGTAGCAGTGTGATTGACTGTCGCTAGTTTATACTGTAGCAGTGTGATTGACTGTAGCTAGTTCATACAGTAGCAGTGTGATTGACAGTAGCTAGTTAATATAGTGTATCATTGGGACAGTAGCTAGTTCATACAGTAGCAGTGTGATTGACTGTAGCTTGTTCATACAGTAGTCATATGATTGTAGACAGTTCTAGCAACAGTCAGTCACACTTCTACTGTATGAACTAGCTACTGTCGCTAGTTCATATAATGTATCATTGGGACTGTAGCTAGTTCATACAGTAGCAGTGTGATTGACTATAGCTAGTCCATATAGTAACATTGTGATTGACTGTAGCTAGTTAATATAGTGTATCATTGGGACTGTAGCTAGTTCATACAATAGCAGTGTGATTGACTGTAGCTAGTTTATACAGTAGCAGTGTGATTGACTTTAGCTAGTTCATATAGTAGCAGTGTGATTGACTGTAGCTAGTTCATACAGCAGAAGTGTGACTGACTGTAGCTAGTTTATACAGTAGCAGTGTGATTGACTGTAGCTAGTTTATTCAGTAGAAGTGTGATTGACTGTAGCTAGTTCATACAGTAGCAGTGTGGTTGACTGTAGCTAGTTCATACAGTAGCAGTGTGGTTGACTGTAGCTAGTTCATACAGTAGCAGTGTGATTGACTGTAGCTAGTTCATACAGTAGCATTGGGACTGTAGCTAATTCATACAGTAGCAGTGTGATTGACTGTAGCTAGTTCATACAGTAGCAGTGTGATTGACTGTAGCTAGTTCATACAGTAGCAGTGTGATTGACTGTAGCTAATTCATACAGTAGCAGTGTGATTGACTGTCGCTAGTTCATAAAGTAACATTGTGATTGACTGTAGCTAGTTCATACAGTAGAAGTGTGATTGACTGTAGCTAGTTCATACAGTAGCAGTGTGGTTGACTATAGCTAGTCCATATAGTAACATTGTGATTGACTGTAGCGAGTTAATATAGTGTATCATTGGGACTGTAGCTAGTTCATACAATAGCAGTGTGATTGACTGTAGCTAGTTTATACAGTAGCAGTGTGATTGACTTTAGCTAGTTCATATAGTAGCAGTGTGATTGACTGTAGCTAGTTCATACAGCAGAAGTGTGATTGACTGTAGCTAGTTTATACAGTAGCAGTGTGATTGACTGTAGCTAGTTCATACGGTAGCATTGTGATTGACTGTAGCTAGTTCATATAGTGTAGCATTGGGACAGTAGCTAGTTTATAAAGTAGCAGTGTGATTGACTGTAGCTAGTTTATACAGTAGCAGTGTGATTGACTGCAGCTAGTTAATATATTGTATCATTGGGACTGTAGCTAGTTCATACAGTAGCAGTGTGATTGACTGTCGCTAGTTTATACTGTAGCAGTGTGATTGACTGTAGCTAGTTCATACAGTAGCAGTGTGATTGACAGTAGCTAGTTAATATAGTGTATCATTGGGACAGTAGCTAGTTCATACAGTAGCAGTGTGATTGACTGTAGCTTGATCATACAGTAGTCATATGATTGTAGACAGTTCTAGCAACAGTCAGTCACACTTCTACTGTATGAACTAGCTACTGTCGCTAGTTCATATAATGTATCATTGGGACTGTAGCTAGTTCATACAGTAGCAGTGTGATTGACTGTAGCTAGTTCATATAGTGTATCATTGGGACTATAGCTAGTTCATACAGTAGCAGTGTGATTGACTGTAGCTAATTCATACAGTAGCAGTGTGATTGACTGTAGCTAGTTCATACAGTAGCAGTGTGATTGACTGTCGCTAGTTCATAAAGTAGCAGTGTGATTGACTGTAGCTAGTTCATACAGTAACAGTGTGATTGACTGTAGCTAGTTCATACAGTAGAAGTGTGATTGACTGTAGCTAGTCCATATAGTAACATTGTGATTGACTGTAGTGAGTTAATATAGTGTATCATTGGGACTGTAGCTAGTTCATATAGTAGCAGTGTGATTGACTGTAGCTAGTTCATACAGCAGAAGTGTGATTGACTGTAGCTAGTTTATACAGTAGCAGTGTGATTGACTGTAGCTAGTTCATACGGTAGCATTGGGACTGTAGCTAATTCATACAGTAGCAGTGTGATTGACTGTAGCTAGTTCATACAGTAGCAGTGTGATTGACTGTAGCTAGTTCATACAGTAGCAGTGTGGTTGACTTTAGCTAGTTCATACAGTAGCAGTGTGATTGACTGTAGCTAGTTCATACAGTAGCATTGGGACTGTAGCTAATTCATACAGTAGCAGTGTGATTGACTGTAGCTAGTTCATACAGTAGCAGTGTGATTGACTGTAGCTAGTTCATACAGTAGCAGTGTGATTGACTGTAGCTAATTCATACAGTAGCAGTGTGATTGACTGTCGCTAGTTCATAAAGTAACATTGTGATTGACTGTAGCTAGTTCATACAGTAGAAGTGTGATTGACTGTAGCTAGTTCATACAGTAGCAGTGTGGTTGACTATAGCTAGTCCATATAGTAACATTGTGATTGACTGTAGCGAGTTAATATAGTGTATCATTGGGACTGTAGCTAGTTCATACAATAGCAGTGTGATTGACTGTAGCTAGTTTATACAGTAGCAGTGTGATTGACTTTAGCTAGTTCATATAGTAGCAGTGTGATTGACTGTAGCTAGTTCATACAGCAGAAGTGTGATTGACTGTAGCTAGTTTATACAGTAGCAGTGTGATTGACTGTAGCTAGTTCATACGGTAGCATTGTGATTGACTGTAGCTAGTTCATATAGTGTAGCATTGGGACAGTAGCTAGTTTATAAAGTAGCAGTGTGATTGACTGTAGCTAGTTTATACAGTAGCAGTGTGATTGACTGCAGCTAGTTAATATATTGTATCATTGGGACTGTAGCTAGTTCATACAGTAGCAGTGTGATTGACTGTCGCTAGTTTATACTGTAGCAGTGTGATTGACTGTAGCTAGTTCATACAGTAGCAGTGTGATTGACAGTAGCTAGTTAATATAGTGTATCATTGGGACAGTAGCTAGTTCATACAGTAGCAGTGTGATTGACTGTAGCTTGTTCATACAGTAGTCATATGATTGTAGACAGTTCTAGCAACAGTCAGTCACACTTCTACTGTATGAACTAGCTACTGTCGCTAGTTCATATAATGTATCATTGGGACTGTAGCTAGTTCATACAGTAGCAGTGTGATTGACTGTAGCTAGTTCATATAGTGTATCATTGGGACTATAGCTAGTTCATACAGTAGCAGTGTGATTGACTGTAGCTAATTCATACAGTAGCAGTGTGATTGACTGTAGCTAGTTCATACAGTAGCAGTGTGATTGACTGTCGCTAGTTCATAAAGTAGCAGTGTGATTGACTGTAGCTAGTTCATACAGTAACAGTGTGATTGACTGTAGCTAGTTCATACAGTAGAAGTGTGATTGACTGTAGCTAGTCCATATAGTAACATTGTGATTGACTGTAGTGAGTTAATATAGTGTATCATTGGGACTGTAGCTAGTTCATATAGTAGCAGTGTGATTGACTGTAGCTAGTTCATACAGCAGAAGTGTGATTGACTGTAGCTAGTTTATACAGTAGCAGTGTGATTGACTGTAGCTAGTTCATACGGTAGCATTGGGACTGTAGCTAATTCATACAGTAGCAGTGTGATTGACTGTAGCTAGTTCATACAGTAGCAGTGTGATTGACTGTAGCTAGTTTATACAGTAGAAGTGTGATTGACTGTAGCTAGTTCATACAGTAGCAGTGTGGTTGACTGTAGCTAGTTCATACAGTAGCAGTGTGGTTGACTGTAGCTAGTCCATATAGTAACATTGTGATTGACTGTTGCTAGTTAATATAGTGTATCATTGGGACAGTAGCTAGTTCATACAGTTGCAGTTCGATTGACTGTAGCTAGTTCATACAGTAGTCATATGATTGTAGACAGTTCTAGCAACAGTCAGTCACACTGCTACTGTATGAACTAGCTACTGTCGCTAGTTCATATAATGTATCATTGGGACTGTAGCTAGTTCATACAGTAGCAGTGTGATTGACTGTAGCTAGTTCATATAGTGTATCATTGGGACTATAGCTAGTTCATACACTAGAAGTGTGATTGACTGTAGCTAATTCATACAGTAGCAGTGTGGTTGACTGTAGCTAGTTCATATAGTAGCAGTGTGATTGACTGTAGCTAGTTCATACAGCAGAAGTGTGATTGACTGTAGCTAGTTTATACAGTAGCAGTGTGATTGACTGTAGCTAGTTCATACGGTAGCATTGTGTTTGACTGTAGCTAGTTCATATAGTGTAGCATTGGGACAGTAGCTAGTTTATAAAGTAGCAGTGTGATTGACTGCAGCTTGTTAATATATTGTATCATTGGGACTGTAGCTAGTTCATACAGTAGCAGTGTGATTGACTGGAGTTAGTTTATACAGTAGCAGTGTGATTGACTGTCGCGAGTTTATACTGTAGCAATGTGATTGACTGTAGCTAGTTCATACAGTAGCATTGGGACTGTAGCTAATTCATACAGTAGCAGTGTGATTGACTGTAGCTAGTTCATACAGTAGCAGTGTGATTGACTGTAGCTAGTTCATACAGTAGCAGTGTGGTTGACTGTAGCTAGTTCATACAGTAGCAGTGTGGTTGACTGTAGCTAGTCCATATAGTAACATTGTGATTGACTGTAGCTAGTTAATATAGTGTATCATTGGGACAGTAGCTAGTTCATACAGTAGCAGTGTGATTGACTGTAGCTTGTTCATACAGTAGTCATATGATTGTAGACAGTTCTAGCAACAGTCAGTCACACTGCTACTGTATGAACTAGCTACTGTTGCTAGTTCATATAATGTATCATTGGGACTGTAGCTAGTTCATACAGTAGCAGTGTGATTGACTGTAGCTAGTTCATATAGTGTATCATTGGGACTATAGCTAGTTCATACAGTAGCAGTGTGATTGACTGTAGCTAATTCATACAGTAGCAGTGTGGTTGACTGTAGCTAGTTCATACAGTAGCAGTGTGGTTGACTGTAGCTAGTCCATATAGTAACATTGTGATTGACTTTAGCGAGTTAATATAGTGTATCATTGGTACTGTAGCTAGTTCATACAGTAGCAGTGTGATTGACTGTAGCTAGTTAATATAGTGTATCATTGGTACTGTAGCTAGTTCATACAGTAGCAGTGTGATTGACTGTAGCTAGTTCATACAGTAGTCATATGATTGTAGACAGTTCTAGCAACAGTCAGTCACACTGCTACTGTATGAACTAGCTACTGTCGCTAGTTCATATAATGTATCATTGGGACTGTAGCTAGTTCATACAGTAGCAGTGTGATTGACTGTAGCTAGTTCATACAGTAGCATTGGGACTGTAGCTAATTCATACAGTAGCAGTGTGATTGACTGTAGCTAGTTCATACAGTAGCAGTGTGATTGACTGTAGCTAGTTCATACAGTAGCAGTGTGATTGATTGTAGCTAGTTTATACAGTAGAAGTGTGGTTGACTGTAGCTAGTTCATACAGTAGCAGTGTGGTTGACTGTAGCTAGTCCATATAGTAACATTGTGATTGACTGTAGCTAGTTAATATAGTGTATCATTGGGACAGTAGCTAGTTCATACAGTAGCAGTGTGATTGACTGTAGCTTGTTCATACAGTAGTCATATGATTGTACACAGTTCTAGCAACAGTCACACTGCTACTGTATGAACTAGCTACTGTCGCTAGTTCATATAATGTATCATTGGGACTGTAGCTAGTTCATACAGTAGCAGTGTGATTGACTGTAGCTAGTTCATATAATGTATCATTGGGACTATAGCTAGTTCATACAGTAGCAGTGTGATTGACTGTAGCTAATTCATACAGTAGCAGTGTGGTTGATTGTAGCTAGTTCATACAGTAGCAGTGTGATTGACTGTAGCTAGTCCATATAGTAACATTGTGATTGACTTTAGCGAGTTAATATAGTGTATCATTGGGACTGTAGCTAGTTCATACACTAGAAGTGTGGTTGACTGTAGCTAGTTCATATAGTAACATTGTGATTGACTGTAGCTAGTTAATATAGTGTATCATTGGGACTGTAGCTAGTTCATACAGTAGCAGTGTGATTGACTGTAGCTAGTTCATACAGTAGCAGTGTGATTGACTGTAGCTAGTTCATATGGTGTATCATTGGGACTGTAGCTAGATTGACTGTAGCTAGTTTATACAGTAGCAGTGTGATTGACTGTAGCTAGTTTATACAGTAGCAGTGTGATTGACTGTAGCTAGTTCATATAGTGAACATAAGACTAGAATTCATGGTTTATTCAGACACTTTTATTCACAAGTAATAAAAGTAAACACGTTTGCAAAGGGGTTTTTCGTTGTCCTTTCAGACCGCCATTTATACTTTCAAATCTAGGTTACCTCCCTCATATACAAATCACTTATATCACCAATATCATTCGTCTCCTACATCGCGTCGCGGCCTGGTTTCCCCTCCTATTATAATTATAAACATCTCCACTACTCTCCCTTCACAAATCAATCACTGGCCATCCTGCTCTTAATTCTCTCT
The DNA here is from genome assembly GCF_951799395.1 of Argentina silus. Lineage (NCBI taxonomy): Eukaryota > Metazoa > Chordata > Actinopteri > Argentiniformes > Argentinidae > Argentina > Argentina silus. The sequence continues at coordinate 39,135,008 of NC_139654.1, forward strand.
CTGCCTTTCCTTTGTGGAATTAGGAATCTTTATTTTCTATGGAAATTGACCATACTATCTTACACACAGCAACGTAATCCAGCATCACAACTCAAACACCCAATCTAACCAACTCTTATATACATACAGACACTCTCTCCTGTGTTATTCTCAGAGTTCATCATCAGTCTGATTTGATCATCTAATCATTCATCTGGATTGTCAGAGGCTTTTCCATCAAAACAACTAAAAAAACATGTAAGCTTCTATTTTTTGTCACTCTATTGCAGTCTATTTTACTATCAGATGCATATATATATATATAGTAAAAAATAATATAACTACACACAACACACTACACCCTACACACTACACCCTACACACTAGACACTGGGAGAGGTAACATCTGTACATCCAACATCTCAGTGAAAACACACTACTATCCAACTGCATCATGTTCTGATCCGTTATCTTTGAGCCTTTGGTGTTCAGTGTGATCTCCCTGAGAATAGTTTACACAGGGTCACTGAACAGTCCACACACCTAAGCCAAAACCCTGGGTAGAGGGGCTCAGTGAATGTGGAGTGGAATGTGTGCAGGAGGGTCTGTGTGTCAGAGGAGACGCTGTAGAAGGACAGAGTGCCGGCCGGCCAGTCCAGATACACTCCTACTCTGTGGGAGCCAGAGGAGGGGACAGGTATGTCAGTGTTCTTCTCATTGTGCCAGGCGGAGTAACTGTTATCAGAGCAGTACAGACTCCAGGACTTGTCATTGAATCCCAACACACAGTCATAAACCCCTCCTCTCCTGCTGATTCCTTTATATGTCACTCCTATATATGCCTCTTCCCCACTCCACTCTACCTCCCAGTAACGGCGCCCAGTCAGACCCTCTCTACACAGCACCTGTGCATAGTAGTCAAATCTCTCTGGGTGATCAGGATACGGCTGCTCCTCTCTCCCCAGTGTCACCTTTCTGTTCTCCTCTGACAGAGAGAGGTCTCTGTGTGCTGTGTTTGGGTCCAGTGTGAGCTCACAGGCATCTGGGAGAAGAACAGAGGGAGGAAGGGAGGGAGGAAGAGAAAAAGAGAGAGGGAGAGAGAGAGAGAGAGAGAGGAGAGAGAGAGAGAGAGAGAGAGAGAGAGAGAGAGGGGAGAGAGAGAGAGAGAAAAAGAGAGGAGAGAGAGAAAGAGGAGGAAGAGAGAGGGGGACAGAGGAAGAGAAAGAGAGAAAGGGATGGAAGGAGAGAGAGAGAGGAGAGAGAGGGAGTGAGAGAGGGAGAAAGAGGGAGAGAGAGAGGAGGAAGAGAGAGGGGGACGGAGGAAGAGAAAGAGAGAGAGGGAAAGAGAGAGAGAGAAAGAGAGGGTGAGAGAGAGAGAGAGGGGAGAGAGGGGGACAGAGGAAGAGAAAGAGAGAGAGGGATGGAGAGAGAGAGAGAGAGGGAGGAGAGAGAGGGAGAGAGAGAGGGAGAAAGAGGGAGAGAGAGAGGAGGAAGAGAGAGGGGGACGGAGGAAGAGAAAGAGAGAGAGGGAAAGAGAGAGAGAGAGAAAGAGAGGGTGAGAGAGAGAGAGAGGGGAGAGAGGGGGACAGAGGAAGAGAAAGAGAGAGAGGGATGGAGAGAGAGAGAGAGAGGGAGGAGAGAGAGGGAGAGAGAGAGGGAGAGAGAGGAGAGAGAGAGAGAGAGAGAGGAGGAAGAGAGAGTGGGACGGAGAAAGAGAGAGAGGCAAAGAGAGAGAGGGAGAGAGAGAGAGAGGGGAGAGAGGGGGACAGAGGAAGAGAAAGAGAGAGAGGGATGGAGAGAGAGAGAGAGAGAGAGGAGAGAGAAAGAGGGAGAGAGAGAGAGTGGGAGAGAGAGGAGAGAAGAGTCAGAGAGAGAGAGAGAGGGGAGAGAGAAAAAGAGAGGGAGAGACAGAGAGAAGGAACAGAGAGGGGGACGGAGGAATAGAGAGAGGGATGGAGGGAGAGAGAGAGAGAGAGAGGGGAGAGGGGGGAGAGAGTGGGACAGAGGAAGAGAGAGAGGGATGGAGGGAGAGAGAGAGAGAGAGAGAGAGAGAGAGGGGAGAGAGGAGAGGGGGGAGAGAGTGGGACGGAGGAAGAGAAAGAGAGAGAGGGAGAGAGAGAGAGGGGAGAGAAAGAGAGAGGGAGAGAGAGAGGGGAGAGAAAGAGAGAGAGAGGAGGAAGAGAAAGAGAGGGAGGGAGGGAGAGAGAGAGAGTGGAGAGAGAGAGAGAGTGAGAAGAAAGAGAGAGAGAGAGAGGGGATGGGGGAAGAGAAAGAGAGAGAGGGATGGAGGGAGAGAGAGAGAGGGAGAGAGAGAGAGGAGAAAGAAAGAGAGAGGGAGAGAGAGAGAGAAAGGAGGAAGAGAGAGGGGGACAGAGGAAGATCAAAAGAGAGAGGGATGGAGGGAGAGAGAGAGAGAGGGAGAGAAAGAGGGAGAGAGAGAGAGGGGCAGAGAGAGGGAGAGAGAGAGAGGGTGGGAGAGTCAGATATGTCGGCTGTCTTTGATGAGTCTCTCCCTCTCCTCGAGATCTCTAGTTGTGTCTCAGGGTTTGTGGAGAGGATCAATGGAGGGAGGGAGGGAGGGAGGGAGAGGAGGGAGGAACGGAGAGAGGGAGGGAGGGAGAGATAAAGAGAGAGAGTGACTGTCAGCTACTTCAGGAGAAACACACTCACATTGGAAGAACTGGGCTCTGGTCCTGGGCTCTGGTGGCAGGAAAACATCCACTCCATTCACTACAGGCGGGAGGGAGGGAGGGAGAAAGGGAGGGAGGAAGGGAGGAGAGGGAGGGAGGGGGAGAGAGGGGAGGTAGGGGTAGAGGGAGGGAGAAAGGGAGGGAGGGGGAGATAGGGAGGGAGGGAAAGAGGGAGAGAGAAAAGGAGGGAGGGAGAGGAGGGAGGGATAGAGAGAGGAGGGAGGGAGGGAGAGAGAGAGAGGGAGGGAGGGAGGGAGAGGAGGGAGGGAGGGAGGTAGGTAGAGTAGCAGAGAGGTAGGAAGGGAGAGAGAGGCACGGAGGGAGAGCAAGAGGAGGGAGGGAGGGAGGAAAGGGAGGGAGGGAGAGAGCGAGTGAAGGAGGGTGAGAGGTAGGGAGAGAGGGAGAGAGGGTGGGAGGTAGAGGGAGAGGGGGGTAGGGAGGGAGAGAGAGAAAAAGACAGAGAAAGAGGGAAAGAGAGAGAGAGAGAGATTGGATGGGGAGAAGAGGTAGATAGGGAGGGAGAGAGAGAGGGAGGGAGGGAGGGAGGGAGGTAGGGAGGGAGGGAGAGAGGGAGGGAGAGAGAGAGAGACATGTATCAGTCAAGGGTTGTAAACATGGACAGGTCCCACATTGTTCTGATGGGGGGAAAAGAGAAGGCCTCACTTTGCAGGTTAACCCTTTGGGGACCAGGGGTATTTTATTGATTTTTACATACATTTTTTCTTTCTCAATTTGAAGGCACTTCCATACAAAATACTACCCAAGTGTTTCATATCAATATTTTCAGTACAAACTCAGCTTTCTTGATTGTATCTTGATGTTTACCCCAAAAGCACTGTGTGAAGAGGTAAGTAGGCCTAAACCTGAATATTTCGAATCCGTTTTTCAGAAATGTTTCAAATCCCACGTGAAAACATATCTTTACCCATGTGGATGAATTGTTTTGGTGCTTGAAATTCATCTATGAAGTCCTGAGCTACACAGAAATGGTATACAATATGAATAAAATACTAGACAGAATATAAAAAAGGACTTCTAATGGATCCTTGTAAACACATCCTCTCTGCTTTCTGTCTCTGTCACTGTCACTGAAATGTTTGTCAGTACCGACAATGCCGACAACACGTGTAGCGAAGAAGATGGACGTGCGAATCGACCAATCACCGACGGTAAAAGGCAGTGTCTGAGCGACTCAAGCTAGTCTGCTACCAAATTCACCAATTACGCAGGGAGGGCGTGTACCAAGCTGTTCTGAGGCTCATAGCTCTGTCTGTGAGTGAGAGGGCATGTCACAGGAGGGCGGAATCGAAAGCTGAGAGTCTACCGATATTTAAACCATGTTTATACGCCGAATTATCACGGAGATATTGATCAAAACATTTTGGAAACCCCTGAAAACGCGGCCGCACGTCAGTAGGGTTAGGGTTAGGGTTACGGGTTGGGGTTGGGGTTAGGATTAGGGGTTAGGGTCTGTTGTTGGTTGGATGTTTTCATTGACGGTTTAGTATTTGGGTTTGGGGTATGGGTTAGGGGTTAGGGTCTGTTGATGGTTGGATGTTTTCATTGACGGTTTAGTATTTAGGTTAGGGGTCAGGGTTAGGGGCTAGGTTCTGTTGTTGGTTGGATGTTTTCCTTGACGGTTTAGTATTTGGGTTAGGGTTAGGGTCTGTGGTTGGTTGGATGTTTTCATTGATGGTTTAGTAATTGGGTTAGGGGTCAGGGTTAGGGGTTAAGGTCTGTTGTTGGTTGGATGTTTTCATTGAGGGTTTAGTATTTGGGTTAGGGGTCAGGGTTAGGGTCTGTTGTTGGTTGGATGTTTTCATTGACGGTATAGTATTTGGGTTAGGGGTCAGGGTTAGGGTCTGTTGTTGGTTGGATGTTTTCATTGAGGGTTTAGTATTTGGGTTAGGGGTCAGGGTTAGGGGTTAAGGTCTGTTGTTGGTTGGATGTTTTCATTGAGGGTTTAGTATTTGGGTTAGGGGTCAGGGTTAGGGTCTGTTGTTGGTTGGATGTTTTCATTGACGGTTTAGTATTTGGGTTAGGGGTTAGGGTCTGTTGTTGGTTGGATGTTTTCATTGATGGTTTAGTAATTGGGTTAGGGGTCAGGGTTAGGGGTTAAGGTCTGTTGTTGGTTGGATGTTTTCATTGAGCGTTTAGTATTTGGGTTAGGGGTCAGGGTTAGGGTCTGTTGTTGGTTGGATGTTTCCATTGACGGTTTAGTATTTGGGTTAGGGTTAGGGGTTAGGGGTTAGAGAACTCTTGTAAAGAACATGGCAGTCTTGAGTCACAAAAAAACATGGTAAAGGAATGGCGAAATCAGGCTAGAATTAAGGTCTTAGAATGGCTTTTACAAAGTCGTGACTTAAACCCCATTGAGAACATGGAGTGGAATGTGCTGAATTTAGTTGAACTGCACCGATTCTGTCAAGAGGAGTGGTCAAAGATTCAACCAGAAGCTTGCCAGAAGCTTGTGGATGGCTACCAAAAGCGTCTAATTGAGGTGAAAATGGCCAAGGGACATTTCATCAAATATTAGCATTGCTGTATGTATATTTTTGACCCAGCACATTTTGTCACATTTTCAGAAGACCCATAATAAATTCATAAAAGAACCAAACTTCATGAATGTTTTTGTGTCAAAGAAGTATGTACTCCAATCAATCCATCACAGAAAAATAAGAGTTGTAGAAATGATTGGAAACTCAAGACTGCCATGACATACATGTTCTTTACAAGTGCATGTAAACTTCTGACCACAACTGTAACTGGTCTGAAGTTGAGGAGATGAAAGTTGAGCAGGTAGAGTTTGTAACCCACCTGTAGTTGAGATGTTGGGTTAGGGTTAAGGTTTAACCTTAACCCTAACCCTAACCCTAACCCTAACCCACCTGTAGTTGAGATGTTGGGCCATTCTCCCTTAAGGAGGTCCTCTAGTTTGTCTCTCAGCTCAGACACAGCCTCACTCACACCTCCAAACAACTGAAGAGGACCCTCAATGATGCTGGGGAAGTCTGAACATACACTGGGACTGGAGAGAGACTGATAACTCTGGAGAGAGAGAGACAGAGAGAGAGGCAGAGAGAGACAGAGAGAGAGAGAAACAGAGACAGAGAGAGAAAGAGAAGGAGAGAGAGAGAACAGAGGATGAATGAATAACTGAACAGTAATCTTGTTTCAGTATTGCAGATGGAGGGTCAGTGTGGTTACCTGGAGGAAATGGATGGGATCCTCTGTGTGTGAAAGCTGCTCCAGCTCAGCGTCTCTCCTCCTCAGCTCAGCTATCTCCTGCTCCAGTTTCTCCACCAGTCCTTCAGCCTGTCAGTCACACTGCCACCGTATGAACTAGCTACAGTCGCTAGTTAATATATTGTATCATTGGGACTGTAGCTAGTTCATACAGTAGCAGTGTGATTGACTGTAGCTAGTTCATATAGTAGCATTGTGATTGACTGTAGCTAGTTCATATAGTAGCATTGTGATTGACTGTAGCTAGTTCATACAGTAGCATTGTGATTGACTGTAGCTAGTTCATACAGTAGCATTGTGATTGACTGTAGCTAGTTCATACAGTAGCAGTGTGATTGACTGTGATTGCTAGTTCAACTTGAACATAAAAAATGCCAAAGACTAGAGCTGATGCTTTATTCAGAGACTTTTATTCACAAGTTATAAAAGTAAACACGTTTGCAAAGGGGTTTTTCGTTGTCCTTTCAGACCGCCATTTATATTTTCAAATCTAGGTTACCTCCCTCATATACAAATCACTTATATCACCAATATCATTCTTCTCCTACATCGCGTCGCGGCCTGGTTTCCCCTCCTATTATAATTATAAACATCTCCACTATTCTCCCTTCACAAATCAATCACTGGCCATCCTGCTCTTAATTCTCTCTCTGCCTTTCCTTTGTGGAATTAGGAATCTTTATTTTTTATGGAAATTGACCATACTATCTTACACACAGCAACGTAATCCAGCATCACAACTCAATCACCCAATCTAACCAACTCTTATATACATACAGACACTCTCTCCTGTGTTATTCTCAGAGTTCATCATCAGTCTGATTTGATCATCTAATCATTCATCTGGATTGTCAGATGCATTTCCATCAAAAAAACTAAACAACATGTAAGCTTCTATTTTTTGTCACTCTATTGCAGTCTATTTTACTATCAGATGCATTTTATTTAATATATATGTGACATGTGACATAATATATATGACATTTAATATATATGTGACATAATATATATAGTGTGTAGGATTGTTGTGTGTAGTTATATTATGTTTTACTATATATATATATATATATATAGTAAAACATAATATAACTACACACAACAATCCTACACACTACACACTACACCCTACACACTAGGAGAGGGAACATCTGTACATCCAACATCTCAGTGAAAACACACCACTATCCAGCTGCATCATGGTATGATCCGTCATCTTTGAGCCTTTGGTGTTCAGTGTGATCTCCCTGAGACTAGTTTACACAGGGTCACTGAACAGCCATACCCAACCAAAAACCCTGGGTAGAGGGGCTCAGTGAATGTGGAGTGGAATGTGTGCAGGAGGGTCCGTGTGTCAGAGGAGACGCTGTAGAAGGACAGAGTGCCGGCCGGCCAGTCCAGATACACTCCTACTCTGTGGGAGCCAGAGGAGGGGACAGGTATGACAGTCTTCTTATTATTATTGTGCCAGGCGGAGTAACTGTCATCAGAGCAGATCAGACTCCAGGACTTGTCATTGTATCCCAACCCACAGTCATCACCCTCTCCTCTCCTGCTGATTCCTTTATATGTCACTCCTATATCAGCCTCTCTCCCACTACTCTCTACCTCCCAGTAACAGCGCCCAGTCAGACCCTCTCTACACAGCACCTGGTACCAGCCCTCAAATCTCTCTGGGTGATCAGGATACGGCTGCTCCTCTGTCCCCACTGTCACCTTTCTGTTCTCCTCAGACAGAGAGAGGTCTCTGTGTACTGTGTTTGGGTCCAGTGTGAGATCACAGGCATCTGATTGAGAGGGCAAAAATAATCATCAATACAATTGAATAACTTACAATATTCACAATGTGATCTTGTTATGGTAGCATTCTTTTTTTCACAAAATATGACTTGAATTAATTGAAAATGTTTTACAAGGGATACAACTAATTCACATTTACTAATATTTTAGATTTACATATGAATACAATACTGGTGCTATGTTTGAACTCTGCTGTACCCTGTTTCTTGAGTAATATCACAGTCCTGTTGTGTACAGCCTTGGTGACTTACATTTGATCAGCCCAGTTTTGAGCCTGCACTCTCCACCATGGTCCACACTATATCAACCACAGAAGAACCCACAATGGTTGAATGACACACTCACAATCATGTGGAAAATAGATACAGTGCATTAATCTCATTGATACGTCCAGCCACATATTCGGCCTTTACCTGAGTGTCTGTAGTTTACAGAGTGGATCTTTCTGTACAGCAGAGAGCAGCGCCAGTCCTGAGTCTCCTGGGTGATTGTAGCTGAGGTCCAGCTCTCTCAGGTGGGAGGGATTAGACCTCAGAGCTGAAGCCAGAGAAACACAGCCTTCCTCTGGGACTCCACAGCCTGACAACCTGGGGAAATAGTGTCACTCCATCTGATATCAAGAATCTGATTATTCCTCTCTAATGTACATGTGCAGCTTTAAATCCTCTTCATTTGCCAGTTGAAAGACCACATGTGAATGAGGAATACAAATAAATACATGCAGACAAACGATCACAGAGCGTGCAGACAGAGCAGCCCCCCCTCCCACCTCACACACACACACACACACCACACACACACACACACACACACACACACACACACACACACACACACACACACACACACACACACACACACAGACACACACATGCACACACTATAGTAATTGATTGGAAGATAATGTACATTGTCTGTCTCAATTATTGACCCTTTCAGTGCAAGTATCATTGATTCCATAGAATGATAATGTAACATACACTTAGGAATGATGTGTCTGACAACAAGAATAGTCTCAGACCTCACCTCAGTGTCTGTAGTTGACAGTGTGGACTCCCCAGTCCAGCAGAGAGCAGCTTCTCCCCCCCGTCACCTAGATCATTATTACTGAGGTCCAGCTCTCTCAGGTGGCAGGAGTCTGAGCTGAGAGCTGAGGCCAACGCTTCACAGTATCTCTTTGTGAGGTGACATCCATTCAGCCTGAATGAGGAATACAAATAAATACATGAAGCCAAACGATCACTGTGGGGCATTATGATAAGAATTCATGAGTGAGAGTTACAGTTGCGGGAGCAACAGGGGAGCAATTAACCATGGATACATTTGAAGTCACTGGATTTCTATGTCTGGTATAATGAATTTGCTTGCTATTGGGTTAGTGCAGTATTGTGGAGTCCCATGAGCTGATCTAAGGCCAGGTGGGTCAGGATTTGAATAGTGCAAACATATTCAGAGAGTGCAGACAGAGCAGCCCCCCCTGCCACCACACACACAGCTTCTGGTTGAATCTTTGACCACTCCTCTTGACAGAATCGGTGCAGTTCAACTAAATTCAGCACATTCCACTCCATGTTCTCAATGGGGTTTAAGTCACGACTTTGTGAAAGCCATTCTAAGACCTTAATTCTAGCCTGATTTCGCCATTCCTTTACCACGTTTTCTTGTGACTCAAGACTGCCATGTTCTTTACAAGAGTTCTCTAACCCCTAACCCCTAACCCTAACCCAAATACTAAACCGTCAATGGAAACATCCAACCAACAACAGACCCTAACCCTGACCCCTAACCCAAATACTAAACGCTCAATGAAAACATCCAACCAACAACAGACCTTAACCCCTAACCCTGACCCCTAACCCAATTACTAAACCATCAATGAAAACATCCAACCAACAACAGACCCTAACCCCTAACCCAAATACTAAACCGTCAATGAAAACATCCAACCAACAACAGACCCTAACCCTGACCCCTAACCCAAATACTAAACCCTCAATGAAAACATCCAACCAACAACAGACCTTAACCCCTAACCCTGACCCCTAACCCAAATACTAAACCGTCAATGAAAACATCCAACCAACAACAGACCCTAACCCTGACCCCTAACCCAAATACTAAACCCTCAATGAAAACATCCAACCAACAACAGACCTTAACCCCTAACCCTGACCCCTAACCCAAATACTAAACCGTCAATGAAAACATCCAACCAACAACAGACCCTAACCCTGACCCCTAACCCAAATACTAAACCCTCAATGAAAACATCCAACCAACAACAGACCTTAACCCCTAACCCTGACCCCTAACCCAATTACTAAACCATCAATGAAAACATCCAACCAACCACAGACCCTAACCCTAACCCAAATACTAAACCGTCAAGGAAAACATCCAACCAACAACAGAACCTAGCCCCTAACCCTGACCCCTAACCCAAATACTAAACCGTCAATGAAAACATCCAACCATCAACAGACCCTAACCCCTAACCCATACCCCAAACCCAAATACTAAACCGTCAATGAAAACATCCAACCAACAACAGACCCTAACCCCTAATCCTAACCCCAACCCCAACCCGTAACCCTAACCCTAACCCTACTGACGTGCGGCCGCGTTTTCAGGGGTTTCCAAAATGTTTTGATCAATATCTCCGTGATAATTCGGCGTATAAACATGGTTTAAATATCGGTAGACTCTCAGCTTTCGATTCCGCCCTCCTGTGACATGCCCTCTCACTCACAGACAGAGTTATGAGCCTCAGAACAGCTTGGTACACGCCCTCCCTGCGTAATTGGTGAATTTGGTAGCAGACTAGCTTGAGTCGCTCAGACACTGCCTTTTACCGTCGGTGATTGGTCGATTCGCACGTCCATCTTCTTCGCTACACGTGTTGTCGGCATTGTCGGTACTGACAAACATTTCAGTGACAGTGACAGAGACAGAAAGCAGAGAAGATGTGTTTACAAGGATCCATTAGAAGTCCTTTTTTATATTCTGTCTAGTATTTTATTCATATTGTATACCATTTCTGTGTAGCTCAGGACTTCATAGATGAATTTCAAGCACCAAAACAATTCATCCACATGGGTAAAGATATGTTTTCACGTGGGATTTGAAACATTTCTGAAAAACGGATTCGAAATATTCAGGTTTAGGCCTACTTACCTCTTCACACAGTGCTTTTGGGGTAAACATCAAGATACAATCAAGAAAGCTGAGTTTGTACTGAAAATATTGATATGAAACACTTGGGTAGTATTTTGTATGGAAGTGCCTTCAAATTGAGAAAGAAAAAATGTATGTAAAAATCAATAAAATACCCCTGGTCCCCAAAGGGTTAACCTGCAAAGTGAGGCCTTCTCTTTTCCCCCCATCAGAACAATGTGGGACCTGTCCATGTTTACAACCCTTGACTGATACATGTCTCTCTCTCTCTCCCTCCCTCTCTCCCTCCCTCCCTACCTCCCTCCCTCCCTCCCTCCCTCTCTCTCTCCCTCCCTATCTACCTCTTCTCCCCATCCAATCTCTCTCTCTCTCTCTTTCCCTCTTTCTCTGTCTTTTTCTCTCTCTCCCTCCCTACCCCCCTCTCCCTCTACCTCCCACCCTCTCTCCCTCTCTCCCTACCTCTCACCCTCCTTCACTCGCTCTCTCCCTCCCTCCCTTTCCTCCCTCCCTCCCTCCTCTTGCTCTCCCTCCGTGCCTCTCTCTCCCTTCCTACCTCTCTGCTACTCTACCTACCTCCCTCCCTCCCTCCTCTCCCTCCCTCCCTCCCTCTCTCTCTCTCCCTCCCTCCCTCCTCTCTCTATCCCTCCCTCCTCTCCCTCCCTCCTTTTCTCTCTCCCTCTTTCCCTCCCTCCCTATCTCCCCCTCCCTCCCTTTCTCCCTCCCTCTACCCCTACCTCCCCTCTCTCCCCCTCCCTCCCTCTCCTCCCTTCCTCCCTCCCTTTCTCCCTCCCTCCCTCCCGCCTGTAGTGAATGGAGTGGATGTTTTCCTGCCACCAGAGCCCAGGACCAGAGCCCAGTTCTTCCAATGTGAGTGTGTTTCTCCTGAAGTAGCTGACAGTCACTCTCTCTCTTTATCTCTCCCTCCCTCCCTCTCTCCGTTCCTCCCTCCTCTCCCTCCCTCCCTCCCTCCCTCCATTGATCCTCTCCACAAACCCTGAGACACAACTAGAGATCTCGAGGAGAGGGAGAGACTCATCAAAGACAGCCGACATATCTGACTCTCCCACCCTCTCTCTCTCTCCCTCTCTCTGCCCCTCTCTCTCTCTCCCTCTTTCTCTCCCTCTCTCTCTCTCTCCCTCCATCCCTCTCTCTTTTGATCTTCCTCTGTCCCCCTCTCTCTTCCTCCTTTCTCTCTCTCTCTCCCTCTCTCTTTCTTTCTCCTCTCTCTCTCTCCCTCTCTCTCTCTCCCTCCATCCCTCTCTCTCTTTCTCTTCCCCCATCCCCTCTCTCTCTCTCTCTTTCTTCTCACTCTCTCTCTCTCTCCACTCTCTCTCTCTCCCTCCCTCCCTCTCTTTCTCTTCCTCCTCTCTCTCTCTTTCTCTCCCCTCTCTCTCTCCCTCTCTCTTTCTCTCCCCTCTCTCTCTCTCCCTCTCTCTCTTTCTCTTCCTCCGTCCCACTCTCTCCCCCCTCTCCTCTCTCCCCTCTCTCTCTCTCTCTCTCTCTCTCTCTCCCTCCATCCCTCTCTCTCTTCCTCTGTCCCACTCTCTCCCCCCTCTCCCCTCTCTCTCTCTCTCTCTCCCTCCATCCCTCTCTCTATTCCTCCGTCCCCCTCTCTGTTCCTTCTCTCTGTCTCTCCCTCTCTTTTTCTCTCTCCCCTCTCTCTCTCTCTCTGACTCTTCTCTCCTCTCTCTCCCACTCTCTCTCTCTCCCTCTTTCTCTCTCCTCTCTCTCTCTCTCTCTCTCCATCCCTCTCTCTCTTTCTCTTCCTCTGTCCCCCTCTCTCCCCTCTCTCTCTCTCTCCCTCTCTCTCTTTGCCTCTCTCTCTTTCTCCGTCCCACTCTCTCTTCCTCCTCTCTCTCTCTCTCTCTCTCCTCTCTCTCCCTCTCTCTCTCCCTCTCTCTCCTCCCTCTCTCTCTCTCTCTCCATCCCTCTCTCTCTTTCTCTTCCTCTGTCCCCCTCTCTCCCCTCTCTCTCTCTCTCACCCTCTCTTTCTCTCTCTCTCTCTTTCCCTCTCTCTCTTTCTCTTCCTCCGTCCCCCTCTCTCTTCCTCCTCTCTCTCTCCCTCTTTCTCCCTCTCTCTCTCCCTCTCTCTCCTCCCTCTCTCTCTCTCTCTCCATCCCTCTCTCTCTTTCTCTTCCTCTGTCCCCCTCTCTCCCCTCTCTCTCTCTCTCACCCTCTCTTTCTCTCTCTCTCTTTCCCTCTCTCTCTTTCTCTTCCTCCGTCCCCCTCTCTCTTCCTCCTCTCTCTCTCCCTCTTTCTCCCTCTCTCACTCCCTCTCTCTCCTCTCTCTCTCTCCTTCCATCCCTTTCTCTCTTTCTCTTCCTCTGTCCCCCTCTCTCTTCCTCCTCTTTCTCTCTCTCCTCTCTTTTTCTCTCTCTCTCTCTCCCCTCTCTCTCTCTCTCTCTCTCTCTCTCTCTCTCTCCTCTCTCTCTCTCTCTCTCTCCCTCTCTCTTTTTCTCTTCCTCCCTCCCTTCCTCCCTCTGTTCTTCTCCCAGATGCCTGTGAGCTCACACTGGACCCAAACACAGCACACAGAGACCTCTCTCTGTCAGAGGAGAACAGAAAGGTGACACTGGGGAGAGAGGAGCAGCCGTATCCTGATCACCCAGAGAGATTTGACTACTATGCACAGGTGCTGTGTAGAGAGGGTCTGACTGGGCGCCGTTACTGGGAGGTAGAGTGGAGTGGGGAAGAGGCATATATAGGAGTGACATATAAAGGAATCAGCAGGAGAGGAGGGGTTTATGACTGTGTGTTGGGATTCAATGACAAGTCCTGGAGTCTGTACTGCTCTGATAACAGTTACTCCGCCTGGCACAATGAGAAGAACACTGACATACCTGTCCCCTCCTCTGGCTCCCACAGAGTAGGAGTGTATCTGGACTGGCCGGCCGGCACTCTGTCCTTCTACAGCGTCTCCTCTGACACACAGACCCTCCTGCACACATTCCACTCCACATTCACTGAGCCCCTCTACCCAGGGTTTTGGCTTAGGTGTGTGGACTGTTCAGTGACCCTGTGTAAACTATTCTCAGGGAGATCACACTGAACACCAAAGGCTCAAAGATAACGGATCAGAACATGATGCAGTTGGATAGTAGTGTGTTTTCACTGAGATGTTGGATGTACAGATGTTACCTCTCCCAGTGTCTAGTGTGTAGGGTGTAGTGTGTAGGGTGTAGTGTGTTGTGTGTAGTTATATTATTTTTTACTATATATATATATATGCATCTGATAGTAAAATAGACTGCAATAGAGTGACAAAAAATAGAAGCTTACATGTTTTTTTAGTTGTTTTGATGGAAAAGCCTCTGACAATCCAGATGAATGATTAGATGATCAAATCAGACTGATGATGAACTCTGAGAATAACACAGGAGAGAGTGTCTGTATGTATATAAGAGTTGGTTAGATTGGGTGTTTGAGTTGTGATGCTGGATTACGTTGCTGTGTGTAAGATAGTATGGTCAATTTCCATAGAAAATAAAGATTCCTAATTCCACAAAGGAAAGGCAGAGAGAGAATTAAGAGCAGGATGGCCAGTGATTGATTTGTGAAGGGAGAGTAGTGGAGATGTTTATAATTATAATAGGAGGGGAAACCAGGCCGCGACGCGATGTAGGAGACGAATGATATTGGTGATATAAGTGATTTGTATATGAGGGAGGTAACCTAGATTTGAAAGTATAAATGGCGGTCTGAAAGGACAACGAAAAACCCCTTTGCAAACGTGTTTACTTTTATAACTTGTGAATAAAAGTCTCTGAATAAAGCATCAGCTCTAGTCTTTGGCATTTTTTATGTTCAAGTTGAACTAGCAATCACAGTCAATCACACTGCTACTGTATGAACTAGCTACAGTCAATCACAATGCTACTGTATGAACTAGCTACAGTCAATCACAATGCTACTGTATGAACTAGCTACAGTCAATCACAATGCTACTATATGAACTAGCTACAGTCAATCACAATGCTACTATATGAACTAGCTACAGTCAATCACACTGCTACTGTATGAACTAGCTACAGTCCCAATGATACAATATATTAACTAGCGACTGTAGCTAGTTCATACGGTGGCAGTGTGACTGACAGTTGCTAGAACTATCTACAATCACATGACTACTGTATGAACTAGCTACAGTCAATCACACTGCTACTGTATGAACTAGCTACAGTTAATCACACTGCTAATGTATAAATTAGCTTCAGTCAATCACATTGCTACTGTACGAACTAGCTACAGTCCCAATGATACACTATATTAACTAGCTACAGTCAATCACACTGCTACTGTATGAACTAGCTAAAGTCAATCACACTGCTACTGTATAAACTAGCTTCAGTCAATCACAATGCTACTGTATGAACTAGCTACATTCAATCACACTGCTACTGTGTGAACTAGCTACAGTCAATCACACTGCTACTGTATGAACTAGCTACAGTCAATCACACTGCTACTATATGAATTAGCTACAGTCCCAATGCTACTGTATGAACTAGCTACAGTCAATCACACTGCTACTGTATGAACTAGCTACAGTCAATCACACTGCTACTGTATGAATTAGCTACAGTCAATCACACTGCTACTGTATGAACTAGCTATAGTCCCAATGATACAATATATTAACTAGCGACTGTAGCTAGTTCATACGGTGGCAGTGTGACTGACAGTTGCTAGAACTAGCTACAATTACATGACTACTGTATGAACTAGCTACAGTCAATCACACTGCTACTGTATGAACTAGCTACAATCATTCACAATGCTACTGTATGAACTAGCTACAGTCAATCACACTGCTACTGTATAAACTAGCTTCAGTCAATGACAATGCTACTGTATGAACTAGCTACAGTCAATCACATTGCAACTGTGCGAACTACCTATAGTCAATCACACTGCTAATGTATGAACTAGCTACAGTCAATCATAATGCTACTGTATGAACTAGCTACAGTCAATCACACTGCTACTGTATGAACTAGCTACAGTCAATCACACTGCTTCTGTATGAACTAGCGACAATCAATCACACTGCTACTGTATGAAATAGCTAAAGTCCCAATGCTACACTATATGAACTAGCTACAGTCAATCACACTGCTACTGTATGAACTAGCTACAGTCAATCACACTGCTACTGTGTGAAATAGCTACAGTCAATCACACTGCTACTCTATAAACGAGCTTCAGTCAATAACACTGCTACTGTATGAACTAGCTACAGTCAATCACACTGCTACTGTATGAATTAGCTACAATCAATCACGCTGCTACTGTATGAATTAGCTACAGTCAATCATACTGCTACTGTATGAATTAGCTACAGTCCCAATGCTACTATATCAACTAGCTATAGTCAATCACACTGCTACTGTATGAACTAGATACAGTCAATCACAATGCTACTGTGTGAACTAGCTACAGTCAATCACACTGCTACTGTATGAACTAGCTACAGTCCCAATGCTGCACTATATGAACTAGCTACAGTCAATCACACTGCTACTGTATGAACTAGCTACAGTCAATCACACTGCTACTGTATGAACTAGCTACAGTCAATCACACTGCTACTGTATGAAATAGCTACAGTCAATCACACTGCTACTGTATAAACTAGCTTCAGTCAATCACAATGCTACTGTATGAACTAGCTACAGTCAATCACACTGCTACTGTGTGAACTAGCTACAGTCAATCACACTGCTACTGTATGAACTAGCTACAGTCAATCACACTGCTACTATATGAATTAGCTACAGTCCCAATGCTACTGTATGAACTGTCTACAGTCAATCACACTGCTACTGTATGAACTAACTACAGTCAATCACACTGCTACTGTATGTATTAGCTACAGTCAATCACACTGCTACTGTATGAACTAGCTATAGTCCCAATGATACAATATATTAACTAGCGACTGTAGCTAGTTCATACGGTGGCAGTGTGACTGACAGTTGCTAGAACTAGCTACAATTACATGACTACTGTATGAACTAGCTACAGTCAATCACACTGCTACTGTATGAACTAGCTACAATCATTCACAATGCTACTGTATGAACTAGCTACAGTCAATCACACTGCTACTGTATAAACTAGCTTCAGTCAATCACAATGCTACTGCATGAACTAGCTACAGTCAATCACACTGCAACTGTACGAACTACCTATAGTCAATCACACTGCTAATGTATGAACTAGCTACAGTCAATCATAATGCTACTGTATGAACTAGCTACAGTCAATCACACTGCTACTGTATGAACTAGCTACAGTCAATCACACTGCTTCTGTATGAACTAGCGACAATCAATCACACTGCTACTGTATGAAATAGCTAAAGTCCCAATGCTACACTATATGAACTAGCTACAGTCAAGCACACTGCTACTGTATGAAATAGCTACAGTCAACCACATTGCTACTGTATGAACTAGCTACATCAATCACACTTCATCTGTAGGAACTAGCTACAGTCAATCACACTGCTACTGTATAAACTAGCTACAGTCAATCACACTGCTACTGTATTAACTAGCTACAGTCAATCACACTGCTACTGTATGAACTAGCTACAGTCAATCACACTGCTACTGTATGAAATAGCTACAGTCCCAATGCTACACTATATGAACTAGCTACAGTCAATCACACTGCTACTGTATAAACTAGCTACAGTCAATCACACTGCTACTGTATGAACTAGCTACAATCAATCACACTGCTACTGTATGAAATAGCTACATTCCCAATGATGCACTATATGAACTAGCTACAGTCAATCACACTGCTACTGTATGAACTAGCTACAGTCAATCACACTGCTACTGTATGAACTAGCTACAGCCAATCACACTGCTACTGTATGAACTAGCTACAGTCAATCTCACTGCTACTGTATGAACTAGCTACAGTCAACCACACTGCTACTGTATCAACTAGCTACAGTCCCAATGATACACTATATTAACTAGCGACTGTAGCTATTTCATACAGTAGCAGTGTGACTGACTATCGCTAGAACTAGCTACAATTACATGACTACTGTATGAACTAGCTACAGTCAATCACACTGCTACTGCATGAACTAGCTACAGTCATTCACAATGCTACTGTATGAACTAGCTACAGTCAATCACACTGCTACTGTATAAACTAGCTTCAGTCAATCACACTGCTACTGTATGAACTACCTACAGTCAATCACACTGCTACTGTATGAACTAGCTACAATCAATCACACTGCTACTGTATGAAATAGCTACAGTCCCAATGCTACACTATATGAACTAGCTACAGTCAATCACACTGCTACTGTAAGAACTAGCTACATTCCCAATGCTGCACTATATGAACTAGCTACAGCCAATCACACTGCTACTGTATGAACTAGCTACAGTCAATCACACTGCTACTGTATGAACTAGCTACAGTCAACCACACTGCTACTGTATCAACTAGCTACAGTCCCAATGATACACTATATTAACTAGCGACTGTAGCTATTTCATACAGTAGCAATGTGACTGACTATCGCTAGAACTAGCTACAATTACATGACTACTGTATGAACTAGCTACAGTCAATCACACTGCTACTGTATGAACACTATATGAACTAGCTACAGTCAATCACACTGCTACTGTATAAACTAGCTACAGTCAATCACACTGCTACTGTATGAACTAGCTACAATCAATCACACTGCTACTGTATGAAATAGCTACATTCCCAATGATGCACTATATGAACTAGCTACAGTCAATCACACTGCTACTGTATGAACTATCTACAGTCAATCACACTGCTACTGTATGAACTAGCTACAGCCAATCACACTGCTACTGTATGAACTAGCTTCAGTCAATCACACTGCTACTGTATGAACTACCTACAGTCAATCACACTGCTACTGTATGAACTAGCTACAATCAATCACACTGCTACTGTATGAAATAGCTACAGTCCCAATGCTACACTATATGAACTAGCTACAGTCAATCACACTGCTACTGTATGAACTAGCTACATTCCCAATGCTGCACTATATGAACTAGCTACAGCCAATCACACTGCTACTGTATGAACTAGCTACAGTCAATCACACTGCTACTGTATGAACTAGCTACAGTCAACCACACTGCTACTGTATCAACTAGCTACAGTCCCAATGATACACTATATTAACTAGCGACTGCAGCTATTTCATACAGTAGCAATGTGACTGACTATCACTAGAACTAGCTACAATTACATGACTACTGTATGAACTAGCTACAGTCAATCACACTGCTACTGTATGAACTAGCTACAATCATTCACAATGCTACTGTATGAACTAGCTACAGTCAATCACACTGCTGCTGTATAAACTAGCTTCAGTCAATCACAATGCTACTGTATGAACTAGCTACAGTCAATCACACTGCAACTGTACGAACTAGCTACAGTCAATCACACTGCTAATGTATGAACTAGCTACAGTCAATCACACTGCTACTGTATGAACTAGCTACAGTAAATCATAATGCTACTGTATGAACTAGCTACAGTCAATCACACTGCTACTGTATGAACTAGCTACAGTCAACCACATTGCTACTGTATGAACTAGCTACATCAATCACACTTCATCTGTAGGAACTAGCTACAGTCAATCACACTGCTACTGTATGAACTAGCTACAGTCAATCACACTGCTACTGTATAAACTAGCTTCAGTCAATCACACTGCTACTGTATGAACTAGCTACAGTCAATCATAATGCTACTGTATGAACTAGCTACAGTCAATCACACTGCTACTGTATGAACTAGCTACAGTCAATCACACTGCTTCTGTATGAACTAGCTACAATCAATCACACTGCTACTGTATGAAATAGCTACAGTCCCAATGCTACACTATATGAACTAGCTACAGTCAATCACACTGCTACTGTATGAACTAGCTACAGTCAACCACATTGCTACTGTATGAACTAGCTACATCAATCACACTTCATCTGTAGGAACTAGCTACAGTCAACCACACTGCTACTGTATCAACTAGCTACAGTCCCAATGATACACTATATTAACTAGCGACTGTAGCTATTTCATACAGTAGCAGTGTGACTGACTATCGCTAGAACTAGCTACAATTACATGACTACTGTATGAACTAGCTACAGTCAATCACACTGCTACTGTATGAACTAGCTACAGTCAATCACACTGCTACTGTATGAACTAGCTACAGTCAATCACACTGCTACTGTATGAACTAACTTCAGTCATTCACAATGCTACTGTATGAACTAGCTACAGTCAATCACACTGCTACTGCATGAACTAGCTACAGTAATTCACACTGCTACTGTATGAAATAGCTACAGTCCCAATGCTACACTATATGAACTAGCTACAGTCAATCACACTGCTACTGTATGAACTAGCTACAGTCAATCACACTGCTACTGTATGAACTAGCTACAGTCAATCACACTGCTACTGTATGAACTAGCTACAGTCAACCACACTGCTACTGTATCAACTAGCTACAGTCCCAATGATACACTATATTAACTAGCGACTGTAGCTATTTCATACAGTAGCAATGTGACTGACTATCGCTAGAACTAGCTACAATTACATGACTACTGTATGAACTAGCTACAGTCAATCACACTGCTACTGTATGAACTAGCTACAATCATTCACAATGCTACTGTATGAACTAGCTACAGTCAATCACACTGCTACTGTATGAACTAGCTACAGTCAATCACACTGCTTCTGTATGAACTAGCTACAATCAATCACACTGCTACTGTATAAACTAGCTTCAGTCAATCACACTGCAACTGTACGAACTAGCTACAGTCAATCACACTGCTAATGTATGAACTAGCTACAGTCAATCACACTGCTACTGTATGAACTAGCTACAGTCAATCACACTGCTTCTGTATGAACTAGCTACAATCAATCACACTGCTACTGTATGAAATAGCTACAGTCCCAATGCTACACTATATGAACTAGCTACAGTCAATCACACTGCTACTGTATGAACTAGCTACAGTCAACCACATTGCTACTGTATGAACTAGCTACATCAATCACACTTCATCTGTAGGAACTAGCTACAGTCAATCACACTGCTACTGTATGAACTAGCTACAGTCAATCACACTGCAACTGTATGAACTAGCTACAGTCAATCACACTGCTACTGTATGAAATAGCTACATTCCCAATGCTGCACTATATGAACTAGCTACAGCCAATCACACTGCTACTGTATGAACTAGCTACAGTCAATCACACTGCTACTGTATGAACTAGCTACAGTCAACCACACTGCTACTGTATCAACTAGCTACAGTCCCAATGATACACTATATTAACTAGCGACTGTAGCTATTTCATACAGTAGCAGTGTGACTGACTATCGCTAGAACTAGCTACAATTACATGACTACTGTATGAACTAGCTACAGTCAATCACACTGCTACTGTATGAACTAGCTACAGTCAATCACACTGCTACTGTATGAACTAACTTCAGTCATTCACAATGCTACTGTATGAACTAGCTACAGTCAATCACACTGCTACTGCATGAACTAGCTACAGTAATTCACAATGCTACTGTATGAACTAGCTACAGTCAATCACACTGCTACTGTATAAACTAGCTTCAGTCAATCACACTGCTACTGTATGAACTAGCTACAGTCAATCATAATGCTACTGTATGAACTAGCTACAGTCAATCACACTGCTACTGTATGAACTAGCTACAGTCAATCACACTGCTTCTGTATGAACTAGCTACAATCAATCACACTGCTACTGTATGAAATAGCTACAGTCCCAATGCTACACTATATGAACTAGCTACAGTCAATCACACTGCTACTGTATGAACTAGCTACAGTCAACCACATTGCTACTGTATGAACTAGCTACATCAATCACACTTCATCTGTAGGAACTAGCTACAGTCAATCACACTGCTACTGTATAAACTAGCTACAGTCAATCACACTGCTACTGTATGAACTAGCTACAGTCAATCACACTGCTACTGTATGAAATAGCTACATTCCCAATGCTGCACTATATGAACTAGCTACAGCCAATCACACTGCTACTGTATGAACTAGCTACAGTCAATCACACTGCTACTGTATGAACTAACTACAGTCAACCACACTGCTACTGTATCAACTAGCTACAGTCCCAATGATACACTATATTAACTAGCGACTGTAGCTATTTCATACAGTAGCAGTGTGACTGACTATCGCTAGAACTAGCTACAATTACATGACTACTGTATGAACTAGCTACAGTCAATCACACTGCTACTGTATGAACTAGCTACAGTCAATCACACTGCTACTGTATGAACTAGCTACAGTCAATCACACTGCTACTGCATGAACTAGCTACAGTAATTCACAATGCTACTGTATGAACTAGCTACAGTCAATCACACTGCTACTGTATAAACTAGCTTCAGTCAATCACACTGCTACTGTATGAACTAGCTACAGTCAATCATAATGCTACTGTATGAACTAGCTACAGTCAATCACACTGCTACTGTATGAACTAGCTACAGTCAATCACACTGCTTCTGTATGAACTAGCTACAATCAATCACACTGCTACTGTATGAAATAGCTACAGTCCCAATGCTACACTATATGAACTAGCTACAGTCAATCACACTGCTACTGTATGAACTAGCTACAGTCAACCACATTGCTACTGTATGAACTAGCTACATCAATCACACTTCATCTGTAGGAACTAGCTACAGTCAATCACACTGCTACTGTATAAACTAGCTACAGTCAATCACACTGCTACTGTATGAAATAGCTACATTCCCAATGCTGCACTATATGAACTAGCTACAGTCAACCACACTGCTACTGTATCAACTAGCTACAGTCCCAATGATACACTATATTAACTAGCGACTGTAGCTATTTCATACAGTAGCAATGTGACTGACTATCGCTAGAACTAGCTACAATTACATGACTACTGTATGAACTAGCTACAGTCAATCACACTGCTACTGTATGAACTAGCTACAATCATTCACAATGCTACTGTATGAACTAGCTACAGTCAATCACACTGCTAATGTATGAACTAGCTACAGTCAATCATAATGCTACTGTATGAACTAGCTACAGTCAATCACACTGCTACTGTATGAAATAGCTACAGTCCCAATGCTACAGTATATGAACTAGCTAGAGTCAATCACACTGCTACTGTATGAACTAGCTACATTCCCAATGCTGCACTATATGAACTAGCTACAGCCAATCACACTGCTACTGTATGAACTAGCTACAGTCAATCACACTGCTACTGTATGAACTAGCTACAGTCAACCACACTGCTACTGTATCAACTAGCTACAGTCCCAATAATACACTATATTAACTAGCGACTGTAGCTATTTCATACAGTAGCAGTGTGACTGACTATCGCTAGAACTAGCTACAATTACATGACTACTGTATGAACTAGCTACAGTCAATCACACTGCTACTGCATGAACTAGCTACAGTCATTCACAATGCTACTGTATGAACTAGCTACAGTCAATCACACTGCTACTGTATAAACTAGCTTCAGTCAATCACACTGCTACTGTATGAACTAGCTACAATCAATCACACTGCTACTGTATGAAATAGCTACAGTCCCAATGCTACACTATATGAACTAGCTACAGTCAATCACACTGCTACTGTAGGAAATAGCTACATTCCCAATGCTGCACTATATGAACTAGCTACAGCCAATCACACTGCTACTGTATGAACTAGCTACAGTCAATCACACTGCTACTGTATGAACTAGCTACAGTCCCAATGCTACACTATATGAACTAGCTACAGTCAATCACACTGCTACTGTATGAACTAGCTACAGTCAACCACATTGCTACTGTATGAACTAGCTACATCAATCACACTTCATCTGTAGGAACTAGCTACAGTCAATCACACTGCTACTGTATGAACTAGCTACAGTCAATCACACTGCAACTGTATGAACTAGCTACAGTCAATCACACTGCTACTGTATGAAATAGCTACATTCCCAATGCTGCACTATATGAACTAGCTACAGCCAATCACACTGCTACTGTATGAACTAGCTACAGTCAATCACACTGCTACTGTATGAACTAGCTACAGTCAACCACACTGCTACTGTATCAACTAGCTACAGTCCCAATGATACACTATATTAACTAGCGACTGTAGCTATTTCATACAGTAGCAGTGTGACTGACTATCGCTAGAACTAGCTACAATTACATGACTACTGTATGAACTAGCTACAGTCAATCACACTGCTACTGTATGAACTAGCTACAGTCAATCACACTGCTACTGTATGAACTAGCTACAGTCAATCACACTGCTACTGTATGAACTAACTTCAGTCATTCACAATGCTACTGTATGAACTAGCTACAGTCAATCACACTGCTACTGCATGAACTAGCTACAGTAATTCACAATGCTACTGTATGAACTAGCTACAGTCAATCACACTGCTACTGTATAAACTAGCTTCAGTCAATCACACTGCTACTGTATGAACTAGCTACAGTCAATCATAATGCTACTGTATGAACTAGCTACAGTCAATCACACTGCTACTGTATGAACTAGCTACAGTCAATCACACTGCTTCTGTATGAACTAGCTACAATCAATCACACTGCTACTGTATGAAATAGCTACAGTCCCAATGCTACACTATATGAACTAGCTACAGTCAATCACACTGCTACTGTATGAACTAGCTACAGTCAACCACATTGCTACTGTATGAACTAGCTACATCAATCACACTTCATCTGTAGGAACTAGCTACAGTCAATCACACTGCTACTGTATAAACTAGCTACAGTCAATCACACTGCTACTGTATGAACTAGCTACAGTCAATCACACTGCTACTGTATGAAATAGCTACATTCCCAATGCTGCACTATATGAACTAGCTACAGCCAATCACACTGCTACTGTATGAACTAGCTACAGTCAATCACACTGCTACTGTATGAACTAGCTACAGTCAACCACACTGCTACTGTATCAACTAGCTACAGTCCCAATGATACACTATATTAACTAGCGACTGTAGCTATTTCATACAGTAGCAGTGTGACTGACTATCGCTAGAACTAGCTACAATTACATGACTACTGTATGAACTAGCTACAGTCAATCACACTGCTACTGTATGAACTAGCTACAGTCAATCACACTGCTACTGTATGAACTAGCTACAGTCAATCACACTGCTACTGTATGAACTAACTTCAGTCATTCACAATGCTACTGTATGAACTAGCTACAGTCAATCACACTGCTACTGCATGAACTAGCTACAGTAATTCACAATGCTACTGTATGAACTAGCTACAGTCAGTCACACTGCTACTGTATAAACTAGCTTCAGTCAATCACACTGCTACTGTATGAACTAGCTACAGTCAATCATAATGCTACTGTATGAACTAGCTACAGTCAATCACACTGCTACTGTATGAACTAGCTAGAGTCAATCACACTGCTTCTGTATGAACTAGCTACAATCAATCACACTGCTACTGTATGAAATAGCTACAGTCCCAATGCTACACTATATGAACTAGCTACAGTCAATAACACTGCTACTGTATGAACTAGCTACAGTCAACCACATTGCTACTGTATGAACTAGCTACATCAATCACACTTCATCTGTAGGAACTAGCTACAGTCAATCACACTGCTACTGTATAAACTAGCTACAGTCAATCACACTGCTACTGTATGAACTAGCTACAGTCAATCACACTGCTACTGTATGAAATAGCTACATTCCCAATGCTGCACTATATGAACTAGCTACAGCCAATCACACTGCTACTGTATGAACTAGCTACAGTCAATCACACTGCTACTGTATGAACTAACTACAGTCAACCACACTGCTACTGTATCAACTAGCTACAGTCCCAATGATACACTATATTAACTAGCGACTGTAGCTATTTCATACAGTAGCAGTGTGACTGACTATCGCTAGAACTAGCTACAATTACATGACTACTGTATGAACTAGCTACAGTCAATCACACTGCTACTGTATGAACTAGCTACAGTCAATCACACTGCTACTGTATGAACTAGCTTCAGTCATTCACAATGCTACTGTATGAACTAGCTACAGTCAATCACACTGCTACTGCATGAACTAGCTACAGTAATTCACAATGCTACTGTATGAACTAGCTACAGTCAATCACACTGCTACTGTATAAACTAGCTTCAGTCAATCACACTGCTACTGTATGAACTAGCTACAGTCAATCATAATGCTACTGTATGAACTAGCTACAGTCAATCACACTGCTACTGTATGAACTAGCTACAGTCAATCACACTGCTTCTGTATGAACTAGCTACAATCAATCACACTGCTTCTGTATGAAATAGCTACAGTCCCAATGCTACACTATATGAACTAGCTACAGTCAATCACACTGCTACTGTATGAACTAGCTACAGTCAACCACATTGCTACTGTATGAACTAGCTACATCAATCACACTTCATCTGTAGGAACTAGCTACAGTCAACCACACTGCTACTGTATCAACTAGCTACAGTCCCAATGATACACTATATTAACTAGCGACTGTAGCTATTTCATACAGTAGCAGTGTGACTGACTATCGCTAGAACTAGCTACAATTACATGACTACTGTATGAACTAGCTACAGTCAATCACACTGCTACTGTATGAACTAGCTACAGTCAATCACACTGCTACTGTATGAACTAGCTACAGTCAATCACACTGCTACTGCATGAACTAGCTACAGTAATTCACAATGCTACTGTATGAACTAGCTACAGTCAATCACACTGCTACTGTATAAACTAGCTTCAGTCAATCACACTGCTACTGTATGAACTAGCTACAGTCAATCATAATGCTACTGTATGAACTAGCTACAGTCAATCACACTGCTACTGTATGAACTAGCTACAGTCAATCACACTGCTTCTGTATGAACTAGCTACAATCAATCACACTGCTACTGTATGAAATAGCTACAGTCCCAATGCTACACTATATGAACTAGCTACAGTCAATCACACTGCTACTGTATGAACTAGCTACAGTCAACCACATTGCTACTGTATGAACTAGCTACATCAATCACACTTCATCTGTAGGAACTAGCTACAGTCAATCACACTGCTACTGTATAAACTAGCTACAGTCAATCACACTGCTACTGTATGAACTAGCTACAGTCAATCACACTGCTACTGTATGAAATAGCTACATTCCCAATGCTGCACTATATGAACTAGCTACAGTCAACCACACTGCTACTGTATCAACTAGCTACAGTCCCAATGATACACTATATTAACTAGCGACTGTAGCTATTTCATACAGTAGCAGTGTGACTGACTATCGCTAGAACTAGCTACAATTACATGACTACTGTATGAACTAGCTACAGTCAATCACACTGCTACTGTATGAACTAGCTACAGTCAATCACACTGCTACTGTATGAACTAGCTACAGTCAATCACACTGCTACTGCATGAACTAGCTACAGTAATTCACAATGCTACTGTATGAACTAGCTACAGTCAATCACACTGCTACTGTATAAACTAGCTTCAGTCAATCACACTGCTACTGTATGAACTAGCTACAGTCAATCATAATGCTACTGTATGAACTAGCTACAGTCAATCACACTGCTACTGTATGAACTAGCTACAGTCAATCACACTGCTTCTGTATGAACTAGCTACAATCAATCACACTGCTACTGTATGAAATAGCTACAGTCCCAATGCTACACTATATGAACTAGCTACAGTCAATCACACTGCTACTGTATGAACTAGCTACAGTCAACCACATTGCTACTGTATGAACTAGCTACATCAATCACACTTCATCTGTAGGAACTAGCTACAGTCAATCACACTGCTACTGTATAAACTAGCTACAGTCAATCACACTGCTACTGTATGAAATAGCTACATTCCCAATGCTGCACTATATGAACTAGCTACAGTCAACCACACTGCTACTGTATCAACTAGCTACAGTCCCAATGATACACTATATTAACTAGCGACTGTAGCTATTTCATACAGTAGCAATGTGACTGACTATCGCTAGAACTAGCTACAATTACATGACTACTGTATGAACTAGCTACAGTCAATCACACTGCTACTGTATGAACTAGCTACAATCATTCACAATGCTACTGTATGAACTAGCTACAGTCAATCACACTGCTAATGTATGAACTAGCTACAGTCAATCATAATGCTACTGTATGAACTAGCTACAGTCAATCACACTGCTACTGTATGAAATAGCTACAGTCCCAATGCTACAGTATATGAACTAGCTACAGTCAATCACACTGCTACTGTATGAACTAGCTACATTCCCAATGCTGCACTATATGAACTAGCTACAGCCAATCACACTGCTACTGTATGAACTAGCTACAGTCAATCACACTGCTACTGTATGAACTAGCTACAGTCAACCACACTGCTACTGTATCAACTAGCTACAGTCCCAATAATACACTATATTAACTAGCGACTGTAGCTATTTCATACAGTAGCAGTGTGACTGACTATCGCTAGAACTAGCTACAATTACATGACTACTGTATGAACTAGCTACAGTCAATCACACTGCTACTGCATGAACTAGCTACAGTCATTCACAATGCTACTGTATGAACTAGCTACAGTCAATCACACTGCTACTGTATAAACTAGCTTCAGTCAATCACACTGCTACTGTATGAACTACCTACAGTCAATCACACTGCTACTGTATGAACTAGCTACAATCAATCACACTGCTACTGTATGAAATAGCTACAGTCCCAATGCTACACTATATGAACTAGCTACAGTCAATCACACTGCTACTGTATGAACTAGCTACATTCCCAATGCTGCACTATATGAACTAGCTACAGCCAATCACACTGCTACTGTATGAACTAGCTACAGTCAATCACACTGCTACTGTATGAACTAGCTACAGTCAACCACACTGCTACTGTATCAACTACCTACAGTTCCAATGATACACTATATTAACTAGCGACTGTAGCTATTTCATACAGTAGCAATGTGACTGACTATCGCTAGAACTAGCTACAATTACATGACTACTGTATGAACTAGCTACAGTCAATCACACTGCTACTGTATGAACTAGCTACAATCATTCACAATGCTACTGTATGAACTAGCTACAGTCAATCACACTGCTGCTGTATAAACTAGCTTCAGTCAATCACAATGCTACTGTATGAACTAGCTACAGTCAATCACACTGCAACTGTACGAACTAGCTACAGTCAATCACACTGCTAATGTATGAACTAGCTACAGTCAATCACACTGCTACTGTATGAACTAGCTACAGTCAATCACACTGCTTCTGTATGAACTAGCTACAATCAATCACACTGCTACTGTATGAAATAGCTACAGTCCCAATGCTACACTATATGAACTAGCTACAGTCAATCACACTGCTACTGTATGAACTAGCTACAGTCAACCACATTGCTACTGTATGAACTAGCTAGATCAATCACACTTCATCTGTAGGAACTAGCTACAGTCAATCACACTGCTACTGTATAAACTAGCTACAGTCAATCACACTGCTACTGTATGAACTAGCTACAGTCAATCACACTGCTACTGTATGAAATAGCTACATTCCCAATGCTGCACTATATGAACTAGCTACAGCCAATCACACTGCTACTGTATGAACTAGCTACAGTCAATCACACTGCTACTGTATGAACTAGCTACAGTCAATCACACTGCTACTGTATGAACTAACTTCAGTCATTCACAATGCTACTGTATGAACTAGCTACAGTCAATCACACTGCTACTGCATGAACTAGCTACAGTAATTCACAATGCTACTGTATGAACTAGCTACAGTCAATCACACTGCTACTGTATGAACTAGCTACAGTCAATCATAATGCTACTGTATGAACTAGCTACAGTCAATCACACTGCTACTGTATGAACTAGCTACAGTCAATCACACTGCTTCTGTATGAACTAGCTACAATCAATCACACTGCTACTGTATGAAATAGCTACAGTCCCAATGCTACACTATATGAACTAGCTACAGTCAATCACACTGATACTGTATGAACTAGCTACAGTCAACCACATTGCTACTGTATGAACTAGCTACATCAATCACACTTCATCTGTAGGAACTAGCTACAGTCAATCACACTGCTACTGTATAAACTAGCTACAGTCAATCACACTGCTACTGTATGAAATAGCAACATTCCCAATGCTGCACTATATGAACTAGCTACAGTCAACCACACTGCTACTGTATCAACTAGCTACAGTCCCAATGATACACTATATTAACTAGCGACTGTAGCTATTTCATACAGTAGCAGTGTGACTGACTATCGCTAGAACTAGCTACAATTACATGACTACTGTATGAACTAGCTACAGTCAATCACACTGCTACTGTATGAACTAGCTACAGTCAATCACACTGCTACTGTATGAACTAGCTACAGTCAATCACACTGCTACTGCATGAACTAGCTACAGTAATTCACAATGCTACTGTATGAACTAGCTACAGTCAATCACACTGCTACTGTATAAACTAGCTTCAGTCAATCACACTGCTACTGTATGAACTAGCTACAGTCAATCATAATGCTACTGTATGAACTAGCTACAGTCAATCACACTGCTACTGTATGAACTAGCTACAGTCAATCACACTGCTTCTGTATGAACTAGCTACAATCAATCACACTGCTACTGTATGAAATAGCTACAGTCCCAATGCTACACTATATGAACTAGCTACAGTCAATCACACTGCTACTGTATGAACTAGCTACAGTCAACCACATTGCTACTGTATGAACTAGCTACATCAATCACACTTCATCTGTAGGAACTAGCTACAGTCAATCACACTGCTACTGTATAAACTAGCTACAGTCAATCACACTGCTACTGTATGAACTAGCTACAGTCAATCACACTGCTACTGTATGAAATAGCTACATTCCCAATGCTGCACTATATGAACTAGCTACAGTCAACCACACTGCTACTGTATCAACTAGCTACAGTCCCAATGATACACTATATTAACTAGCGACTGTAGCTATTTCATACAGTAGCAGTGTGACTGACTATCGCTAGAACTAGCTACAATTACATGACTACTGTATGAACTAGCTACAGTCAATCACACTGCTACTGTATGAACTAGCTTCAGTCATTCACAATGCTACTGTATGAACTAGCTACAGTCAATCACACTGCTACTGCATGAACTAGCTACAGTAATTCACAATGCTACTGTATGAACTAGCTACAGTCAATCACACTGCTACTGTATAAACTAGCTTCAGTCAATCACACTGCTACTGTATGAACTAGCTACAATCAATCACACTGCTACTGTATGAAATAGCTACAGTCCCAATGCTATACTATATGAACTAGCTACAGTCAATCACACTGCTACTGTATGAACTAGCTACATTCCCAATGCTGCACTATATGAACTAGCTAGAGCCAATCACACTGCTACTGTATGAACTAGCTACAATCATTCACAATGCTACTGTATGAACTAGCTACAGTCAATCACACTGCTAATGTATGAACTAGCTACAGTCAATCATAATGCTACTGTATGAACTAGCTACAGTCAATCACACTGCTACTGTATGAAATAGCTACAGTCCCAATGCTACAGTATATGAACTAGCTACAGTCAATCACACTGCTACTGTATGAACTAGCTACAGCCAATCACACTGCTACTGTATGAACTAGCTACAGTCAATCACACTGCTACTGTATGAACTAGCTACAGTCAACCACACTGCTACTGTATCAACTAGCTACAGTCCCAATGATACACTATATTAACTAGCGACTGTAGCTATTTCATACAGTAGCAATGTGACTGACTATCGCTAGAACTAGCTACAATTACATGACTACTGTATGAACTAGCTACAGTCAATCACACTGCTACTGTATGAACTAGCTACAATCATTCACAATGCTACTGTATGAACTAGCTACAGTCAATCACACTGCTACTGTATAAACTAGCTTCAGTCAATCACAATGCTACTGTATGAACTAGCTACAGTCAATCACATTGCAACTGTACGAACTAGCTACAGTCAATCACACTGCTAATGTACGAACTAGCTACAGTCAATCATAATGCTACTGTATGAACTAGCTACAGTCAATCACACTGCTACTGTATGAACTAGCTACAGTCAATCACACTGCTTCTGTATGAACTAGCTACAATCAATCACACTGCTACTGTATGAAATAGCTACAGTCCCAATGCTACACTATATGAACTAGCTACAGTCAATCACACTGCTACTGTATGAACTAGCTACAGTGAACCACATTGCTACTGTATGGACTAGCTACATCAATCACACTTCATCTGTATGAACTAGCTACAGTCAATCACACTGCTACTGTATGAACTAGCTACAGTCAATCACACTGCTACTGTATGAACTAGCTACAGTCAATCACACTGCTTCTGTATGAACTAGCGACAATCAATCACACTGCTACTGTATGAAATAGCTAAAGTCCCAATGCTACACTATATGAACTAGCTACAGTCAAGCACACTGCTACTGTATGAAATAGCTACAGTCAACCACATTGCTACTGTATGAACTAGCTACATCAATCACACTTCATCTGTAGGAACTAGCTACAGTCAATCACACTGCTACTGTATAAACTAGCTACAGTCAATCACACTGCTACTGTATGAACTAGCTACAGTCAATCACACTGCTACTGTATGAAATAGCTACAGTCCCAATGCTACACTATATGAACTAGCTACAGTCAATCACACTGCTACTGTATAAACTAGCTACAGTCAATCACACTGCTACTGTATGAACTAGCTACAATCAATCACACTGCTACTGTATGAAATAGCTACAGTCCCAATGCTACACTATATGAACTAGCTACAGTCAATCACACTGCTACTGTATGAACTAGCTACAGTCAACCACATTGCTACTGTATGAACTAGCTACATCAATCACACTTCATCTGTAGGAACTAGCTACAGTCAATCACACTGCTACTGTATGAACTAGCTACAGTCAATCACACTGCAACTGTATGAACTAGCTACAGTCAATCACACTGCTACTGTATGAAATAGCTACATTCCCAATGCTGCACTATATGAACTAGCTACAGCCAATCACACTGCTACTGTATGAACTAGCTACAGTCAATCACACTGCTACTGTATGAACTAGCTACAGTCAATCACACTGCTACTGTATGAACTAGCTACAGTCAACCACACTGCTACTGTATCAACTAGCTACAGTCCCAATGATACACTATATTAACTAGCGACTGTAGCTATTTCATACAGTAGCAGTGTGACTGACTATCGCTAGAACTAGCTACAATTACATGACTACTGTATGAACTAGCTACAGTCAATCACACTGCTACTGTATGAACTAGCTACAGTCAATCACACTGCTACTGTATGAACTAACTTCAGTCATTCACAATGCTACTGTATGAACTAGCTACAGTCAATCACACTGCTACTGCATGAACTAGCTACAGTAATTCACAATGCTACTGTATGAACTAGCTACAGTCAATCACACTGCTACTGTATAAACTAGCTTCAGTCAATCACACTGCTACTGTATGAACTAGCTACAGTCAATCATAATGCTACTGTATGAACTAGCTACAGTCAATCACACTGCTACTGTATGAACTAGCTACAGTCAATCACACTGCTTCTGTATGAACTAGCTACAATCAATCACACTGCTACTGTATGAAATAGCTACAGTCCCAATGCTACACTATATGAACTAGCTACAGTCAATCACACTGCTACTGTATGAACTAGCTACAGTCAACCACATTGCTACTGTATGAACTAGCTACATCAATCACACTTCATCTGTAGGAACTAGCTACAGTCAATCACACTGCTACTGTATAAACTAGCTACAGTCAATCACACTGCTACTGTATGAACTAGCTACAGTCAATCACACTGCTACTGTATGAAATAGCTACATTCCCAATGCTGCACTATATGAACTAGCTACAGCCAATCACACTGCTACTGTATGAACTAGCTACAGTCAATCACACTGCTACTGTATGAACTAACTACAGTCAACCACACTGCTACTGTATCAACTAGCTACAGTCCCAATGATACACTATATTAACTAGCGACTGTAGCTATTTCATACAGTAGCAGTGTGACTGACTATCGCTAGAACTAGCTACAATTACATGACTACTGTATGAACTAGCTACAGTCAATCACACTGCTACTGTATGAACTAGCTACAGTCAATCACACTGCTACTGTATGAACTAGCTACAGTCAATCACACTGCTACTGCATGAACTAGCTACAGTAATTCACAATGCTACTGTATGAACTAGCTACAGTCAATCACACTGCTACTGTATAAACTAGCTTCAGTCAATCACACTGCTACTGTATGAACTAGCTACAGTCAATCATAATGCTACTGTATGAACTAGCTACAGTCAATCACACTGCTACTGTATGAACTAGCTACAGTCAATCACACTGCTTCTGTATGAACTAGCTACAATCAATCACACTGCTACTGTATGAAATAGCTACAGTCCCAATGCTACACTATATGAACTAGCTACAGTCAATCACACTGCTACTGTATGAACTAGCTACAGTCAACCACATTGCTACTGTATGAACTAGCTACATCAATCACACTTCATCTGTAGGAACTAGCTACAGTCAATCACACTGCTACTGTATAAACTAGCTACAGTCAATCACACTGCTACTGTATGAACTAGCTACAGTCAATCACACTGCTACTGTATGAAATAGCTACATTCCCAATGCTGCACTATATGAACTAGCTACAGTCAACCACACTGCTACTGTATCAACTAGCTACAGTCCCAATGATACACTATATTAACTAGCGACTGTAGCTATTTCATACAGTAGCAGTGTGACTGACTATCGCTAGAACTAGCTACAATTACATGACTACTGTATGAACTAGCTACAGTCAATCACACTGCTACTGTATGAACTAGCTACAGTCAATCACACTGCTACTGTATGAACTAGCTACAGTCAA
The DNA here is from genome assembly GCF_951799395.1 of Argentina silus. NCBI lineage: Eukaryota > Metazoa > Chordata > Actinopteri > Argentiniformes > Argentinidae > Argentina > Argentina silus. Next base: position 39,170,262 of record NC_139654.1, read on the forward strand.
TCACACTGCTACTGCATGAACTAGCTACAGTAATTCACAATGCTACTGTATGAACTAGCTACAGTCAATCACACTGCTACTGTATAAACTAGCTTCAGTCAATCACACTGCTACTGTATGAACTAGCTACAGTCAATCATAATGCTACTGTATGAACTAGCTACAGTCAATCACACTGCTACTGTATGAACTAGCTACAGTCAATCACACTGCTTCTGTATGAACTAGCTACAATCAATCACACTGCTACTGTATGAAATAGCTACAGTCCCAATGCTACACTATATGAACTAGCTACAGTCAATCACACTGCTACTGTATGAACTAGCTACAGTCAACCACATTGCTACTGTATGAACTAGCTACATCAATCACACTTCATCTGTAGGAACTAGCTACAGTCAATCACACTGCTACTGTATAAACTAGCTACAGTCAATCACACTGCTACTGTATGAAATAGCTACATTCCCAATGCTGCACTATATGAACTAGCTACAGTCAACCACACTGCTAATGTATCAACTAGCTACAGTCCCAATGATACACTATATTAACTAGCGACTGTAGCTATTTCATACAGTAGCAATGTGACTGACTATCGCTAGAACTAGCTACAATTACATGACTACTGTATGAACTAGCTACAGTCAATCACACTGCTACTGTATGAACTAGCTACAATCATTCACAATGCTACTGTATGAACTAGCTACAGTCAATCACACTGCTAATGTATGAACTAGCTACAGTCAATCATAATGCTACTGTATGAACTAGCTACAGTCAATCACACTGCTACTGTATGAAATAGCTACAGTCCCAATGCTACAGTATATGAACTAGCTACAGTCAATCACACTGCTACTGTATGAACTAGCTACATTCCCAATGCTGCACTATATGAACTAGCTACAGCCAATCACACTGCTACTGTATGAACTAGCTACAGTCAATCACACTGCTACTGTATGAACTAGCTACAGTCAATCACACTGCTACTGTATAAACTAGCTTCAGTCAATCACACTGCTACTGTATGAACTACCTACAGTCAATCACACTGCTACTGTATGAACTAGCTACAATCAATCACACTGCTACTGTATGAAATAGCTACAGTCCCAATGCTACACTATATGAACTAGCTACAGTCAATCACACTGCTACTGTATGAACTAGCTACATTCCCAATGCTGCACTATATGAACTAGCTACAGCCAATCACACTGCTACTGTATGAACTAGCTACAGTCAATCACACTGCTACTGTATGAACTAGCTACAGTCCCAATGCTACACTATATGAACTAGCTACAGTCAATCACACTGCTACTGTATGAACTAGCTACATCAATCACACTTCATCTGTAGGAACTAGCTACAGTCAATCACACTGCTACTGTATGAACTAGCTACAGTCAATCACACTGCAACTGTATGAACTAGCTACAGTCAATCACACTGCTACTGTATGAAATAGCTACATTCCCAATGCTGCACTATATGAACTAGCTACAGCCAATCACACTGCTACTGTATGAACTAGCTACAGTCAATCACACTGCTACTGTATGAACTAGCTACAGTCAACCACACTGCTACTGTATCAACTAGCTACAGTCCCAATGATACACTATATTAACTAGCGACTGTAGCTATTTCATACAGTAGCAGTGTGACTGACTATCGCTAGAACTAGCTACAATTACATGACTACTGTATGAACTAGCTACAGTCAATCACACTGCTACTGTATGAACTAGCTACAGTCAATCACACTGCTACTGTATGAACTAGCTACAGTCAATCACACTGCTACTGTATGAACTAACTTCAGTCATTCACAATGCTACTGTATGAACTAACTTCAGTCAATCACACTGCTACTGCATGAACTAGCTACAGTAATTCACAATGCTACTGTATGAACTAGCTACAGTCAATCACACTGCTACTGTATAAACTAGCTTCAGTCAATCACACTGCTACTGTATGAACTAGCTACAGTCAATCACACTGCTTCTGTATGAACTAGCTACAATCAATCACACTGCTACTGTATGAAATAGCTACAGTCCCAATGCTACACTATATGAACTAGCTACAGTCAATCACACTGCTACTGTATGAACTAGCTACAGTCAACCACATTGCTACTGTATGAACTAGCTACATCAATCACACTTCATCTGTAGGAACTAGCTACAGTCAATCACACTGCTACTGTATAAACTAGCTACAGTCAATCACACTGCTACTGTATGAACTAGCTACAGTCAATCACACTGCTACTGTATGAAATAGCTACATTCCCAATGCTGCACTATATGAACTAGCTACAGCCAATCACACTGCTACTGTATGAACTAGCTACAGTCAATCACACTGCTACTGTATGAACTAACTACAGTCAACCACACTGCTACTGTATCAACTAGCTACAGTCCCAATGATACACTATATTAACTAGCGACTGTAGCTATTTCATACAGTAGCAGTGTGACTGACTATCGCTAGAACTAGCTACAATTACATGACTACTGTATGAACTAGCTACAGTCAATCACACTGCTACTGTATGAACTAGCTACAGTCAATCACACTGCTACTGTATGAACTAGCTTCAGTCATTCACAATGCTACTGTATGAACTAGCTACAGTCAATCACACTGCTACTGCATGAACTAGCTACAGTAATTCACAATGCTACTGTATGAACTAGCTACAGTCAATCACACTGCTACTGTATAAACTAGCTTCAGTCAATCACACTGCTACTGTATGAACTAGCTACAGTCAATCATAATGCTACTGTATGAACTAGCTACAGTCAATCACACTGCTACTGTATGAACTAGCTACAGTCAATCACACTGCTTCTGTATGAACTAGCTACAATCAATCACACTGCTTCTGTATGAAATAGCTACAGTCCCAATGCTACACTATATGAACTAGCTACAGTCAATCACACTGCTACTGTATGAACTAGCTACAGTCAACCACATTGCTACTGTATGAACTAGCTACATCAATCACACTTCATCTGTAGGAACTAGCTACAGTCAACCACACTGCTACTGTATCAACTAGCTACAGTCCCAATGATACACTATATTAACTAGCGACTGTAGCTATTTCATACAGTAGCAGTGTGACTGACTATCGCTAGAACTAGCTACAATTACATGACTACTGTATGAACTAGCTACAGTCAATCACACTGCTACTGTATGAACTAGCTACAGTCAATCACACTGCTACTGCATGAACTAGCTACAGTAATTCACAATGCTACTGTATGAACTAGCTACAGTCAATCACACTGCTACTGTATAAACTAGCTTCAGTCAATCACACTGCTACTGTATGAACTAGCTACAGTCAATCATAATGCTACTGTATGAACTAGCTACAGTCAATCACACTGCTACTGTATGAACTAGCTACAGTCAATCACACTGCTACTGTATGAACTAGCTTCAGTCATTCACAATGCTACTGTATGAACTAGCTACAGTCAATCACACTGCTACTGCATGAACTAGCTACAGTAATTCACAATGCTACTGTATGAACTAGCTACAGTCAATCACACTGCTACTGTATAAACTAGCTTCAGTCAATCACACTGCTACTGTATGAACTAGCTACAGTCAATCATAATGCTACTGTATGAACTAGCTACAGTCAATCACACTGCTACTGTATGAACTAGCTACAGTCAATCACACTGCTTCTGTATGAACTAGCTACAATCAATCACACTGCTTCTGTATGAAATAGCTACAGTCCCAATGCTACACTATATGAACTAGCTACAGTCAATCACACTGCTACTGTATGAACTAGCTACAGTCAACCACATTGCTACTGTATGAACTAGCTACATCAATCACACTTCATCTGTAGGAACTAGCTACAGTCAACCACACTGCTACTGTATCAACTAGCTACAGTCCCAATGATACACTATATTAACTAGCGACTGTAGCTATTTCATACAGTAGCAGTGTGACTGACTATCGCTAGAACTAGCTACAATTACATGACTACTGTATGAACTAGCTACAGTCAATCACACTGCTACTGTATGAACTAGCTACAGTCAATCACACTGCTACTGCATGAACTAGCTACAGTAATTCACAATGCTACTGTATGAACTAGCTACAGTCAATCACACTGCTACTGTATAAACTAGCTTCAGTCAATCACACTGCTACTGTATGAACTAGCTACAGTCAATCATAATGCTACTGTATGAACTAGCTACAGTCAATCACACTGCTACTGTATGAACTAGCTACAGTCAATCACACTGCTTCTGTATGAACTAGCTACAATCAATCACACTGCTACTGTATGAAATAGCTACAGTCCCAATGCTACACTATATGAACTAGCTACAGTCAATCACACTGCTACTGTATGAACTAGCTACAGTCAACCACATTGCTACTGTATGAACTAGCTACATCAATCACACTTCATCTGTAGGAACTAGCTACAGTCAATCACACTGCTACTGTATAAACTAGCTACAGTCAATCACACTGCTACTGTATGAACTAGCTACAGTCAATCACACTGCTACTGTATGAAATAGCTACATTCCCAATGCTGCACTATATGAACTAGCTACAGTCAACCACACTGCTACTGTATCAACTAGCTACAGTCCCAATGATACACTATATTAACTAGCGACTGTAGCTATTTCATACAGTAGCAGTGTGACTGACTATCGCTAGAACTAGCTACAATTACATGACTACTGTATGAACTAGCTACAGTCAATCACACTGCTACTGTATGAACTAGCTACAGTCAATCACACTGCTACTGTATGAACTAGCTACAGTCAATCACACTGCTACTGCATGAACTAGCTACAGTAATTCACAATGCTACTGTATGAACTAGCTACAGTCAATCACACTGCTACTGTATAAACTAGCTTCAGTCAATCACACTGCTACTGTATGAACTAGCTACAGTCAATCATAATGCTACTGTATGAACTAGCTACAGTCAATCACACTGCTACTGTATGAACTAGCTACAGTCAATCACACTGCTTCTGTATGAACTAGCTACAATCAATCACACTGCTACTGTATGAAATAGCTACAGTCCCAATGCTACACTATATGAACTAGCTACAGTCAATCACACTGCTACTGTATGAACTAGCTACAGTCAACCACATTGCTACTGTATGAACTAGCTACATCAATCACAGTTCATCTGTAGGAACTAGCTACAGTCAATCACACTGCTACTGTATAAACTAGCTACAGTCAATCACACTGCTACTGTATGAAATAGCTACATTCCCAATGCTGCACTATATGAACTAGCTACAGTCAACCACACTGCTACTGTATCAACTAGCTACAGTCCCAATGATACACTATATTAACTAGCGACTGTAGCTATTTCATACAGTAGCAATGTGACTGACTATCGCTAGAACTAGCTACAATTACATGACTACTGTATGAACTAGCTACAGTCAATCACACTGCTACTGTATGAACTAGCTACAATCATTCACAATGCTACTGTATGAACTAGCTACAGTCAATCACACTGCTAATGTATGAACTAGCTACAGTCAATCATAATGCTACTGTATGAACTAGCTACAGTCAATCACACTGCTACTGTATGAAATAGCTACAGTCCCAATGCTACAGTATATGAACTAGCTACAGTCAATCACACTGCTACTGTATGAACTAGCTACATTCCCAATGCTGCACTATATGAACTAGCTACAGCCAATCACACTGCTACTGTATGAACTAGCTACAGTCAATCACACTGCTACTGTATGACCTAGCTACAGTCAACCACACTGCTACTGTATCAACTAGCTACAGTCCCAATAATACACTATATTAACTAGCGACTGTAGCTATTTCATACAGTAGCAGTGTGACTGACTATCGCTAGAACTAGCTACAATTACATGACTACTGTATGAACTAGCTACAGTCAATCACACTGCTACTGCATGAACTAGCTACAGTCATTCACAATGCTACTGTATGAACTAGCTACAGTCAATCACACTGCTACTTTATAAACTAGCTTCAGTCAATCACACTGCTACTGTATGAACTACCTACAGTCAATCACACTGCTACTGTATGAACTAGCTACAATCAATCACACTGCTACTGTATGAAATAGCTACAGTCCCAATGCTACACTATATGAACTAGCTACAGTCAATCACACTGCTACTGTATGAACTAGCTACATTCCCAATGCTGCACTATATGAACTAGCTACAGCCAATCACACTGCTACTGTATGAACTAGCTACAGTCAATCACACTGCTACTGTATGAACTAGCTACAGTCAACCACACTGCTACTGTATCAACTACCTACAGTTCCAATGATACACTATATTAACTAGCGACTGTAGCTATTTCATACAGTAGCAATGTGACTGACTATCGCTAGAACTAGCTACAATTACATGACTACTGTATGAACTAGCTACAGTCAATCACACTGCTACTGTATGAACTAGCTACAATCATTCACAATGCTACTGTATGAACTAGCTACAGTCAATCACACTGCTGCTGTATAAACTAGCTTCAGTCAATCACAATGCTACTGTATGAACTAGCTACAGTCAATCACACTGCAACTGTACGAACTAGCTACAGTCAATCACACTGCTAATGTATGAACTAGCTACAGTCAATCACACTGCTACTGTATGAACTAGCTACAGTCAATCACACTGCTTCTGTATGAACTAGCTACAATCAATCACACTGCTACTGTATGAAATAGCTACAGTCCCAATGCTACACTATATGAACTAGCTACAGTCAATCACACTGCTACTGTATGAACTAGCTACAGTCAACCACATTGCTACTGTATGAACTAGCTACATCAATCACACTTCATCTGTAGGAACTAGCTACAGTCAATCACACTGCTACTGTATAAACTAGCTACAGTCAATCACACTGCTACTGTATGAACTAGCTACAGTCAATCACACTGCTACTGTATGAAATAGCTACATTCCCAATGCTGCACTATATGAACTAGCTACAGTCAACCACACTGCTACTGTATCAACTAGCTACAGTCCCAATGATACACTATATTAACTAGCGACTGTAGCTATTTCATACAGTAGCAGTGTGACTGACTATCGCTAGAACTAGCTACAATTACATGACTACTGTATGAACTAGCTACAGTCAATCACACTGCTACTGTATGAACTAGCTACAGTCAATCACACTGCTACTGTATGAACTAGCTACAGTCAATCACACTGCTACTGCATGAACTAGCTACAGTAATTCACAATGCTACTGTATGAACTAGCTACAGTCAATCACACTGCTACTGTATAAACTAGCTTCAGTCAATCACACTGCTACTGTATGAACTAGCTACAGTCAATCATAATGCTACTGTATGAACTAGCTACAGTCAATCACACTGCTACTGTATGAACTAGCTACAGTCAATCACACTGCTTCTGTATGAACTAGCTACAATCAATCACACTGCTACTGTATGAAATAGCTACAGTCCCAATGCTACACTATATGAACTAGCTACAGTCAATCACACTGCTACTGTATGAACTAGCTACAGTCAACCACATTGCTACTGTATGAACTAGCTACATCAATCACACTTCATCTGTAGGAACTAGCTACAGTCAATCACACTGCTACTGTATAAACTAGCTACAGTCAATCACACTGCTACTGTATGAACTAGCTACAGTCAATCACACTGCTACTGTATGAAATAGCTACATTCCCAATGCTGCACTATATGAACTAGCTACAGTCAACCACACTGCTACTGTATCAACTAGCTACAGTCCCAATGATACACTATATTAACTAGCGACTGTAGCTATTTCATACAGTAGCAGTGTGACTGACTATCGCTAGAACTAGCTACAATTACATGACTACTGGATGAACTAGCTACAGTCAATCACACTGCTACTGTATGAACTAGCTACAGTCAATCACACTGCTACTGTATGAACTAGCTACAGTCAATCACACTGCTACTGCATGAACTAGCTACAGTAATTCACAATGCTACTGTATGAACTAGCTACAGTCAATCACACTGCTACTGTATAAACTAGCTTCAGTCAATCACACTGCTACTGTATGAACTAGCTACAGTCAATCATAATGCTACTGTATGAACTAGCTACAGTCAATCACACTGCTACTGTATGAACTAGCTACAGTCAATCACACTGCTTCTGTATGAACTAGCTACAATCAATCACACTGCTACTGTATGAAATAGCTACAGTCCCAATGCTACACTATATGAACTAGCTACAGTCAATCACACTGCTACTGTATGAACTAGCTACAGTCAACCACATTGCTACTGTATGAACTAGCTACATCAATCACACTTCATCTGTAGGAACTAGCTACAGTCAATCACACTGCTACTGTATAAACTAGCTACAGTCAATCACACTGCTACTGTATGAACTAGCTACAGTCAATCACACTGCTACTGTATGAAATAGCTACATTCCCAATGCTGCACTATATGAACTAGCTACAGTCAACCACACTGCTACTGTATCAACTAGCTACAGTCCCAATGATACACTATATTAACTAGCGACTGTAGCTATTTCATACAGTAGCAGTGTGACTGACTATCGCTAGAACTAGCTACAATTACATGACTACTGTATGAACTAGCTACAGTCAATCACACTGCTACTGTATGAACTAGCTTCAGTCATTCACAATGCTACTGTATGAACTAGCTACAGTCAATCACACTGCTACTGCATGAACTAGCTACAGTAATTCACAATGCTACTGTATGAACTAGCTACAGTCAATCACACTGCTACTGTATAAACTAGCTTCAGTCAATCACACTGCTACTGTATGAACTAGCTACAATCAATCACACTGCTACTGTATGAAATAGCTACAGTCCCAATGCTATACTATATGAACTAGCTACAGTCAATCACACTGCTACTGTATGAACTAGCTACATTCCCAATGCTGCACTATATGAACTAGCTAGAGCCAATCACACTGCTACTGTATGAACTAGCTACAGTCAATCACACTGCTACTGTATGAACTAGCTACAGTCAACCACACTGCTACTGTATCAACTAGCTACAGTCCCAATGATACACTATATTAACTAGCGACTGTAGCTATTTCATACAGTAGCAATGTGACTGACTATCGCTAGAACTAGCTACAATTACATGACTACTGTATGAACTAGCTACAGTCAATCACACTGCTACTGTATGAACTAGCTACAATCATTCACAATGCTACTGTATGAACTAGCTACAGTCAATCACACTGCTAATGTATGAACTAGCTACAGTCAATCATAATGCTACTGTATGAACTAGCTACAGTCAATCACACTGCTACTGTATGAAATAGCTACAGTCCCAATGCTACAGTATATGAACTAGCTACAGTCAATCACACTGCTACTGTATGAACTAGCTACAGCCAATCACACTGCTACTGTATGAACTAGCTACAGTCAATCACACTGCTACTGTATGAACTAGCTACAGTCAACCACACTGCTACTGTATCAACTAGCTACAGTCCCAATGATACACTATATTAACTAGCGACTGTAGCTATTTCATACAGTAGCAATGTGACTGACTATCGCTAGAACTAGCTACAATTACATGACTACTGTATGAACTAGCTACAGTCAATCACACTGCTACTGTATGAACTAGCTACAATCATTCACAATGCTACTGTATGAACTAGCTACAGTCAATCACACTGCTACTGTATAAACTAGCTTCAGTCAATCACAATGCTACTGTATGAACTAGCTACAGTCAATCACATTGCAACTGTACGAACTAGCTACAGTCAATCACACTGCTAATGTACGAACTAGCTACAGTCAATCATAATGCTACTGTATGAACTAGCTACAGTCAATCACACTGCTACTGTATGAACTAGCTACAGTCAATCACACTGCTTCTGTATGAACTAGCTACAATCAATCACACTGCTACTGTATGAAATAGCTACAGTCCCAATGCTACACTATATGAACTAGCTACAGTCAATCACACTGCTACTGTATGAACTAGCTACAGTGAACCACATTGCTACTGTATGGACTAGCTACATCAATCACACTTCATCTGTATGAACTAGCTACAGTCAATCACACTGCTACTGTATAAACTAGCTACAGTCAATCACACTGCTACTGTATGAACTAGCTACAGTCAATCACACTGCTACTGTATGAAATAGCTACAGTCCCAATGCTACAGTATATGAACTAGCTACAGTCAATCACACTGCTACTGTATGAACTAGCTACATTCCCAATGCTGCACTATATGAACTAGCTACAGCCAATCACACTGCTACTGTATGAACTAGCTACAGTCAATCACACTGCTACTGTATGAACTAGCTACAGTCAACCACACTGCTACTGTATCAACTAGCTACAGTCCCAATGATATACTATATTAACTAGCAACTGTAGCTATTTCATACAGTAGCAGTGTGACTGACTATCGCTAGAACTAGCTACAATTACATGACTACTGTATGAACTAGCTACAGTCAATCACACTGCTACTGTATGAACTAGCTACAGTCAATCACACTGCTACTGTATGAACTAGCTACCGTCAATCACACTGCTACTGTATGAACTAGCTTCAGTCAGTCACAATGCTACTGTATGAACTAGCTACAGTCAATCACACTGCTACTGCATGAACTAGCTACAGTCATTCACAATGCTACTGTATGAACTAGCTACAGTCAATCACACTGCTACTGTATAAACTAGCTTCAGTCAATAACACTGCTACTGAATGAACTAGCTACAGTCAATCACACTGCTACTGTATGAACTAGCTACAAACAATCACACTGCTGCTGTATGAAATAGCTACAGTCCCAATGCTACACTATATGAACTAGCTACAGTCAATCACACTGCTACTGTATGAACTAGCTACAGTCAACCACATTGCTACTGTATCAACTAGCTACAGTCCCAATGATACACTATATTAACTTGCGACTGTAGTTATTTCATACAGTAGCAGTGTGACTGACTATCGCTAGAACTAGCTACAATTACATGACTACTGTATGAACTAGCTACAGTCAATCACACTGCTACTGCATGAACTAGCTACAGTCATTCACAATGCTACTGTATGAACTAGCTACAGTCAATCACACTGCTACTGTATGAACTAGCTACAGTCAATCACAATGCTACTGTATCAACTAGCTACAGTCAATCACACTGCTACTGTATGAACTAGCTACAGTCAACCACATTGCTACTGTATGGACTAGCTACATCAATCACACTTCATCTGTATGAACTAGCTACAGTCAATCACACTGCTACTGTATAAACTAGCTACAGTCAATCACACTGCTACTGTATGAACTAGCTACAGTCAATCACACTGCTACTGTATGAAATAGCTACAGTCCCAATGCTACAGTATATGAACTAGCTACAGTCAATCACACTGCTACTGTATGAACTAGCTACATTCCCAATGCTGCACTATATGAACTAGCTACAGCCAATCACACTGCTACTGTATGAACGAGCTAGAGTCAATCACACTGCTACTGTATGAACTAGCTACAGTCAACCACACTGCTACTGTATCAACTAGCTACAGTCCCAATGATACACTATATTAACTAGCGACTGTAGCTATTTCATACAGTAGCAGTGTGACTGACTATAGCTAGAACTAGCTACAATTACATGACTACTGTATGAACTAGCTACAGTCAATCACACTGCTACTGTATGAACTAGCTACAGTCAATCACACTGCTACTGTATCAACTAGGTACAGTCAATCACACTGCTACTGTATGAACTAGCTACAGTCAATCACACTGCTACTGTCTTACGTGTCTCACTTGTCACTTATTGTCTTGTCATTGCACTACTGCTTATTTGTATTATGTGTATTTTGTATGCTGCATTGTCATGGAATCAAGCCTAAGAATTTTACTCCCTGCACTTGTGTATGGGACGCAATAAACTTGAAACTTGTAACAGTAATGCCTTTTTTGTTGTAACTACCTGCTTGATAGTGAATATTTTAGATTACGGTCTCTAGCGGTTGTGAATGAACATTGTCAGCAACGACACACTGACTTATATTTGTGAGGTAGTTCAGGAACCACTGACAAGCATTCTGATCCAAATCTATTTAAGACAGTCGACTCACTAACAGTGAATGATCCACTGGATCAAAAGCTTTTGATAGATCATTAAACAAGGCAGCACAATGCTGCTTTATATCAAGGGCACAGACAATATCATTGATTACAAAGAATGTCGCTGAAATAGTCCTGTCTCCTGGTCTAAAGCATGATTGAAATGCTTAGTTTACACTTCACTACCCATAAGGCCTGCTGTTGTTTAGACTTCACTAAACATAAGGCCTGCTGTAGTTTAGACTTCACTACCCATAAGGCCTGCTGTAGTTTAGACTTCACTACCCATAAGGCCTGTCGTAGTTTAGATTTCACTACCCATAAGGCCTGCTGTAGTTTAGACTTCACTACCCATAAGGCCTGTTGTAGTTTAGACTTCACTACCCATAAGACCTGCTGTAGTTTAGACTTCACTACCCATAAGGCCTGTTGTAGTTTAGACTTTACTACCCATAAGGCCTATCGTAGTTTAGACTTCACTACCCATAAGGCCTGTTGTAGTTTAGACTTCACTACCCATAAGGCCTGCTGTAGTTCAGACTTCACTACCCATAAGGCCTGTTGTAGTTTAGACTTCACTACCCATAAGGCCTGCTGTAGTTTAGACTTCACTACCCATAAGGCCTGTTGTAGTTTAGACTTCACTACCCATAAGGCCTGTTGTAGTTTAGACTTCACTACCCATAAGGCCTGCTGTAGTTTAGACTTCACTACCCATAAGGCCTGTCGTAGCTGCAAATGACGTCTGTTGTATCTGGTGGTTCAATCCAGGTGTGAAAGTGTGATTTCGGGGATCAGATGCATCACAAGGGTTTTGGTGTCAATGTTAATGGAAACATGTGGAGGTTTATGATGGAGAAATAATTTCATTTCATTTAGAAAATAAAATACTCTATGGAAGCTATTAATAGTAGATATTTATTTAACTTACAATCCATACAATACCGTATATCTTGCAATAGTTATACAGGTGTGTGTAGGCCCTGTCAATAGTTATACAGGTGTGTGTAGGCTCTGTCAATAGTTATACAGGTGTGTGTAGGCCCTGTCAATAGTTATACAGGTGTGTGTAGGCCCTGTCAATAGTTATACAGGTGTGTGTAGGCCCTGTCAATAGTTATACAGGTGTGTGTAGGCCCTGTCAACATGTGGTCTCACTAGAATGAATATTCTGTGTCAGCTTAAATATTGAAACAGTGAATGCTTGTCCAAATAAAAACAGAAAGACCAAAAACAGCTTTTTATCATTAAAAATTAATGATTTAATGATTTTACTGTGACAGAAAGTGACAAAGAAACACATATAATGAGCGCTGCTCGCTATGCATGAGACTTCAAGGGATCAATCAACTTGATTGATTGTTTTTTGTTTTTTATTTTTTATTACATGTCAACTTGGGATCATGAAATCCATGGTGGAATAGCTATGGATTCAGACAATCCAGATGAATCAGGTTTCATGATGAACCCATCCATTGGATGGAGGTGGTTACAAATCTAAAACAAGTGGTCAGTTTGGAGAGTTTGGTTCCTCATAGACTCAATGTCTGATAACTAGATCTGATAACTGAGTCCAACCAATGAAATTATCATTCAGCTTCAAATTTGAGGCAAATTAGTTCTATTCTAGTGAGGGAGGTGTGTGTGTGTGTGTGTGTGTGTGTGTGTGTGTGTGTGTGTGTGTTTGTGTGTGTGCGTGTGTGTATCTGTGTGTGTATCTGTGTGTGTATCTGTGTGTGTATCTGTGTGTGTGTGTGTGTGTGTGTGTGTGTGTGTGTGTGTGTGTGTGTGTATATATCTGTGTGTGTGTGTGGGTGTGTCCTCCTCCTTGCTCTCCAAAAAATAAATGTTTCTACTGTAGTTTGGTTGAAGTTTCATCCTTTATCAAATAAAGTCTTTAAATACCCAGTTTCATCCTTTAAATACCTGGGTCCTGTTTCATCCTTTAAATACCTGGGTCCTGTTTCATCCTTTAAATACCTGGGTCCTGTTTGAATGTTTGATATCAACTGAACTACTATTGAAGCAGGGTTTTTCCATCACTCTGTGTACGTGACACGACTCTGACCACAGAGTTCAGTTCCCCTGTTGTTCAACTGAAGGTTTCAGTTCCCCTGTGAGGCAAGAGAGTTACAGGAACAATGTAGCAACATAGGACTGTTGTCAGAGGACCAGACTTGTTGAACACCAAGACGTTCATTAAAGCACCTTGTGAAGAGTGAGACCTGAGCCTCTGTCAGCCAGTGTGCTGGAAGAGACCAATAAGGACCAGTTTATTGTGTTCACAGTGATGGGGGGCTGCAGAGAGGAGTGATAGGCAGATCAAACAGGTACGCTTCTAATTTTAGGTGGACTTTTTGTGATATTTAAGCTGATTGTGTTTGATCATAGTTGAGTTTCCTGGGTCAGGGTCAGAGCAGAGATACTCAATACTGTGTGATGGATTCAGATTCTTTACCTTCATCCTGAAGTGTGCACTAGTACCTATTGTTTATGTCAGGATGTAAAAAAACTGGTACATTTCTAATTTTATTTGGACCTTTTGTGATTGTTTTGCTGATTTGATACATACCTTTCGAGCCTTGATTTTTTCGTTTGGTGGATTTAGTTTTTGGGTATGTTTTGTCTTTCTTATTAATTCATTTGACCTAAATTATTAATTTTACTGCATTGCATTAGTCTCTACAGTCAAATCAAACTGTGCCATTCATTGCTGGTTAGAAAGAGGAACTGAACAGAAAACCTACTTTTTCTGTTTAAAGTGGTCTATGTGTCTTTGGTAGTAGTCATATACATACATCCCAGCACCAACATGTTCAAAACAAAGAGAACAGAGCACTTCTTGGGAACAGAGCATGCTTGGCAGTGAATTGTTATGTCCTGATTCACCCTGAGACCCATTTTGGGCGTTGGCTGTGGCATCAAACCACACCTCCAAACTCAAGTCTTCTTCTCAGCTGCATTTATTGAAAATGAGGAGGAGAAAAATCAATGACATCCCTGCAGCCCCTCTTTTAATGACTAAAATACTTTATCTAATTTGTTTTTATCCACCTGTGTTTCTATAGCACCTTTCCCTTTTAATTATTTATTCTCTCTGTGAAGGACATTGTGTTAAAGTGTTTATGAAGTGTGCTGTACAAGTAAAGTCTGATTGATTGATACTTTATTGTAAATGTTGTCGTGTACATGAGGAGAATACCACACAGTCAGCCCTGCAATTCTCTGACATCAGCTCTGTGGCAACAGGAAACCCCCCACCCCCTCACCATTTCCTTTTGTACATTCAGAGAAACTTCATAGTTGAAGCTGATGGAGTCTTCTGGGTCAGGGTCAGAGATACTCTGTGTGCTTCAGATTCTCTACCCATCATCCTGAAATGTGCACTCCTTACCTCTCCTTCATGTGGGAGTTCAAAGTGGGGTGAATGTAGTGGAGGTGATTTAGAATCACACTTGTGATGAGGTTCTGTTGTTTTTTAAAATATTTTTAATTGGATAAAAAGCATAGTTCAGAATAAGAACATTCAACAGGGTAACACTGGATATCAGGGTATTCATTGGTTCTTCAGAATGTCATGAATCAAAAGAAAGATAAAAAATTATGGAAGGTAGCTCAACATGTTCCTGGTTTTCTCTGTTCGTCTCACCTGGTAGTCAGCAGGACAGCTCACCTGCTGGTAGGTAGTCAGCATGACAGCTCACCTGCTGGTAGGTAGTCAGCATGACAGCTCACCTGCTGGTAAGTAGTCAGCATGACAGCCCACCTGCTCTCATGTGTTATTCTCGTGATCCAAAATCAGTTGATGACAGCACATAGGTGATAAACCAAGACTGTAAACATTGTACACAGCTTAGAGCAACCACACATTCAGCCATGGAGCACTTGGCCAGTGGTGGTCAAACCAAACCATCTCCACACCTACAGCTTATTTGTTCATGTATCCTCAGTGATCCACAATGGCTCCTGTCTCTGAGCTGCTGCTGAATACTTTGAAGGAGCTGGTCAAGACAGACCTGAAGGAGTTTATATGGTACCTGACTAAGAACATACCAGAAGGCTTCCCTCACATCCCAACAAGCCAACTGGATGGAGCTGACAAGCTGGACACTGTGGATACGCTGGTGGACACCTACGGTGATGACGATGCTGTGAATATCACACTGGAGATCCTGAGGAAGATGAAGCAGAACCAGCTCGCTGAAACATTAAAGAGAGAATATGATAAGAATAAGAGAGAACATATCACAGGTGAGTTCCATTCATGTTAAAGACTGACAGCCACAGCCACACATGCACGCACGCACAAACGTATGCACATATTTGAATACTTTATTTGGGTAAAGTTAAAACATCACATCAAAGAACGCAAAATACATCAAATGTATCATGGAAAACAAACCATCTTCTGCACAAAAACAATATTTCATGTAGATTCAAGATTCAAGATTCAAAGTGTTTATTATCATATGCACAGCAGAAAACATGTTTCACTGTACAACGAAATTCTTGCTTTGCTGTCCGCAGAATGCCAACCAATGTAAAATATACAATACTAAAGAATATACAATATATACTAAACAAATGTACAAGACAGCAAAATTTAAGGCATAAAATAAAATAGCAGCAATAATAATAATAAAACAGTGCAAATGTAGCAGTGCAATTATGCAAACTGGAAAGTTCAGTTATTGAGGTAGTACGGTTATATTAATCTCCTATGGGTTGTTTAGGAGTCTGATGGCAGTGGGAAAGAAGGAGTTCTTCAGTCGGGTGGTCCTGCATTTAACACTTCTGTACCTCCGGCCTGAGGGTAGAAGTGTGAACAGTCCGAGCTGGGGGTGGGTGGGGTCCTTGAGGATGGAGGCGGCTCTCCTGTGGACTCTGCGGTGGTAGATGCTCTGCAGAGAGGGCAGTGGAGTCCTGGTGATTTTCTCAGCAGTCTTCACCACTCTCTGCAGGCGTCTGCGGTCCATAGCAGTAGTGCTGCCATACCACACAGTGATACAGCTAGTTAGGATGCTCTCAACAATGCAGCTGTAGAAGTTGCTGAGGATCTTGGGCGACATGCCAAACTTCCTCAGCCTCCTCAGAAAGTACAGCCGCTGTTGGGCCTTCTTAACCAGCTGAGTGGTGTTAAGTGTCCAGGTGAGGTCCTCGCTGATGTGGACGCCCAGGTATTTGAAACTGCTCACCCTCTCTACTTCAAGTTCCCGGATGTACAGTGGCCGATGAGGTCCCCTCTTCTTCCTCATGTCCACTATCATCTCCTTCGTCTTGTCCGTATTGAGGGTGAGGTTGTTGTCCTCGCACCATGTTACCAGACTGGCCACCTCCCTCCTGTAAGCTGCTTCGTCCCCGCCAG
This sequence comes from Argentina silus, assembly GCF_951799395.1. NCBI lineage: Eukaryota > Metazoa > Chordata > Actinopteri > Argentiniformes > Argentinidae > Argentina > Argentina silus. The sequence goes on from NC_139654.1 coordinate 39,187,930, forward strand.
TGATGCATCCTATCACTGCGGTGTCGTCTGCAAACTTTAGGATGATGTTGTCCTTGTGGGAGGCGACACAGTCGTGGGTGAACAGGGTGTAGAGAATGGGGCTGAGGACGCATCCCTGTGGGGTGCCAACATTTGTAATAATGCTGGCTGAAGTCCTATTGCCAATCCTGACAGACTGGGGCCTGCCAGTCAAAAAGTCTAGGAGCCAGTCACAGAGGGTGGGGTGCAGGCCAAGTGTGGACATTTTGTGGATGAGTCTGTGGGGGATGACTGTATTAAAAGCAGAGCTGTAGTCTACAAAGAGCGTCCTGATGTAGGAGTCTTTGTTTTCCAGGTGGGAGAGGGAATAGTGGAGGACAGCAGCGATAGCGTCTGAGGTGGACCTGTTGGGCCGGTAGGCATACTGCAGGGGGTCTAGGGTGTCCGGCATGCTGCTCTTAATGTGTGCCAGTACCACTCTCTCAAAACACTTCATAATGATTGGAGTGAGTGCTACTGGCCTGTAATCATTCAGGCAGGCAGGTTGGCTCTTCTTGGGAAGGGGGACGATGGTTGTGGTCTTGAAGCAGGAGGGAACAGTGCTGTGACTGAGGGAAAGGTTGAAGATGGAGGTGAGAACATCAGCCAGCTCGTTAGCACATGCTCTGAGAGCCCGCCCAGGGATGTTGTCTGGTCCTGCTGCCTTGCGGGGGTTGATCTTCCTCAGGGCTTTGTTTACCTGGCCTGATGAGATGGTTAGTGGAGGGGAGGGGGGTCGGGTGGTCCCGGTGTCTGTGTGCCTCCTCTCTGTGCTGTGGCTGGAGGTCTCAAAGCGGGTGTAGAAGATGTTAAGGTCGTCCGGCAGGCTGTCTGTGGAGCTGATGGTGTTGGTGGTGGTCCTGTAGTCTGTGATGTGCTGCAGGCCTTGCCACATCCGCCCGGAGTCAGCAGTGGAGTAGAAGCCGTCCAGCTTCTCTCTGTACTGCCTCTTGGCCGCTGTAATGGCTTTTTTCAGTCCATACTTCACAGCTTTGTACTCCATCTCATTGCCTGATCTAAATGCAAGAGAGCGAGCACGCAGCATGTGGCGTACCTGACTGTTTATCCAGGGCTTCTGGTTGGGAAACTTCTTGACTTGTATGGTGGGCACGATGTTGTCAACACAAGTGCTAATGTACCCAGTCACATACTCAGCATAGTCCTGTATGCTGACAGAAGAGTCCTCCAGCGTGGCTGCAGCTTTAAACACATCCCAGTCTGTCTGAGCAAAACAGTCCTGCAGGGTGCTCTCAGTCTCTGGGGTCCAGAGTTTGATTTGTTTAGTGACAGGGTTTGTCTGTTTCAGTCTTTGTCTGTAGGCTGGATACAGGAACAACGAGATGTGGTCAGAATGTCCAAAGTGGGGGCGGGGTGCAGCCTTGTATGCACTGCGTATACTGCTGTAAACATGATCCAGTGTATTCTTCTCACGGGTGGGAATATCCACATGTTGGTAGTATTTGGGAAATACAGTCCGTAAATTGCACTGGTTAAAGTCGCCGGCGGCGATAAAAACAGCATCAGGATGAGCAGTTTCTAACGCGCTGATAGCTTCGTGGAGTTTGCTGAGCGCTGCCGTGAAGTTAGCTCGCGGGGGGATGTAAACAGCGGCCAAAAACACAGCAGTAAATTCCCTCGGTAGATAGTAGGGACGGCATTTCAGCAGCAAAAACTCCACATCTGGCGAACAGTGCTTGTGAACGGTCTGTATGTCGCCACACCACGAGTTGTTGATAAACACACACACACCTCCCCCTTTGGTCTTACCGGAGGCTGCAGTCCTGTCTCCTCGGTGAACGGAGTGAGTCTGTAGCTGAACGGCGCATTCTGGGACTTTGTCTGAAAGCCAGGTCTCGGTGAAAATTAGAGCACTGCACTCTCTTATTTCCCGTTGTGTTGTAGTCCTGGCTCTTAGTTCGTCCAGCTTGTTTTCCAGAGACCGCACGTTAGCTAGCAAGAGGCTGGGTAGCGGTGGTCGGCTAGCGCGAGCCTTTAGCCTAGCATGGAGGCCTCCTCTCTTGCCCCGCTTGCGTCGCCGTCTCCGAAGCGCTCTCCTGGGGTCAGCTAGCTCACTCCAGCTCGGTGCTCCGGGGCCTTCCCGGGGGTGGTGGTGGTGGCTGCGGGAACGTACAATGAGTTGTAGCTCCGGTGGTATAAAACCAGTAAAAACAGGAAGACTGTGTGAGTTGTCGATGTCCAGCAATGCCTGTCTGTTGTATGTCAGCAGTGCATGGCATGTGTGCACTGTAGATAAAACAAAAAACACACAAAACAAAAGAAAACGCCGGCATTCGAGAGCGGGACAAACAAACACGTCTGCCACGGGGGGCGCCATGGACATCAGTTCGCCATGGACATGTATTCACCACATTAGTAAAAATCTTGTCACCATTGTCACTAAACCAACTTGCCATCACATGGGAATGCTTGTGAATTGTGACTATTGATAGCAACACCTGTCTAACTGCACTAGCAATCAGGTCCACAGTGTGTTCAAGCCTAGCAGTGTAAAAGCCTTTCTATGTAACCGAGTTGAGATGATAAAGTCACTCCTCAAGTTGAAATACACCCATCCGTGCCATTCAGCTTGTCTGTGGCGTAGCTGGTTAACATTGGGTGCTTCGGTGGGCAGGAAAGTGTGTTGGCAATACAGAGGACACAGATTTGAGACTGGTGTTAGCTTGTGTACGAGGAAGCCATACTGTGTGTGGCAGCGTGACGCCTGTTGTATTGGTGCCGTGACTCAGATCTGCAGTTGTGCTTATGTCAACGGCTGGGGTCGCTGTGGAGTGAGTTCATAGGGTGAGTGGTACTGAATTGAAAAAGTGATAAACTCACTCCCAAAGTTCAAATAATCCCACATGCATCAATTGCTGGCTTTTTTGGTGGCATACAGCTTCTGGCAGCATGACACCTGATACATACCGTTCAGCCATTTGAGACTTCGCTTTAACAATCAAAATAAGTATGTCCTTACCCATGGCAGCCATTTTGTACATTGTGACTGTGACGCAGAATTGTCAACCAAGTCAAGAGCAGCAGGGTTCCCCTGCATCCTCATCAGGCCAGTGTTATAGTAGCTGCTTCTGTGTCTCATGCTTTAGTCCTCGATGATGTATCCTGGGATGTCTTCTCGAAGCCCAAAAAGTTGTCGTCTGTGTCGGTTGCACACACACAAACACATTGGAGCTGTGCCTGTTTTCATGTTCTAGCTGGCTTCTCATCATATAGTGTTGATTGGGTTGATTACTAGTGATAATAAAAGTGATCAGTATAACAACAATGAGATATGATGACAATATCATTGAAGAATAACTGAATTGTTGTTTTTTCCAGATACAGAGCAACTGTCAGGTCGAGACAAACTGAAATGGGAAGGTCAGTTCCACCTTTGTGTTGTCAGAGTTAAAAGACTGAACTTGTATAAATGAATGCAAAAGCAACTCATTCTGATTAATAACAATATCAACACACACACACACACACACACATTCACATTGTAACCTGCATCTGAGGTCTAGTAAAAGCGGTAATGATGAATTAGATTTCAATGATAGTAATCACAATAATATTGATAAAAATCACAATATTGACAATATTGAAGAATGAACTCTGTGTTGCAGTTCAAGATGAACTGAAATCCTCTTACAAGAAGAGGGTTAATAAGATACATGAGGGGACGTCAACGGAAGGTAATCGCATCGATCTAAACAACACCTACACCGAGCTGCACATGATCGAGGGGGCCTGGGGAGGGGTCAGTACTGAGCATGAAGTCACACGTATTCAATCCATAACCCCAGCCACAGGAAAGACCATCAAGACCAGCAACATTTTCAAACCCCGGCCTGACCAAAAAAAAAAAATGCTGACGCTTGGCATCGCTGGAGTGGGAAAGACGTTCTGTGTGCAGAAGACTGTTCTGGACTGGGCAGAAGGAAATGAGAACAAGCACATTGATTTCTTGTTTCTGCTTCCTTTTCACCAAATGAATCCTGACAAAGAAGAAGAAGACCGCAGTCTGATTGAAATGCTTCATGGATCCTTCCCTGAAATGAAACCAATCAAGACTCTGGGAAAGGAATCTAATATTCTGTTCATCTTTGATGGCCTGGACGAGAGTCGACTGCCTCTGAACTTCAAAAAAGTTCTGAGAGACGAGACAGAGCGGGCCTCCATTGATGTCCTGATCACAAACCTCATCGCAGGAGAGCTCCTCCCCTCTGCCCTCATCTGGATAACCTCCCGACCTGCTGCAGCCAATCAGATTCCCCGAAAGTACATTGACCAATGGACAGAGATACGGGGGTTTGATGAAAAACAGAAGGAGGACTACTTCAGGAAAAGAATCAGTGATGAGGACCTGGCCAAAAGAATCATCGTCCATGTGAAGTCATCGAGGAGCCTCCACATCATGTGCCACATACCAATGTTCTGTTGGCTCATAGCCAGTGTTCTAGAGAGACTATTGGGTGGAGCAGGGAGAGGAGAGATGCCCAAGACTCTGACTGAGATCTACACAGACTTCCTGGGATCTCAGATTGACAAAATGAATGAAGTGAAGACTTCCACAGGAAAAGTCATTCTTCAGCTTGGACAGTTGGCATTCCGTCAGCTGCAGAAGGGACATCTGATCTTCTATGAGGAAGACTTGAGAAAGAGTGGCATTGATGTCAGAGAGGCGTCAGTGTACTCAGGTTTATGCACTCAGATCTTTAAGGTGGAGGGGAAGACCAGTCGAAGGCCGGTGTTCACCTTTGTGCATCTGAGCATCCAGGAGTTTCTTGCTGCTTTATATGTGTTCCTCACATTCAGCAACAGGAATGAGAATCCACTTGACAAATCCTCACACTGGAAGTTTTGGCCATCACTCAGACGCAAACCTCTGGTTGACTTGCACAAGTGTGCAGTGGACAAGGCCTTACAGAGTGAGAATGGTCACCTTGACCTCTTCCTGCGCTTCCTCCTGGGCCTCTCACTGGAGTCCAATCAGTCCAATCTCCGACAAGGCCTTCTGACACAGACAGGAAGCAGCTCACAGACCAATGTGGAAACAGTCAAGTATATCAAGAAGAAGATCAGGAAAAATCCGTCTCCAGAGAGGTGTATCAATCTGTTCCACTGTCTGAATGAGCTGAATGACCATTCTCTAGTGGAGGAGATCCAAAGCTACCTGAGCTCAGGACGTCTCTCAGAAACCCAACTCTCACCCGCACAGTGGTCAGCTCTGGTCTTTGTGTTGCTGTCTTCAGAAGGAGAGCTGGATGTGTTTGACCTGAAGAAATATTCCAGATCAGAAGAGGGTCTTCTGAGGCTGCTGCCAGTAGTCACAGCCTCTAAAACGGCACTGTAAGTAGATGGACAAAACACTGTATTGAAACTTGGGTTATGAATGGAGTATGTGATCACTGATTTACGGATTCAATTTAAGAAACAGAGTTATTGAGCACATGGTCAAAAGTAATTCATTAATGGATTGCACACTTATCTTTCATGTTTTATTGACAGACAAATATGCGACTTGTTCAGTCGCTTTGTGTCTCGACTCCCAATAATGAGGTAGAAAGAGCCAGTTTCTGAACACTGGTTTGGAGAAATCCACTCCTGACGTTGACTCTGTTCTGACTCTGTTCTGACTATCTCATTCCACTCGCGGTACCACAGATACTCACACCGCAGCTCAAATGAAGACTTTTATTCTGAAAATAAGCAAATAACATAGATAGCATATATAATAACATGGCTGGCTGTGTTCACAGTTCAGTTAATGAGTTTGTCAGCTTTAGCCAGTGAGTTTACAGTTGGTGCAGTTGGAAGGAGCTCGCCACTCATCTCCAACTGAAAGCTCAATCCATCATTTAAGGCATGACAAGTATGGATACATGATGATTTCACCTTTTAACCCATTTGTGCCGGATGCTGCGCGACGCAACATTCCATCTACCGCCGGTTGCTGCCTTGCGCACATTTTTTATTTGTCGTACTTTTCATGAGTGCAGCATATAATGCACTGTCATTGGTTCAAATACACATGAGGTGGGTCTTGTTGATTTTTTAAAACCATGTGAGCACCCAAATGTCGTGTGGTTCGCCGAACGCACTTGTATGTCTGATTGTTTTTCGGCGAACCACACGACACGTGGTTTTAAAAAATCAACAAGACCCACCTCATGTGTATTTGAACCAATGACAGTGCATTATATGCTGCACTCATGAAAATTACGACAAATCAAAAATGGCGGTAGATTCAAATGTGCACAACGCAGCAACCGGCGGTAGATGTCGCGCGGCATTCGGCACAAATGGGTTAAAATTAAGTGAAATGATTAGAAAATATGTTTTTCTAGTGAAATATGTTAAAATACCAAAACAGCCCATGGAAGGGATTTGGACGAAAATGTAATTATGTGGTAAATATATGGTAACCTAGCTCTTCAAATCCTGACCCACCTGGCCTTAGATCAGCTCATGGGACTACACAATACTGCACTAACCCAATAGCTAGAAAATACTTTATACCAGACGTAGAAATCCAGTCACTACAAATGTATCCATGGTTGCTTGCTCCCCTGTTGATAGCAACTATAACTCTCACTTATGAATTCTTATCATAATGCACCACAGTGATCGTTTGGCTGCATGTATTTATTTGTATACCTCATTCAGGCTGAATGGGTGTCACCTCACAGAGAGATGCTGTGATGCGTTGGCCTCAGCTCTCAGCTCAGACTCCTGCCACCTGAGAGAGCTGGACCTCAGTAATAATGATCTAGGTGACGGGGGGGTGAAGCTGCTCTCTGCTGGACTGGGGAGTCCACACTGTCAACTACAGACACTGAGGTGAGGTCTTTTGGGGTATCTCGGGCCATTATAACACACTAGTTTGAATGTTCTTCACTTGAATACAATGTTTCTAGCCTTTCAACTGCTAAATGAAGAGGATTTAAAGCTGCACATGTACATTAGAGACGAATAATCAGATTCTTGATATCAGATGGAGTGACACTATTTCCCCAGGTTGTCAGGCTGTGGAGTCCCAGAGGAAGGCTGTGTTTCTCTTGCTTCAGCTCTGAGGTCTAATCCCTCCCACCTGAGAGAGCTGGACCTCAGCTACAATCACCCAGGAGACTCAGGACTGGCGCTGCTCTCTGCTGTACAGACAGATCCACTCTGTAAACTACAGACACTGAGGTAAATGCTGAATATGTGGCTGGACGTATCAATGAGATTAATCCACAGTATATATTTTCCACATGATCATGAGTCTGTCACCCAACCACTGTGGGTTCTTCTGTGGTTGAAATAGTGTGGACCATGGTGGAGAGTGCAGGCTCAAACCTGGGCTGATCAAATGTAAGTGAATTAGCAGAGTTCAAACAGAGCACCAGTATTGAATTCATATGTAAATCTAAAATATTAGTAAATGTGAATTAGTTGTATCCCTTGTAAAACATTTTAAGTTAATAAGTAATATTTTGTGAAAAAAAGAATGTTGCCATAACAAGATCACATTGTGAATATTGGGATTCAATCAATCAATCAATTGTATTGATTTGTTGATTATTTTTGTCCTCTCAATCAGATGCCTGTGAGCTCACACTGGACCCAAACACAGCAGACAGACGCCTCTCTCTGTCTGAGGATAACAGAAAGGTGACACGGGGGAGAGTGAAGCAGCCGTACCCTGATCACCCAGAGAGATTTGAGCGCTATGCACAGGTGCTGTGTAGAGAGGGTCTGACTGGGCGCTGTTACTGGGAGGTAGAGCGGAGTGGGGAAGGGGTTGTTATAGGAGTGACATATAAAGGAATCAGCAGGAGAGGAGAGGTTAATGACTGTGTGTTGGGATTCAATGACAAGTCCTGGAGGCTGTTCTGCTCTGATAACAGTTACTCCGCCTGGCACAATAATAACAGGACTGTCATACCTGTCCCCTCCTCTGGCTCCCACAGAGTAGGAGTGTATCTGGACTGGCCGGCCGGCACTCTGTCCTTCTACAGCGTCTCCTCTGACACACGGACCCTCCTGCACACATTCCACTCCACATTCACTGAGCCCCTCTACCCAGGGTTTGGGTTTTGGCTTGGGTATGGCTGTTCAGTGACCCTGTGTAAACTAGTCTCAGGGAGATCACACTGAACACCAAAGGCTCAAAGATGACGGATCAGAACATGATGCAGTTGGATAGTGGTGTGTTTTCACTGAGATGTTGGATGTACAGATGTTCCCTCTCCTAGTGTGTAGGGTGTAGTGTGTAGTGTGTAGGATTGTTGTGTGTAGTTATATTATGTTTTACTATATATATATATATAGTAAAACATAATATAACTACACACAACAATCCTACACACATTGTTGTGTGTAGTTATATTATGTTTTACTATATATATATATATATATATATATATATATGGTAAAACATAATATAACTACACACAACAATCCTACACACATTGTTGTGTGTAGTTATATTATGTTTTACTATATATATATATATATATATATATATATATATAGTAAAACATAATATAACTACACACAACAATCCTACACACTACACACTACACCCTACACACTAGGAGAGGGAACATCTGTACATCCAACATCTCAGTGAAAACACACCACTATCCAACTGCATCATGTTCTGATATATATAGTGTGTAGGATTGTTGTGTGTAGTTATATTATGTTTTACTATATATATATATATATATATATATATATATATATATATATATATATATATATATGGTAAGAGAGTCTCACCATTGTTCATTCTCTCCCGCCCTTTCTCACGTAAGCACAGGCCCATCAGCCGATAGCCTTGGCGGCGCCTGTATTATGTTTAAACTGTATAAAAGACGAACCTGATCATTGTCTCTTTAGACTTGTGCTGAACGGACCCCCGGTTCTACGCTGGGCTGCTGTTACGCTCTTGTCTCTTGTTTGCAAGCAATAAATACCGGACTCAGATATTGTGGCTACTCAGGACTTGTTTCTTGATTCTTACCTCCGAAGAGCTAAAGTACAGAGTGGTAAATCCTAGACTTCCACCACACAGTGTGAATGACAGTTGCTAGAACTATCTACAATCACATGACTACTGTACGAACTAGCTACAGTCAATCACAATGCTACTGTATGAACTAGCTACAGTCAATCACAATGCTTCTGTATGAACTAGCTACAGTCAATCACAATGCTACTGTAGGAACTAGCTACAGTCAATCACACTGCTACTGTATGAACTAGCTACAGTCCCAATGCTACACTATATGAACTAGCTACAGTCAATCACACTGCTACTGTATGAACTAGCTACAGTCAATCACACTGCTACTGTATGAACTAGCTACATTCCCAATGCTGCACTATATGAACTAGCTACAGTCAATCACACTGCTACTGTATGAACTAGCTACAGTCAACCACACTGCTACTGTATCAACTAGCTACAGTCCCAATGATACACTATATGAACTAGCTACAGTCCCAATGATACACTATATGAACTAGCTACAGTCAATCACACTGCTACTGTATGAACTAGCTACAGTCAATCACACTGCTACTGGATCAACTAGCTACAGTCCCAATGATACACTATATTAACTTGCGACTGTAGTTATTTCATACAGTAGCAGTGTGACTGACTATCGCTAGAACTAGCTACAATTACATGACTACTATATGAACTAGCTACAGTCAATCACACTGCTACTGTATGAACTAGCTACAGTCAATCACACTGCTACTGTATGAAATAGCTACAGTCAATCACACTGCTACTGTATAAACTAGCTTCAGTCAATCACAATGCTACTGTATGAACTACCTACAGTCAATCACACTGCTACTGTGTTTACTAGCTACAGTCAATCACACTGCTACTGTATAAACTAGCTACAGTCAATCACACTGCTACTGTATGAACTAGCTACAGTCAATCATACTGCATCTGTATGAACTAGCTACAGTCAATCACACTGCTACTGTATAAATTAGCTTCAGTCAATCACATTGCTACTGTACGAACTAGCTACAGTCAATCACACTGCTACTGTGTGAACTAGCTACAGTCAATCACACTGCTACTGTATGAACTAGCTACAGTCCCAATGCTGCACTATATGAACTAGCTACAGTCAATCACGCTGCTACTGTATGAATTAGCTACAGTCAATCATACTGCTACTGTATGAAATAGCTACAGTCAATCACACTGCTACTGTATAAACTAGCTTCAGTCAATCACAATGCTACTGTATGAACTAGCTACAGTCAATCACGCTGCTACTGTATGAAATAGCTACGGTCAATCATACTGCTACTGTATGAATTAGCTACAGTCCCAATGCTACTATATGAACTAGCTACAGTCAATCACACTGCTACTGTATGAAATAGATACAGTCAATCACACTGCTACTGTGTGAACTAGCTACAGTCAATCACACTGCTACTGTATAAACTAGCTTCAGTCAATCACAATGCTACTGTATGAACTAGCTACAGTCAATCACACTGCTACTGTATGAACTAGCTACAGTCAATCACACTGCTACTGTATGACATAGCTACAGTCAATCACAATGCTACTGTATGAACTAGCTACAGTCAATCACACTGCTACTGTGTGAACTAGCTACAGTCAATCACACTGCTACTGTATGAACTAGCTACAGTCAATCACACTGCTACTGTATAAACTAGCTTCAGTCAATCACAATGCTACTGTATGAACTACCTACAGTCAATCACACTGCTACTGTGTTTACTAGCTACAGTCAATCACACCGCTACTGTATAAACTAGCTACAGTCAATCACACTGCTACTGTATGAACTAGCTACAGTCCCAATGCTGCACTATATGAACTAGCTACAATCAATCACACTGCTACTGTATAAATTAGCTTCAGTCAATCACATTGCTACTGTACGAACTAGCTACAGTCAATCACACTGCTACTGTGTGAACTAGCTACAGTCAATCACACTGCTACTGTATGAACTAGCTACAGTCCCAATGCTGCACTATATGAACTAGCTACAGTCAATCACGCTGCTACTGTATGAATTAGCTACAGTCAATCATACTGCTACTGTATGAATTAGCTACAGTCCCAATGCTACTATATCAACTAGCTACAGTCAATCACACTGCTACTGTATAAACTAGCTTCAGTCAATCACAATGCTACTGTATGAACTAGCTACAGTCAATCACACTGCTACTGTGTGAACTAGCTACAGTCAATCACACTGCTACTGTATGAACTAGCTACAGTCCCAATGCTGCACGAAATGAACTAGCTACAGTCAATCACGCTGCTACTGTATGAATTAGCTACAGTCAATCACACTGCTACTGTGTGAACTAGCTACAGTCAATCACACTGCTACTCTATAAACTAGCTTCAGTCAATAACACTGCTACTGTATGAACTAGCTACAGTCAATCACGCTGCTACTGTATGAATTAGCTACAGTCAATCATACTGTTACTGTATGAATTAGCTACAGTCCCAATGCTACTATATGAACTAGCTACAGTCAATCACGCTGCTACTGTATGAAATAGCTACAGTCAATCATACTGCTACTGTATGAATTAGCTACAGTCCCAATGCTACTATATGAACTAGCTACAGTCAATCACGCTGCTACTGTATGAACTAGCTACAGTCAATCACACTGCTACTGTATGAAATAGCTACAGTCAATCACACTGCTACTGTGTGAACTAGCTACAGTCAATCACACTGCTACTGTATAAACTAGCTTCCGTCAATCACAATGCTACTGTATGAACTAGCTACAGTCAATCACACTGCTACTGTATAAACTAGCTTCAGTCAATCACAGCTACAGTCAATCACACTGCTACTGTATAAACTAGCTTCAGTCAATCACAATGCTACTGTATGAACTACCTACAGTCAATCACACTGCTACTGTGTTTACTATCTACAGTCAATCACACTGCTACTGTATAAACTAGCTACAGTCAATCACACTGCTACTGTATGAACTAGATACATTCAATCATACTGCATCTGTATGAACTAGCTACAGTCAATCACACTGCTACTGTATAAACTAGCTACAGTCAATCACACTGCTACTGTATGAACTAGCTACAGTCAATCACACTGCTACTATATGAATTAGCTACAGTCCCAATGCTACTGTATGAACTAGCTACAGTTAATCACACTGCTACTGTATGAACTAGCTACAGTCAATCACACTGCTACTGTATGAACTAGCTACAGTCAATCACACTGCTACTGTATGAAATAGCTACAGTCCCAATGCTACACTATATGAACTAGCTTCAGTCAATCACAATGCTACTGTATGAACTAGCTACAGTCAATCACGCTGCTACTGTATGAAATAGCTACAGTCAATCATACTGCTACTGTATGAATTAGCTACAGTCCCAATGCTACTATATGAACTAGCTACATTCAATCACACTGCTACTGTATGAAATAGCTACAGTCAATCACACTGCTACTGTATGAACTAGCTACAGTCAATCACGCTGCTACTGTATGAAATAGCTACAGTCAATCATACTGCTACTGTATGAATTAGCTACAGTCCCAATGCTACTATATGAACTAGCTACAGTCAATCACACTGCGACTGTATGAAATAGCTACAGTCAATCACACTGCTACTGTGTGAACTAGCTACAGTCAATCACACTGCTACTGTATAAACTAGCTTCAGTCAATCACAATGCTACTGTATGAACTAGCTACAGTCAATCACACTGCTACTGTATGACATAGCTACAGTCAATCACAATGCTACTGTATGAACTAGCTACAGTCAATCACACTGCTACTGTGTGAACTAGCTACAGTCAATCACACTGCTACTGTATGAACTAGCTACAGTCAATCACACTGCTACTGTATGAAATAGCTACAGTCAATCACACTGCTACTGTATAAACTAGCTTCAGTCAATCACAATGCTACTGTATGAACTACCAACAGTCAATCACACTGCTACTGTGTTTACTAGCTACAGTCAATCACACCGCTACTGTATAAACTAGCTACAGTCAATCACACTGCTACTGTATAAATTAGCTACAGTCAATCACACTGCTACTGTATGAACTAGCTACAGTCCCAATGCTGCACTATATGAACTAGCTACAGTCAATCACACTGCTACTGTATAAATTAGCTTCAGTCAATCACATTGCTACTGTACGAACTAGCTACAGTCAATCACACTGCTACTGTGCGAACTAGCTACAGTCAATCACACTGCTACTGTATGAACTAGCTACAGTCCCAATGCTGTACTATATGAACTAGCTACAGTCAATCACGCTGCTACTGTATGAATTAGCTACAGTCAATCATACTGCTACTGTATGAATTAGCTACAGTCCCAATGCTACTATATCAACTAGCTACAGTCAATCACACTGCTACTGTATGAACTAGCTACAGTCAATCACACTGCTACTGTATGAAATAGCTACAGTCAATCACACTGCTACTGTATGAACTAGCTACAGTCCCAATGCTGCACTATATGAACTAGCTACAGTCAATCACGCTGCTACTGTATGAATTAGCTACAGTCAATCACACTGCTACTGTGTGAACTAGCTACAGTCAATCACACTGCTACTCTATAAACTAGCTTCAGTCAATAACACTGCTACTGTATGAACTAGCTACAGTCAATCACGCTGCTACTGTATGAATTAGCTACAGTCCCAATGCTACTATATGAACTAGCTACAGTCAATCACGCTGCTACTGTATGAAATAGCTACAGTCAATCATACTGCTACTGTATGAATTAGCTACAGTCCCAATGCTACTATATGAACTAGCTACAGTCAATCACGCTGCTACTGTATGAACTAGCTACAGTCAATCACACTGCTACTGTATGAAATAGCTACAGTCAATCACACTGCTACTGTGTGAACTAGCTACAGTCAATCACACTGCTACTGTATAAACTAGCTTCAGTCAATCACAATGCTACTGTATGAACTAGCTACAGTCAATCACACTGCTACTGTATAAACTAGCTTCAGTCAATCACAGCTACAGTCAATCACACTGCTACTGTATAAACTAGCTTCAGTCAATCACAATGCTACTGTATGAACTACCTACAGTCAATCACACTGCTACTGTGTTTACTAGCTACAGTCAATCACACTGCTACTGTATAAACTAGCTACAGTCAATCACACTGCTACTGTATGAACTAGCTACAGTCAATCATACTGCATCTGTATGAACTAGCTACAGTCAATCACACTGCTACTGTATAAACTAGCTACAGTCAATCACACTGCTACTGTATGAACTAGCTACAGTCAATCACACTGCTACTATATGAATTAGCTACAGTCCCAATGCTACTGTATGAACTAGCTACAGTTAATCACACTGCTACTGTATGAACTAGCTACAGTCAATCACACTGCTACTGTATGAAATAGCTACAGTCCCAATGCTACACTATATGAACTAGCTACAGTCAATCACACTGCTACTGTATGAACTAGCTACATTCCAAATGCTTCTGTATGAACTAGCTACAGTCAATCACACTGCTACTGTGTGAACTAGCTACAGTCAATCACACTGCTACTCTATAAACTAGCTTCAGTCAATCACAATGCTACTGTATGAACTAGCTGCAGTCAATCACACTGCTACTGTGTGAACTAGCTACAGTCAATCACACTGCTACTGTAAAAACTAGCTACAGTCAATCACACTGCTACTATATGAATTAGCTACAGTCCCAATGCTACTGTATGAACTTGCTACAGTCAATCACACTGCTACTGTATGAACTAGCTACATTCAATCACACTGCTACTGTATGAACTATCTACAGTCAATCACACTGCTACTGTATGAACTAGCTACAGTCAATCACAATGCTACTGTATGAACTAGCTACAGTCAATCACACTGCTACTGTATGAAATAGCTACAGTCAATCACACTGCTACTGTGTGAACTAGCTACAGTCAATCACACTGCTACTGTGTAAACTAGCTTCAGTCAATCACAATGCTACTGTATGAACTAGCTACAGTCAATCACACTGCTACTGTATAAACTAGCTTCAGTCAATCACAGCTACAGTCAATCACACTGCTACTGTATAAACTAGCTTCAGTCAATCACAATGCTACTGTATGAACTACCTACAGTCAATCACACTGCTACTGTGTTTACTAGCTACAGTCAATCACACTGCTACTGTATAAACTAGCTACAGTCAATCACACTGCTACTGTATGAACTAGCTACAGTCAATCATACTGCATCTGTATGAACTAGCTACAGTCAATCACACTGCTACTGTATAAACTAGCTACAGTCAATCACACTGCTACTGTATGAACTAGCTACAGTCAATCACACTGCTACTATATGAATTAGCTACAGTCCCAATGCTACTGTATGAACTAGCTACAGTTAATCACACTGCTACTGTATGAACTAGCTACAGTCAATCACACTGCTACTGTATGAACTAGCTACAGTCAATCACACTGCTACTGTATGAAATAGCTACAGTCCCAATGCTACACTATATGAACTAGCTACAGTCAATCACACTGCTACTGTATGAACTAGCTACATTCCAAATGCTTCTGTATGAACTAGCTACAGTCAATCACACTGCTACTGTATGAACTAGCTACAGTCAATCACACTGCTACTGAATGAACTAGCTACAGTCAATCACACTGCTACTGTATGAACTAGCTACAGTCAATCACACAGTCTAAAGCCTGATTGAAATGCTTAGTTTACACTTCACTACCCATAAGGCCTGCTGTAGTTCAGACTTCACTACCCATAAGGCCTGTTGTAGTTCAGACTTCACTACCCATAAGGCCTGTTGTAGTTTAGACTTCACTACCCATAAGGCCTGTCGTAGTTTAGACTTCACTACCCATAAGGCCTGTTGTAGTTTAGACTTCACTACCCATAAGGCCTTTTGTAGTTTAGACTTCACTACCCATAAGGCCTGTTGTAGTTTAGACTTCACTACCCATAAGGCCTGTTGTAGTTTAGATTAGATTCAACTTTATTGTCATTGTGCAGAGTACAAGTACAGAGACAACGAAATGCAGTTAGCAGAAAAGTACAGTGTGAACAGTATATACAGGTAGTTCAGTATATGAGCAGTATAGTAGTGCAGTATAGTATAAGTAGTGCAGTGTAAGCAGTATATGAATTAGCAGGAACATTATAAGCAGAATCAATCAAATGCAGTATGAACAGTGTAAGCAGCATATGAGCTGTATGGGCAATGCAGTATAAGCAGTATATATGTATGAACAGTAACATTAGAGTAAATAGCAGAATAAATATGGAACGCCGTATGAACAGTATAAACAGGTATGTACAGTATGTACAGTGTATTAACAGTAGTATTAAAAGAAAAACCTAAGGATATGTGCATTATGACCACGTCTTGTTCACATCGATGCACAAACCTCCACCTCTGGTCTGACCCGGAGTCCCCCCCCCCCCGCTGTTCTGTCTGCTCGGAGGACGTAGCGCCCTGCTGGCTCGGTAGTGTTGTCGGGTCCCTCGCTGTTGGGCCAGGTTTCCGTGAGAACCATCATGTTACAGTCCGTAATCCATGTGTGTGTGTGTGTGTGTGTGGAGCCGCAGTTCATCCATCTTGTTCGCCAGGGAAGGAACATCGGTGAGGAAAAGGCTTGGTAGTTGTGTTGTTATTATAGTACATGATATTGGTTCCGCCCTATGCTGTTGTACCCGGACTGAGGGACCGCAGGTAAAACCTACAATGCTTGAATGTACAGATGCACGTCGTGGAATAAAGCCAGTAAAAGAAACCCTGCCCGTTCATTCCTAGTTAGGAATACAAATAAAATACAAACATAACAGTAGTGAGAGTCGATGTGGAGTTATTTTGAGCCTCGGCTCCCTCGGCTGGGTTTTCCATCCCGGTCGGTGTAGCGGAGTCAGCTGGTCCCGCTGTTTTGCTCTAATCTCAGGGTATTGCGTCGATAAAAGATGTCTGGAATGCCGGAGCCGATGTCCAGAAGTTGTCGTCGGCTGTACGATATGGACGCTAAACTGTTTTTAGCGAGAATACTTGAAATAAACAAGCAAATAACCACTAATTCAGCGAGACAGCGGGCTTCGCGATGTATGCGCGCCGCCATCTTGGTACACGCCCTCCCTGCGTGATTGGTGGATTTGGTAGCAAGCTAGGTTGAGTCGCTCAGACGCTGCCTTTTGATTGGTCGATTCGCACGTCCGTCTTCTTCGCTACACGTGTTGTCGGTATTGACAAACATTTCAGTGACATGCGCGCGATGCAGTGCTAATATTAGCATGTAGCCTACTTCACTGGATAAGAATACAACAATAGCATTTAGCATACTCCACCGGCTATGAATGCAACGTTAGCATGCAGCCTACTCCATTGGATAACCCTACTACGTTAACATGGAACATACTCCACTGGATATCAAAACCAAGATGGTTTTGATATCCAGGTCACCAGGTGCACGCCAGGGGTTTAGGTCACCAGGTGCACGTTGTGCGTGCCCCTGGTGACCCTCTGGACTTAGTCTGTGGCGAGTAGAGTAGAGTAGAGTGCTTCTCGGTCACCAGGTGCACTCAGCGGGGCGGGGTTACCATGTGCACGCAGTGGGGTGGGGTCACCAGGTGCACGCCAGGGGTTTGGGTCACCAGGTGCACGTTGTGCGTGCCCCTGGTGACCCTCTGGACTTAGTCTGTGGCGAGTAGAGTAGAGTAGAGTGCTTCTCGGTCACCAGGTGCACTCAGCGGGGCGGGGTTACCATGTGCACGCAGTGGGGTGGGGTCACCAGGTGCACGCCAGGGGTTTGGGTCACCAGGTGCACGTTGTGCGTGCCCCTGGTGACCCTCTGGACTTAGTCTGTGGCGAGTAGAGTAGAGTAGAATGCTTCTCGGTCACCAGGTGCACTCAGCGGGGCGGGGTTACCATGTGCACGCAGTGGGGTGGGGTCACCAGGTGCACGCCAGGGGTTTGGGTTACCAGGTGCACGTTGTGCGTGCCCCTGGTGACCCTCTGGACTTAGTCTGTGGCGAGTAGAGTAGAGTAGAGTGCTTCTCGGTCACCAGGTGCACTCAGCGGGGCGGGGTTACCATGTGCACGCCAGGGGTTTGGGTTACCAGGTGCACGTTGTGCGTGCCCCTGGTAACCCTGGCGTGCACCTGGTGACCTTCTGGACTTAGTCTGTGGCGAGTAGAGTAGAGTAGAGTGCTTCTCGGTCACCAGGTGCACTCAGTGGGGCGGGGTTACCAGGTGCACGCCAGGGTTTCGGGTCACCAGGTGCACGTTGTTCTAAAAACTGCGGTTAAGGGGTCTAGTCCGCGGGGGGGGTGCTTAAGTGTGGGGGCCCGGGTTCGACTGGAGGTTCGGGTTGCCTGGGGGGTCTCCAGGAGGCGGTGTTGCCCCAGGGAGGGAGCCCCAAAGGGTGGGTGGGCGACCGGGGGGACGGAGGAGGTCAAGGGAGGTCAGAGTGGTGCTTCTGCTGGAGCACCACTCTGGCCTCCCTTTTTTTTTGGCCTCCATCCCAGGGCACACAGTGACACACACAGGGAGGTCAGAGTGGTGCTTCTGCTGGAGCAGCACTCTGGCCTCCCTTTTTTTTTGGCCTCCATCCCAGGGCACACAGTGACACACACAGGGAGGTCAGAGTGGTGCTTCAAATAATGTTCCATGAGTTCAAATACAGGGGGACATGGTGGGAGACTATGGCGGGGGGAGTGACACACACTGGGGCATGGTCTGTGTATGCTGCATCCCTGGAACTTGTGATATAGACTTCCACAAGCTAAAACATGATAGACTTATGGGGATACAGTGACACACATTGAGGCCTGCTGTCTGTCAGTGGGGCCTAGCTTTGACTTGAAACTTAATGCTCCATAAGTTCAAATACAGGGGGACATGGTGGGAGTCTATGGGGAGGACAGTGACACACACTGGGGCATGGTCTCTGTCTGTGCCATGCCTGGAAGTGGTGTAATGTACACTTCCACAGGCTAAAACATGATAGACTTATGGGGATAGAGTGACACACATTGAGGCCTGCTGTCTGTCAGTGTGGCCTAGCTTTGACTTGAAACTTTATGCTCCATAAGTTCAAATACAGGGGGACATGGTGGGAGACTATGGGGCATAGAGTGGCACACACTGGGGCATGGTCAGAGAATATAGTATACACTTTGTGTCAAAAAGTGATGACGTCACATAAATTTAATCATCGAAAATAATACTTGAAAATTATAAGTCCCGCCCCCTTTGGGGGCGGATGTGGTGTGCTGTTGATGCTGGTCCAATGAGACGTGGGGGGAGAGGCTAAAGGTGTTCTGGTGTTTGTCGGAACTTGACATTTTTATGAGGCTGTGGTCACCCCCATAGGATGTAGATCCGTGAGAATGGAATGTATGGGTTAGGGGGGAGGGGAGGGGAGGGGAGGGTAGGGGATGTGGAGGGGGCCCCCATGGGGGGCCCTGAACTGCCTGAAGAACCATAGGGGGGTCAGCTAAAGTTTGTCACTGATAAGGGGTGTTGGGAAGGGTGTTTATTGCCCTATGAGACGTGGGTGAGAGTCTAAGGTGTTCTGGGGTTTGTCGGAACATGACATTTTTATGAGGATATGGTCACCCTCGGGCGCTATAGAACCGTGAGAATGGATTGGATGGAATAGGGGGGAGGGGAGGGGGCCCCCATGGGGGCCCTGAACTGTCTGAAGAACCATAGGGGGTTCAGCTAAAGTTTGTCACTGATAAGGACTGTGGGATGGGTGGTGATGACTTTATGATGCATACAGGCCTCTATGTCAAAATTGCATGTGAGGCTTAAAATAAAACTTCAATACTGGGGGGTTAAAATGTGCAATTAAAAAATGGTTAGGCTGCTACTCTAGTGCTAGTATTGTGTTCAATAATGAAGGGTTAGGGTTAATAAAAGGGGGGCTTAAAAAAAAAAAGGTTCAATTTTTAAAAATGTTTAGTTTCAAACGTGGGTCTGACCCGTGCCTCGGACGTGACGTTGATAAGATCACGTGTTTCCCGGGCAAAAAAGGTGTATATATATGACCCATGGGTGGGAACTGTAGTAGTAAGTAGTTGTGGATGTATGACATTGTCTAAAATGGCGTCTACAAGGAGGATGGGGGAAATGGAAGGGTGTTTAATGATCCATGAGACATGGGTGTGAGGCTAAGGTGTTCTGTTGTTTGTAAAATTAGTTGTAGCATCTTGACATTTTTATGAGGAGGGGGTCACCCCCGTAGGATGTAGAACCGTGAGAATGGATTGGTTGGATTAGGGGGGAATCACAGGGCCCTGAACTGTCTGAAGACCGACCGACCGAGGTCCTGCTAAAGTTTGCCTCTGATAAGAGCATGTGTTTCCCTGACAAAAAGATGTATATATATGAGACCCTGAGAGCTGGTCACAAAGGGCCGAAGACTTGGGACTGCTGAATCTGACCAATCTCTCACTCTCTCAGCCATGGAAGATGTACGTAAGTTTTTCCTATGGGGTTTCCCATCCAGAGGGTGTAAGGGAGGGTTTCTGTAAGAGAGGTAATCTTTAATCTTTCCAGATCAAACAATTGACTCTACAAGTCTTCAATCGTCACCTCATCGTGAACGTCAAATAGCACGTGTTTCTCCATATCGTCCCTGGAGGGATGCTGTAGGTATGTTAAATAAATAAATAAATAAATAAATAAATAAATCAACAAATTATTAAATACATAATTAAATAAAAACAATCTGTAACCTGCTTCTCTTCTTTTTACAATGGAAGCCGAGGGTTACAACGTTGAAGATTCTGGACCCCTTGATACATTCAGGCAGTTCCTATCGGCTGAGAGCGACAGTGAGGCGTATTTGCCGACGTCACCACAAGCTTCTCTCCACAGCGAGGATGCGCTGCTGCCTGGACTGAACCATCTTGAGGAGAATCGCCAAGGTTTTTATAATAATGATGATGATGTTCAACTGTCTCCCGTCCCCAGTCAAGATGCGCATGACGATGATGGTCGCCCTGATGCGGTTCTCTCAGCTTATTATGAAGGTCTTAATGAAGGTCTGGCTCTAGCAGAAGTGTCTGATGAAGATGAGGATTCAGAGACCGATTCTGTGAATAGTCTAGAGTTTGATCAGTATTGAAATGAGATTGCATACGGCCCGGTTGTTACGTGTGAGATCCAGAAATATAGCACAACCTGTTGATCGCCGTAGTAGGCTTAGACATATACGAAAGCGTACAGGCGTATTGAAACGTATCGCAAGACGTCTGTTTACTGTTTAAAAAGTCACAGTTTCATTCAAATTAATAATATAAAAAAAAAAATAAAAAAAATAAAAAAAAAATGGCTGAATCAGACAGGGTTAATCATCATGATATTCCACATGACCTCAGGCAAATGGTCAATGATCTTAATACGTCTAGTGTTGTTAGAGAGTTTGAACCTGTAGACCGTCCATTACATCAGATGCTTCCCGATGTCCCTGTAAACAGGCCTCAGGAGCACTACTTCCTCCCTACCGAGGAGGCGTTAGATGATATACTCGCCGCTTATAGATATCCTTTATCTGACACGCTTCCGTCGTCTACCTGTGTGGAGGATGGGTCTGATTCGACAGAGGATGTTATGGATCCCAGTCGTGATATGGACATGGATTGGAGTCCTATACCCCTTTCCCAGATAACTGACTATGAGTCCCCCTGGACTCCAATACCCCTTTCCCAGATAACTGACTATGAGACCCCCTGGAGTCCCGCTGATAATGTATGTTGTCAAGCCGTCAACGATGTTGAAACTCAACACGGGAGCGGTGGAGGTGTTGGAGATGGAGAAATTAATGATAATGTAATGGGTAATAACAACCAGCAATTACCAGAGGAGGGTGAAGCCGGAGTGTCTGTACCGTCCTGTAATGGAGGTAACGGGGAGGATTTTGCGGAGCGTATGGAAATTGACCGAGGCTCTATTGACACGCCTGATGGCATGCAGGTAATAAACAGAGAGAGCTTCAATAATGTTGAGGTGAGATCATTTTTAAATTTCCCAATGCCCGATAGGGCACTTACCAACCCTAATTTTGGAGAGTTTTACCACGCTGTAGTAAATGGTTTTCAGAACCGAATGTCTGCGATAATCGAAAGAGTTGGGGTAAACCCTCGCGATATTATCCAGCTCAATTTACGAGCTGATAGCTTACAAGATGACGTCTCAATGACTGTGCGTTACGGTGAAGGTAGGCTAACAGATTTCAACCAAATTCTTGACCGGCTTGTTCAGTCTAACATGGCTATTTTCAGTGGTTCAGGAATGCATCTTTCCGTGAACATTGTCAGGCCTCCGGGCGGTTCAGGTAGGCGGAAAATTAATACATTATTTATCACGGAGATCCTAAAAAAAAAAAGCAAACATTTATTTGTAATTCCAAATCTGAACCATGCATGCTTCGGAATAAACCTAGCTCTACTTGCAAATCCCGGTTTAACCGTTGAAGAGGCAGGGAGGGAGGGTTACAATATTCATGTCGAAGCCGGGCTCGGGGCTAATGATAGGACCACATTTGAAGATGTGATCAAATTTGAACAGCTGTTAAACTGTAAAATCGTTATTTTTTACAGAGCCTCAGATAGAGTTAATCTGATTACGTTCCATACTGAAACAGAGTCAGAGACAATCCGTTACATGCTTTTGCATGACAATCATTTTTACGGGATAAAAAATGTTAAAGGATTCCTTGGCTGTGCATTTTTCTGTATTCATTGTTACACGGGGTATAGTCGAGAAGGAGGACACTATTGCGAAAAAGCTTGCAACGTCTGTCTTTCAGACTGTAAACAACAAGCTGCATTTCAAAAAGTCCATTGTAATGATTGCAATCGTAACTGTTCAAATAGTGTGTGTTATAGGCTGCATAAGGTGTGCAGATGGCATCCAAAAGCTAAAAAGATGGCTAGCAATTGTCAAATAAATAAGAAATGTCTTAAATGTGGATTTACATACCGTATAAACCTCATAGACTCTAAACCCCATGTCTGTTCAATTAAAGTTTGTCACATCTGTAAACAATTCCTTCAGCCCGTTAAACCCCCATCTTTGTCAGCTGTTCAGACTTCTGAAGAAGTGTCAGAGTGCGTGGATATTCATCAATGTTACATGCAATCTAAACCTCGTGTACCAGAGGAGAGGATTAATCAGAAGCTGGTATTTTATGATTTTGAATCAAGCCAGACAACTGGAACACATATCCCTGTCTATGTGGCTACACAATCCCTGCATGGGGTTCGATGGTGTGCCCAGGGTCCTAATTGTGCTCTAGAGTTTTTATTGCATTACCGGCAAAACCAATTCAAAGGCACGGTGTTCTTAGCCCATTATAGCAAAGGTTATGACAGTTATCTAATTTTAGAGGCATATGTAAAACAGGGGATAACACCGTTCGTCATAGCCCAAGGGAGTAAAATCATACTCATTATTGATAAACAATTCCGGCTCAAATTCATTGACACATATTCCTTCATCCCCATCCCCTTAAGACAGTTTCCAAAAGCGCTAGGATGTAAAACTGAATCGAAAAAGGGATATTTCCCTCATAAAATGACAGATTATTCAAAAATGTTAAATAAGTACAAGGGGCCATATCCAGAAGCAGAAATGTACGGATGTGATGAAATGTCGATAGAACAGAGAAACAGTTTCTTTAAGTGGTATAACACAGTAAAAGATCAGGAATTTGACTTTTTAACCGAGTTAAAGGCTTATTGTCAGAATGATGTGGAGATTTTAGCCGAAGGTGCCAGCAATTTCCGCAATGAATTTATAAAGACAACTCAATGCGATCCTTTTGCGAGCGTGACAATTGCGTCAGCAGCTTTAGCTGTTTTTCAAACCAATTTCTTAATCAAAAACACAATCGCATTACCAGATGCTAACAACTACAGACGACAATTCAAGGCCTATTCCCATGCTTCGATACAGTGGCTTGAGTATCTAGCGTTTTCACGCTGCATAGACATTGAACACGCATTAACACCTCAGGGTGAACGGTGTTTCGGCCCTCTTCATGTCGATGGGTATGCAGTGATAAAAGGTGTGAAAACAGCATTAGAATTCTATGGCTGTTATTTTCATGGTTGTCCGACTTGTTATAACCCTCACGACATATCGCCGCTTACAGGAATAGAGTTTGGCGTGATGTACTCTAACACTCTGAAAAGGCTAACTCGGTTAGAAACAGAGTTTAAGCTGAAAACAGAGGTTATATGGGAACATACATGGAATTCGATGAAACAACAGCAACCTTCTGTTAAATTATTCCTAGAGAGATACCGGGAGCCTAGCCCTTTAAATCCTAGGGCCGCGCTATTTGGAGGCAGGACTGAGGCTATTGTCTTAAGACGCAAAATTGAACAAGGGCAGACCATCCAATATGTCGATTTTACCAGCTTATACCCGTATTGTAATGCAGAGTTTGATTATCCAATTGGTCACCCGGTTATAATCAGGAAAGATTTTAAACCGGTTGAAAATTACTTTGGCTTTATACATGCTAAAGTTCACCCCCCGAGGGGTTTGTTTTTCCCTGTGCTACCTATGAAAAATGACGAAGGTAAATTGCTTTTTACACTCTGTCGAACATGCGGGATTGAAAATAACCAGAATTCGAATTGTTTGCATTCTCTGGATGAGAGATCGCTTCAAGGCGTATGGGTTAGCATTGAGTTATTAGAAGCTCAAAAAAGAGGTTACATTATAGCTGAAATTTATGAGGTCTGGCATTTTGAACAGAGATCCGATAAATTGTTTAAAGATTACATCCATACATTCCTTAAGCAGAAGCAGGAGGCCTCGGGGTATCCTGAGGATGCCACAGACGAGGTTAGTAAACAGGCTTATATAAACGATTATAGAGAGAATCAAGGTATCCAACTTGACCCGCATAAAATTGTGTACAACGCTGCAAAGCGTCAGATCGCAAAACTTTTACTTAATTCCCTCTGGGGAAAAATGGCTCAAAGATCTAATCAACTTACAACCAGTATCGTGAAAGAACCCAAAGAGTTTTTTCAGTACCTCTTTAGCAGTAAGTATGATATAAGCCAGTTCCATTTCATAAATAATGATATTGCAATCATTCAATGGCGTCATAATTCCAAGTGTGTCTTACCACCCGGTGACTCAAATATTTTTTTAGCGGCGTTTACGACAGCATATGCAAGAGGTGTATTATACAAACAGTTACATTTATTGCAAGAGCGAGTACTATACTATGACACCGACTCAATTGTTTACCTCTCCAGCCCTGAAGATCTTTACACCCCTCCGACAGGCAATTATCTAGGTGATTTGACATCGGAATTAGCGGCTGATGATTATATTTGTGAGTGGACCGCAGCGGGTCCGAAATCCTACGGCTTTCTCACCCTGCAAGGAAAGGTGTGTTTGAAAGTCAAAGGTTTTATCCAGAATTATGAAAATTGTAAAAAACTTAACTTTAATAATTTGACTGCTCTGGTAGAAGACTATATTATAGATCCTAACACGCGACGCGAGATCCCTGCCCGTTACAATAGAATTAAACGTGATATCAAAGCTTTTTCGCTCGCTAATAAACATCAAGTTATCAACTTTTCTGTTGTTTTTGATAAGAGACGCCTTCTCCCTTCGGGTAGAACATTGCCGTTTGGTTACTGAGTTGTTATTACCGGTTATCATCTGTTATTACCTGGGTTCACAATAGCCTGTGTTCACAATGTATCCTAATGATGTTTTATAGTGTTTGAAAAAATTTATTCTACAGTGTATTCTACAAAGTGTCCTAATGGTGTTTTATTGTGTTTGAAAAATGTATTCTGCATTGTATTCTACAAAGTGTCCTAATGAGGGTTTTATTGTGTTTGAAAAATGTATTCTGCAATGTATTCTGCAATGTATTCTACGAAGTATCCTAATGTTGTTTTATCGTGTTTGAAAAATGTATTCTGCAATGTATTCTGCAATGTATTCTACGAAGTATCCTAATGTTGTTTTATCGTGTTTGAAAAATGTATTCTACAATGTATTCTACAATGTGTTCTACGAAGTATCCTAATGCTGTTTTATTGTATTTGAAAAATGTATATCTCATTAAATTCTTATTCATACGTCACCCCACCTCGTCGTTTTTTACATATTCTGGGCTGGATATAATCAGGGTTCATCGTTAACCATGCGGTTAGTCTGTTTTAGTACAGTTGTAAGAATGGATGTGACTGTCGATCTGGCATTCCAAATGCCATGTAGCATGCTAATAGTGGGGCCTAGTGGCTCAGGTAAAACTTTTTTTGTAAAACAATTACTTGAAAACATGGAGAGTACATTTTCAAAAGTGCCGGCTCGTATAATCTGGGCATACTCTTCATATCAGCCAATGTATGACGAGCTCAGTCAAAATGTCAATATCGAATTTGTAGAAGGTATTCCCGCAAACTTTAATGATGAAAATCTATTCCCACGGAACCAACACAATCTTTTAGTGGTAGATGACTCCATGGATGTGGGGGGCAATCATGAAGAATTAATGAAAGCGTTCACAGAATATCGCCATCATAAAAAATTGAGCGTATTTTATCTGCTTCAGAATTTGTTTAATCAAGGGAAACATTCGCGCACGATTAGTTTAAACACTAATTACATGGTGCTGTTTAAATCACCGCGTGATAAAATGCAGATCCGGGTTTTAGCTCAACAAATGTATCCCGGCCTGAAAAAATTCTTTTTAGAAAGTTATGAAGATGCTACAAGGGAACCGTATACATATTTAATCGTTGACCTGCGTCCTAATTGTCCAGAACCCCTAAGACTGAGGAGTGGAATACTCCCTGGAGAGTGGCCGGTGGTCTATCAAACTAAAAAGTGACAAGAGACTTTTTAAATAAATAAACCATGTCTCAACGGATGAAAAGAAACCTTCCCATTTTAAAAGCTTTGCTCGCTCTAAAACCCTCGGAGAGAAGAAGTTTTCTATGTAGGGGGTCGGAAGATCTCATACTAGCCCTGTGTGAGATTGCTTTAAACATATTGAAGGGAAACATACCTCTCACCCCTGGACAGTTCACTAAATTAAAAAAACAGAAAAAATTTATCAAGCTTTTTGCCCAGCGTAAAACGGATTTAAACACAAGCGGAAAGTGCTGACGCAATCGGGGGGCTTCCTATTGCCCTTATTAGCGACAGCCCTACCCTTTATAACTAGTCTGTTCTCTCGGCAGAGATAGTCAGAGACATTCTGGGCATGTCTGCGTTTAATAAAATGTACATGATTTCTCCACAACAGCTGGATAATTTAACCCAAAAGAGTTCACAGAGCATTGGCGAGCGAGCCCAACATGTCTTGCAAAACAATATGGAACGAGTTCTGAAACAGACAAGTGTTGACTCGCATACTAAAGCCAAGCAGTTCAATGATTTACTCGATAAATATCTAACCTTGCACCGCAAGGGGGCGACTCAAGATCGCGAAATCGTTTTTAAACTACCTGACAAACCCTCTGAGAAATCAGGTGAAGCCGATGAGGGCTACATAAGAGTGGGGGAGGAGGAAGAAGCTTCAGACACCCTGGAGGAGGAGATTTTGGAGAATATAGGTTCTCGCAATCGCAAAAACGCCGCCTACATTCTGCAGAAGCTTCGTCAATCAAACCTTCTAAGTTGGAATCGTTCAGGCGAGATAATTGTCCAGGATAGCCCTATTAAAGGATCTCATATTTTCGATTTGATGAAGACGTTGTCAAACCGTCGGTTCCATTCCGGAACTCTACCGCGAGGCTGGGATGTTTTTTTAAATACAATTTCCGAATTAAATATTCCAATCACAACGGTTACGAACACACACGCTCGCCAGCAATTACGCCTTAAACCTTCCAAAACCGCGAGTGAATCAATTCCTCAGATACGTCATAGCAAGAGAAACCGTGGAGAAAAAAAAAAATAATCTCCATTGTCAACATCATTATTATTAGACATGTCTTACGCCATGACCCCTTCTAAAAAAAACCCAATGGACATGTTACAGATGGCTACACCTGCAGACTCTGAATGGTCAACGCCCACCGAATGGCAACTCTCTACACCCATCCATTCTAGATGGTTAGATTTCAATCGAAAAAAATGAATTCAAACAGACTGTATGATGTTTTAATCAATAAAATGATTTATTGAAATTAATATATGTTCGAAAAGAGTATTCATTCATGACAATTATAACACTCATTAAACAGTTTTAAAGAGCAGGCATTCTGATTATACATTTTAACAGTCTTCATCCGTGAAATACATTTAGCATATTTCTTGACAAACTTGCTGACCATAACATCATTCTTTTTTAAATGATCTGAATACAATCGCATTGTTTCTTGAAAGGAGAGTCCTTTAAATCGATGACATAGGTAGAATACTACATGGGCTCCACAAGTCGTTGAATAATCATCTTGAACCTTCTGTTTGTTATAGAGTATTTCTTGAGCATTCCTTGATAGAAAACGCATAAACGCTTCAGGGTAGAATCTGTGATCTGGAGGATTTGCATATGAATCAAAAAATGTTGCCTTGTCTGGTTCAGCTTCGATAATCATACCCACCCAATGTTCGCCTTCTCGGTTCTGATCGTGCGTGTTAACGACTAGATAGCTGGGGCGTCTAGCTATCTCGGAGGGTAGTAAATCACTAGGCCAAACACCGGCAAAAGCATCACCTAAAATTGGCTTTAATATAGACTCCAGCTGATGGTTATCCATCCTTTTATCAGGTTTAAAGGTTTCCACTTTTTTTTTTTTTTTTTTTTTTTTTTTTAATAGTCAATCAGGACTTGACGCTTTGAGTTTATCTCTATAACACTGTCGTAGCAGGCGTACACTATCAGGGTCATTGTCTGAGGGAGGGCTATTCTGAATCTTAAATCCAGACGACATGTGCCATGCACCGAGGGTGAGAGAGCCTCGCTGTCTAATTCATCATCCCTTGACAAATTGAACAGGAACAGCGAGTATCCATTTTCAAAGTTGTCACGGTTGATGCAGAGCGGAGAGTCTCTGATATGTCGGTTTGTACCCACATATAAGTTGTAAAATTCTCGAACACTCTGATGGGTGTCAAAGTGGGGTTGGTAGGGTTTTGCGGGAATATAGCGTGAATTTACACTGAGACTGAGATATTCAAGATCCGAGTGATGGAATTTGAAAGGGTTCTTATCTCTTGCCCCTACGAAAGCTCGATGATCAACTAATCCCGCTACTATATATTTAGGGAGCCTCCCTAAATATAAATTGTCTTGCGCGCACACCCGGGAGCCTCTAGGGATTGTATAATTCTTAACGACTACCCGGCTTATAGGGTATAACGCATTGGATTTCATCAGAGCAGCCGAATGTCCTAACATGACATCGGGTGAAACCTGTACTTTTTTCGCAAAAATACTTGCAGATAGGATTTTTAATGCATACTCCTGGTCAGCAGCTGACACCAGTGTAAAAGCACTTTTGGCTTTCACCAGTTTCAAACGAACATCGACATTGTTTAACAAGAGTCTTTCGGAGAAAAATATGTCACTGTGTAGAGGTCCCATTACTTCGAATGCGCGTGAATCTCGACAGAAGCTCGCGCGCTTAACAAGTCCTGTGTTAGGACCATCAGCGGCAATAGATACAGAGTCCAAATCTACACCTTCATCTTTGTACCATAGACCCGCGGAAAACTGACTCTCCAAGGTTTCTTTTGAAAAGTTGAGCAGAGTTTCAATAATAGATCTGTAAGGATGTGTAGCGGACGATGAGCTAATGAGAACATCATTTAGACTAACATCTACCTGGGAGAATATAGTATTTAAGGGGTATTGTATTATTCCACAATTATCACCGCCCCCCAGATCTGTTCCATCAGCCTTGGTAATCTTGAGTCGTAGATATAGCAATGTTGAGTTTAGATCTAGATATGCACTTCCACTTCCTGATATCTGAAAATCCAGAACCTCTTGATCCACAATAGAGTTTAGAGGATGGATCTCCACGTAACCGCTTTGTTCTATAGACAATTGGGTCATGGGCGGTGCAAAAAGGTCAAGTTCCGATTTGGTGCACTCTGCTGAGAGATGATGTACAAGAGACATTCTTCTTATTCTTATTCTTATTATTTTTAGAATATATTTCCGTCAGTTTGTTTTTTAGACTTTCTGGGTTTTTTTGATATGCGTTTCTTAGAGGTGCGATGCTCTAACAATGCCACAGATCTTTTTCTTCTTCTTCCTCTGGCAAGGCGTCCTATTCCAGATCCTTCCTGAGACCTGCTGGCGCGATCGGCGATATGACGGGTTACGGCCCCCACAACGTCAGATGCTATCCCCTTCGCTGCTGTTTTCAAATGCGGTTTAACTATATATGCGCCGCGCTTAAGAAACGGTAGGACAAATCTGAACGCCCTACTTAAGATAGACCCTAACCCTCGACCATATTGCACAGGAGTACCTACAAACCCACTTAGACTGCCGCGCCCTGTTTGGTTTACGTAATAATTCACAAATCTTTGTGAATCCATTTTTTTATTTTATTTTTGTTGCTGTTTTTGCTTTGTTCTATAGATTCAGATGAGAGACTTGGGTTTAAAGTGCAGCTTGCAAATTGTCTTCCCGTATGTGAATCGAATCGGCTTGTTTAAATCCGTTTTTAGCTCAATCTGTATATCCTGAATGCGCTGTTTATTAACAGTAACGTAGTGTAGCCTGCTGTAGGAGAGAGTGATTACATCCCCGTAAGATCCTTCTTTTTTAACGATTCTTAGAAGAGGAACCGTATAGTCACCAATATGCTGTGCTTCCACGATATTCGTATAGACGAAAAAATTATACTGCCCCGCATTAATATCGCTGGGATATTTACTCAACGGTTTTCCACCCGACCGTGTCCAAGCGTCGGGTTCAAACCCTAGCATGTAGGCTAGTGGAGCCTTGAACCTGAGAGAATATTTGTCAGGTCCTAATATAGAAATTCTTTTATGTATAGAACTGTAATATAAAAGTAGATCTGTTTTTTGTTTCTTAAATACGGCATTTATCTCCTTCACTATCGCATCGACACTGTCATAATAGCCTGTAGGGATTTTCTGGTAGAATGGAGGGTCCCGCGGTCTCGAATGGTCTTTCAGGTCATAGGTATCTTCTAAACTTAAAATATTATTCCAGGTATGACAGTACATTATCTCGGCTAACGCCACCTCATAAGGTCCATGTAACTCTATAGGGTGAGACAGCGTTATCGTATAATTTGAACTGTTATTGCTAGGGTAAACGCTGTGACATGCATTTGAAGGGAGAGTCACATAGAAAGATTCTCGCTCCTCCATCCTTGCTTCTTCTAGGTTGGCTTCTTGTTTTTCTTCCTCCCGAGCTCCATGACCTCTTTAGCCGGGAGCCATGAGTCAAACTGACTAGGCCAACCTTGCCAGTGGACTAAAACCATCTTCCGGCCCTTTTGAATTTTCTTGTCTAAAATCCTTTCTACCCGAAAGACTGTGTCAGAGGTGATTCTCACCTTCTGCAGTTCTGCTTCATAGAACGTGCCAGTAAGAATTTCACCTTTTATATCCCTTAATTTATAAACGGGCGGGAGTCTAGGGATACATTCGTTAACGATAAAGTATTCGTCAGTGAATGATTGTTCGTACATTTTATCGAATATCCCCCTGTATTTGGAAATCCGCACAATGTCACCCTCTTTGAATTTAAACACAGGGGTCATACTGTTCAGAGGTAAAGTCCCGTATAAATTCTCAAAGACTTGCATGCTATTGGAGGATGTTACCTCAACAGGTTTCATTTTGATACTGCTATGATAACTATTATTATAGCTATCAAGCAAATCCCGAATCACATCAATATATCTGCGGGTGTTCTTAGCTGTGAAAAACCTCCACATCTTTGTCTTCAGCGTACAGTTAAAACGTTCCACGACTGACGCCTTCAAATCACTACCCGTTGCAAAGTGTTGAATATTATGTTTCTTCATTAGTTTTTCAAAGATACGGTTAAAAAATTCTTTTCCAGCATCCGTTTGGATTTTAACTGGTATACCGCTCTCTTCTAAGACTGCTGCAAAGGCCTCCGCAACTACGACGGCCGTCTTGTTTTTTAAAGAGCGTGCATAAGCTTTTTTTGAAAATACATCTATTACTGTAAGCAGAAATTTAAAATTATCATTGTCTTCAGACAGTGCACCCATATCGCAAAGATCCGCTTGAAATTGATACATAGGACGTGGCGCAAAAACACGATTTCTAGCATAGGTTTTTCTAGCCGTTTTGTGTAAGGTATACGCCTCTTGACCAGACAGCCACTCTCGTACTTGATCACCGCTAACTTTTTCAGCCGTCTGCTCTTCGACGGCTTTTTGAAGTTTTTCTACCCCTCCAAAAGATCCAGGGTGTGCCGGGTCATAATATATTCTCTTCATTACACGCTCGGCCTTTTTCGAGGTCATGACGACTAGCAATCAAGCGAGATCTGAGTACAATGTCAATTTTGCATAATTATTTATTGATTACAAGTCATTACATCTGAATGATTACATGTCATTACATTTGAATGATTAATACAAGTTTTTAATACATCCCCACAGAAGTGTGTAAGACATTTAGGGCCCTATCAACATCAAATGCTAGACCATTCTTAAAGCGATATGTTGCTACATCAATTATATAGGTATATAACACCATGAAATGACTAAATTTGAAGCTATGCATAGACACTTCTCTAATAATTCCATCTAATGTTTTTTCAAATTTCTCCGCATCGGAGGCATTTGAACCAATATACACCAATTCCTTCCAACGGTTAAAAGACACACAATCTCTCACAATTTCCAATGACCTCTCAAAACGGACAACTTGTTCAATGTCAACATCGCTACATGTTTGAAATAAAGATTCATCATTAACCCGATTAGCAATAGCCCGTTTTACAAGAGAGCTGACCCCAGGATGACCTGAAGCGGAATTTAAAAAGTTAAAGAATAGTCTGAAAGCATTCCCCATTTTTGAACAGTTTAGACTTGTTCAAAAGAGGGTGTGAACTATTTCAACACTATTCCAGTAGGATACGAGTTCATCTATCATATGATCCCGGTCCCTGTTAACCCCCACATACGCATCAAGGATTTCTTTAAGTTTCCCCTGGATGTTTTCTTCATACTTCAGACCGTATAGAAAGGCCTCGGCTGCTCCTTGAACACGGCCGGTTGCTATTCCCCCTAATCCAACCGTCTCCAGAGCAACCATAAGAGTCGGGAGAAATTTCCACGTCCACAGGGCGGTCATCAGCGCCTCAAAGTTGTGGTAAAAGTAATCACTCTCTAGAGGGTACAGACAAGAATGTCGTCGTTGGCTTGGATGACCGGTTTTACACCCATAACATTCGTTTTTCATCTGAACGTCTATCACCATTGTTAACACCATGGCTACGCCGGCCTTCACCGTGTCCAGAAAAACATCAACATCCTGACGCTGAGATTGAAGCCGGTTCTCTAGAATTTCTTTAACTTCTACAACCATCGGATCAACCATGGGAGTGTTCTGAGGTGTCCCCTGGGCAGTGATGCTAGCTTCCGCAGAGGGTTCGTTCTGAGACCCATCGGACCCTGGTACTTGCATGCTAGGCGAAGTCGGAGGTGTCTGATGGCCGTTGAGGACAGCATGATCTTCAGCCACAGGGGCTGCAAAATCTGAAGCCTGACCTCCGGGGGTGTATAGACCGGGTCCTTTGTCGAATGTAGGCCTGCCGGTATACGGCCTATATCTTCTGACGGGGAATTCAAGAGTCTCGAACAGAGTATTTGACGCGTCGCTGTCGGGTGAGACGGGTGAGTAGGTGACCGGGGTAATAGGCTCCTCGGAATCGCTCTGAGGCTCTAGGGCTTTCCACCTTGTGAGGTCGTCCGTCTGGGCATTCCGGTAGTCTTCAAGAACCGGTTTATACAAATCAGCGTAGCCGCTAGATTCCTGAGAAAGGCTCGGAAGATAGCTGAGAAGCTTAGACTCTTCATCTTGAGATTCTAAGGGTTTACATTCCCCACCTGTAGAGTAGCCTTCGTCTTCACTTGAGGATGGCAAATCGTTGACTGTGAAAAAATCAGCCATGTTGAAGTAATAAGTATTGTCGCACAAACTCGTTTTTCCAAACTTCTTATATAGATTGTAGGTGAGGGGGCGGGGTAAGGGGCATGTGTCTAGTAGGCATGTCTAATAGGACTGGATAGTAGAGGTGTCTAGCCCGATTTACTATGATTCAACACCATCTGTTTCAAGCGTGTCTTCAGGAAAAAGATTACGACTGCATAACTCTAAGTCAGACCGAGATCTAGGGGTTAAATGCCTGGAAGGGCCTGAGATCCGTTTACCTGAGCACGTGTTCAGACTTTTTGCCAGCTGGAGGAGTCTCTGTCTCTGACTTTCCAGCTTGAAAAACCCAGTGATAGATTTCAGGAGATTTCTCAAGGTTGAGAAGTCTACCACTTTGAACGCCAGTTTAATAGGCCAGTAGCGCTCTTTCTCCATCACCGTCTTTGGTCTTTCAGAAGACTCTGCCTCTGTCTGGAATCGCACCAACAGCCATATGTGAGATCTTGAACAGTCAACAAGAAAAGCTTCCTGCGGGTTACGGCACGGTACTCTAAGATCCACGCCCATCTCTATAGAAGCTTTCATACCCTCCAGGGGCACACTTTGTGTGTCGTGCACAGATTGCATGTAGCGGATGAATTCCAAGATGTAAGCCTTCAATGTATCGAATTCTGATGAATAGATTCTCAGACGATTCTCTGATTTTTTTTCGAAAGCGTATATGTCCGCATAGGGGTGTGCACCTCCAGATGCATACTCTACATACACTACACTACCATCCGTCAATTCCCACATCATACTTGTAGACGCCATTTTAGACACTGTCATATAGCCTCAACTACTACAGATCTCACCCTTGCTCATATATATATACATACACCTTATCCCCGGGAAACACGCGTCTCATTGGGCCACCCTCATCAGCACACCACATCCGCCCTCCAAAGGGGCGTACACCTCCAAAGGGGGCGGGACTTATAATTTTCAAGTATTATTTTCGATGATTAAATTTATGTGACGTCATCACTTTTTGACACAAAGTGTATACTATATTCTCTATGGTCTCTGTGTGTGGCATGCCTGGAGCATGTGATATACACTTCCACAAGCTAAAACATGATAGACTTTTGGGGATAGAGTGGCACAGACTGGGGCTTTGCTGTGTGTGTGTGGGGCCTACTTTTTACTTGACACTTAATGTTCCATAAGCTCAAATACAGGGGGACATGGAGGGAGACTATGGGGCATAGAGTGGCACACACTGGGGCATGGTCTCTGTGTGTGGCATGCCTGGAAGTGGTGTAATGTACACTTCCACAGGCTAAAACATGATAGACTTATGGGGATAGAGTGACACACATTGAGGCCTGCTGTCTGTCAGTGGGGCCTAGCTTTGACTTGAAACTTAATGCTCCATAAGTTCAAATACAGGGGGACATGGTGGGACACTATGGGGAGGACAGTGACACACACTGGGGCATGGTCTCTGTGTGTGGCATGCCTGGAAGTGGTGTAATGTACACTTCCACAGGCTAAAACATGATAGACTTATGGGGATAGAGTGACACACATTGAGGCCTGCTGTCTGTCAGTGGGGCCTAGCTTTGACTTGAAACTTAATGCTCCATAAGTTCAAATACAGGGGGACATGGTGGGAGACTATGGGGCATAGAGTGGCACACACTGGGGCATGGTCTGTGTATTTTGCATCCCTGGAGCATGTGACATACACTTCCACAAGCTAAAACATGATAGACTTATGGGGATACAGTGACACACATTGAGGCCTGCTGTCTGTGTGTGTGGCCTACTTTTTACTTGACACTTAATGCTCCATGAGTTCAAATACAGGGGGACATGGTGGGAGACTATGGGGCATAGAGTGGCACACACTGGGGCATGGTCTCTGTGTGTGGCATGCCTGGAGCATGTGTAATGTACACTTCCACAAGCTAAAACATGATAGTTGTGTTAGTTGTGTTGTTATTATAGTACATGATATTGGTTCCGCCCTATGCTGTTGTACCCGGACTGAGGGACCGCAGGTAAAACCTACGATGCTTGAATGTACAGATGAACGTCGTGGAATAAAGCCAGTAAAAGAAACCCTGCCCGTTCATTCCTAGTTAGGAATACAAATAAAATACAAACATAACAGTAGTGAGAGTCGATGTGGATGTTATCTTGAGCCGAGCTCTCAGCCCACCTCGGCTCCCTCGGCTGGGTTTTCCATCCCGGTCGGTGTAGCGGAGTCAGCTGGTCCCGCTGTTTTGCTCTAATCTCAGGGTATTGCGTCGATAAAAGATGTCTGGAATGCCGGAACCGATGTCCAAAAGTTGTCGTCGGCTGTACGATATGGACGCTAAACTGTTTTTAGCGAGAATACTTGAAATAAACAAGCAAATAACCACTAATTCAGCGAGACAGCGGGCTTCGCGATGTATGCGCGCCGACATCTTGGTACACGCCCTCCCTGCGTGATTGGTGGATTTGGTAGCAGGCTAGGTTGAGTCGCTCAGACGCTGCCTTTTGATTGGTCGATTCGCACGTCCGTCTTCTTCGCTACACGTGTTGTCGGTATTGACAAACATTTCAGTGACATGCGCGCGATGCAGTGCTAATATTAGCATGTAGCCTACTTCACTGGATAAGAATACAACAATAGCATTTAGCATACTCCACCGGCTATGAATGCAACGTTAGCATGCAGCCTACTCCATTGGATAACCCTACTACGTTAACATGGAACATACTCCACTGGATATCAAAACCAAGATGGCGGCGCGCATGCGTCGCGCGCATGTCACTGTCACTGAAATGTTTGTCAATGCCGACAACACTGTGTGGCAACCTGATGTGGTGTGTGTGGGAGGGAGCTGAGAGGAATGTAGGGTGGAGCATTACTCACTCACACACACACACACACACACACATACACGCACGCACGCACGCACACACACACACACACACACACCACTCCCCCGACAGTTGCAGAGACACAGAACAAGGAAGTGTTCCCGCCTACAAGCACTTCTAGGAAAACAAAACTTACAATATCTCTGACATTCTGCTGTGGAATGTAGGGTGGAGCATTACTCTCACACACACATACACGCACGCACGCACACACACACACACACACCACTCCCCCGACAGTGACACAGACACAGAACAAGGAAGTGTTCCCGCCCACAAGCACTTCTAGTAAAACAAACGGGATCGTGTCGATGTCACTGGTCTACGTGGAATCCACACACATACGCACCACACTGAGGGCATGTAACAGGGACCCGTTTCCAACTCATTAGCGCTACATTGAGAACTGTAGGCTGAGATTATAGAAATTATCTCGTAGAATCACTTTAATAGTCAAGAAACTACTCAGAAATCATACCACAATTAAACTTGAAAAAGTTCCAGAAGAAACATTGTTTCTCTTTAACAGAGCAATATCCAAGACTGCGTAAAGAGGGAGAAAAATATCTTTCTTAAAGATCAGATTTTAGTAAATAGATATTATTGCACACAATTGGGCTATAAGAATCTCAAAGACAGAATCAAACATTTCACTCTCTATAGTAGTGATTTTGGTGTCTAGTGTCAGAGGAACATATTTCATCCCCACATTAAGTAAACACAACTAAACTAATTCATATGTAATGTCCTCCAACTTTACATCAAGAATAAAGACACACTGTGTACTCTGTACCAGTATAGTAACACTACTACTAGAATATATGGACTTGCAATGGAATTTGGCCTTGGAGGGCTACAGGTCCTAGGCCCCCCATTCCCTAGCATCTGATTTCATGTCTCTGCATTGTGTACTGGTTATGGCATGGTACCACTAGGTGAAAGGTCGAGAGGCACATAGAATATTGTACAATTCCAACAGTCCCCTCTTTGATTATTTTTAAACAAAGTATAATAATCAAGAATTACCAAAATGAATAATAAAAACATGAAAAAATATAAAAGTAACAACAGGAAATATAAAAGAACCACTTTCCTCATCTTACTAGTGAGTGAGATCTGCTTGTCCTATTTCACACATACAATACGTTGAGTTGACACCATGAGCATGCATGATGTACAGGACTGAGTGAGCGCTGCAAAACATGTTTGTCTACTGATGCTGTATCTTGAACCGTCATCTGCGTTTAACTCACTCACTGCCAAAGAATTCCGGTACACTCACCACCTGGAGTGCCAAGTGTTTTATGTGGTATTCACCTAGCAATAATACTTGGATTAGCTACAAAATGAAGTCGCCCTTGGTGCTCTAGAATGTTGACAATTTGGGTCTCTGGGACTTTATTCCTGGTCCTCTGTGGCTCAGTTGGTAGAGCATGGCGCAAACAACGCTTAGGTTGTGGGTTAGATTTCTGCTGGGACCATACATACTGAAAAAAGTATGCACTCACTGCAATGTAAGTCGCTTTGGATAAAAGCGGTAGCTAAATTGCATATATTATTATATATTAGTCTAATTTCCCAACATTTCTCGTGATTACGTAGTACCATTAGCCAATTTATCCATCTCCTCTGCCAAAGTCCTGATATCAGTCAGGGCATAGTAAACACCTACAGGAGCTACAACAGAGAGAAGAACATGTTGAATACCTGTAGTGCGAGACAGTTTGAATATTACATCAGTCTTAAGTAAACGTCTAGTGTACTGTCCTTAGATAGCCACAAACAGAAAATAAATTAGACAGCCAAAAAATTAGACAGACACGCAAACACAAAATAAATATAACATTGAGTGCTAAAAACAACGCATT
Organism: Argentina silus; assembly: GCF_951799395.1. Classification (NCBI taxonomy): domain Eukaryota; kingdom Metazoa; phylum Chordata; class Actinopteri; order Argentiniformes; family Argentinidae; genus Argentina; species Argentina silus. The sequence goes on from NC_139654.1 coordinate 39,226,961, forward strand.
AAATGCAGAGCAGAATAATTAGTGCTATTGACAATTGTCGTTGCTAGGATTGCGTCTTTCTTGTGCCATTTCCCTAGATTCACGTGACCGTACCTGTTTTCAATTAGTGGCATTTTGGTTAATAAAATGGAGAGCACGCTCCGAAGTTAGCTCTGGCTTAGAGTTAGAGTAGTAACATAGAGTAGGCCATTAGAACACAAATCCAATAAGTGTTGTTCAATATGCTTCAGCTGGGTAGTTGAGACCTAGTGACTTTGGAGTCTGCTATTGATGTCTGTCAACATGAAATCTGTCAAGAAATCTGCCCTATTTCACTCTATGAGAAATCCCATAGGAATGATTTTTGTCCTGTGGAGAGATAGAAATAGAAATGTAGTAAAGTGTCTTATTGGTCAATAATGGTCTGTAATGAGAGTTGGTGTCATTACAGATTCACACAAAACAAACTCAAGCAGTAGTCAGTCACCATTTCAAGTCACCCTCAACACCTCCACCCTGATAAAGAAGGCTCACCAGCGTCTCTTCTTCCTGAGGAGACTAAAGAAGGTCCATCTGTCTCCTCAGATCCTGGTGAATTTCTACCGCTGCACCATCGAGAGTATCCTTACCAACTGTGTCACAGTATGGTATGGCAACTGCTTGGCATCGGACCGGAAAGCACTGCAGAGGGTGGTGAAAACTGCCCAACGCATCACCGGTTCCTCACTCCCCTCCATCGAGGCTGTCCAGGGCAAACGATGCTTGCGTAAGGCACGCAGCATCGTCAAGGACATTTCTCACCCCAACCATAGACTTTTCACCCCACTCCCCTCCGGGAGGCGCTACAGGTCTCTCCGCACCCGAACCAGTAGGTTCAGAGGCAGCTTCTTCCCTGCGGCTGTCACCCTACTGAACTTGAACACTGCACCGACCTGACAACCCACTACCCCTGCAACCCCCACCCCCCCCCCCCCCCCCCCCGGACAATTGCACTATTGCACTATTACTCCACTCCCCTCCCCTGCTCTTACTCATACCACTGCTCTTCTGTACATACCTGTCCATACTGTTCATACTGCACATAATGCACATATCCTTATATTTTCTTTAATACACTGCACATACTGTACATACCTGTTTATACGGCATTCCATATTTATATTTATTCTGCTATCTACCTCATGCTACTGTTAATACATATATACTGCTAGACTGCATTACCCATACAGCTCATATGCTGCTACACTGTTCATACTGTAACTATTTATTTATTCTGCTATAATGCTACTGTTACTCATATACTGCTATACTGCACTGCTATATCATACTGCACTACTACTGATCATATATTGCACTACCTGTAAATACTGTTCATTGCACTTTCTGCTATTTTGCACTTCTGGTTAGACGCTAACTGCATTTCGTTGTCTCTGTACTTGTACTCTGCACAATGACAATAAAGTTGAATCTAATCTAATCTAATCTAATCTAAAAGTTATATTTAATAGACTAGGACAGTTCAGATTAAAATACATGTTCATCTGGGTTTAAAGATGAGAGCATAAAACCTCTTCTGATAGAGAGGGACTTCAAAAATGTAATTGGATATAGGGCCATCGCAGATTTTGTCGACAGCCACTCCCATGGCAGTCATTAAAAAACAATTAAAAAAAACATTGGTAATTATGTGAAACACCAAATTTCCTGATTCACGGCTCATTCTGAGAATTGGAATCATATACCAGCTATACACTAACTATGTATAACTTTGGTTTGTAGTCTCACTGAGGTCCAGCTCTCCACCAAGGGCACTGCAGAGGGACACAGCACGCCTCACCTCCCACAGGGACCAGGTACAGGAGCTGCAGGAGGAGGGCTTTGCTGGAGCTGAGGGGAGACAGAGGAGGGAGCGTACATTGTACAATGAGAAATCCTCCTCCCTCCTCCTCATCAGAGATCAGTGTGTCTGTCCTTACCCCAGACGGACTGTGTCTAAGTGGGATGAGCTCTGTGCTGTGTCCCTCTGCTCCTATGCTGACAGGTCCACAAAGGAGGAGCAGGAAAAATCCAGCCTGTGCTGCAGAGCCCTGAGCTGCTCTGCTGCTGCCCCCTGCTGGATGTGTGAGGCAGTGCAGCAGTGGAGGAACCTCAGCAGCAGCCTCCTGTCAACACTGCAGCAAGGGATACAGGGTCAGCTGTACCTGGTGGAAGACCTCGTTGATGAAGATGATGTTGTCCCGCCAGCCGGACAGCGTGCTGCTGTTGGAGTGGCTCTTCTCTGGCTCGGCAGGCCCGTTGGGCTCCCCCTACTCTCCAGTCCTTCTCCTTCCCCTGGAGAATTGCACAACTTTTTTTTATAGATTGGTGTTACAAATTCTTTAGCTGAGTAGTTTTACTGAGTTAATACCTATGTCTGATCTAAATTTCATGTGAATGGCTGCAATGGAAATATGTTGAATTAAACATTTGTTGATGTGTTGAATACTTATTTTCCCGCACTGTATATACACACTCACTGAGCACGTTATTAGGAACACTATACTATACTCGGTAGGGCCTCCCTTTGCTCTGAAAACAGCCTCAATTCTTTGTGGCATTGATTCCACAAGATGTTTATAACATTTCTTTGACATTCTGGTCCATGATGACATGATTGCATCACGCGATTGCTGTAGATTTTTCAGGTGCACTTTCAAGCTGTGAATCTCCCGTTCTACCACATCCCAAAGGTGTTCTATTTGATTCAGATCTGGTGGCTGGGAAGGCCACTGAAGAACACAGAACTCATTGTTATGTTTCTGAAACCAGTTTGAGACGACTTTTGCTTTGCGACATGGTGCATTATCATGCTGGAAGTAGCCATTAGAAGATGGGTAAATTGTGGCCATGAAGGCATGCACATGGTCAGCAACAATACTCAAATAGGCTGTGGCATTCAAGCAATATGATTGATTGGTATTAACAGGCCCAAAGAGTGCCAAATAAACATTCCCCACACCATTACACCACCTCCACCATGAGAATGTGTACAGGTGTTCCTAATAAAGTGTTTGTTGAGTGTATATAATATATATATATATATATATATATATATATATATATATATATATATATATATATATATATATATATATATATATATATATATATATATATATATTTGTATTTATTATACTACAGCATATACTTCATCACTTTCATATTTATTTGTGTCTCTGTGTGTGGTTTACATATGTATGTATATATAGTGTGTGATTTTCTCGAATTGTAGGACATCAGCACTTATTACCGTCTACCTTTTTCTAAAATGTTTGTTAATATATCACAACACTTACGCATGGCCACTTTATTATGGGGGTTTTACGTCCTGTTATCTCTAATTGTCTTATCACTATGCGTATTACTAATTTATTACATGTCCCCAGCATTTTCTTTTTATCTTATACTTGTTATTATCTATTTATATAGGCAGGCCTATATTTGCACTTTCGCCCACGTAGCACTTAATCTCCTAAAGACCATTTGGGAAGACGTGATATGTGCACCCTAAGATATCTAAGTGTCATTTCGATGAGGTCTGTAGCTGAGGCCATAAAGCACAGCAAACAAATAATCATGTGTTTAAATATCCTTGTCGTTTTGAAAAATGACCATTGTCACCTGCACAGGAATGCCATGCGGCCAACATTGAAGAAATGTGCTTCTCGAATCTGTCATTAACACTGTTTTCACACGCTTTTTTCATTGCATTGCCATAATATCAGTTGGTCATTGATGCCTCACGAATAACGACAATGCGTCGAAAATTAAAGAAATGTAAACATGAATTATGTTATTACTGTCGAAGCATCGAAAAGCTGTATGCGTAAAGGCGTCTCACAGTGGCTTGCCTGAAACAAAAACAAAGGAATTTGTAGCGCCCCTTTGCTGGTCTGGGCAATTAATAGGGGTGGCTAACCTGAATTCTTTAAATAAAATGTTATCTCTAACTATTATTGTATTTTTACTTTGTCTGTTCACATTAACACAGTCCCACCAATTACTTGTCTTTTGTTATTTTATTCAAATCAGTCCTCTTTCATTTATATTAAATCCCCAAAATAGAGTACATGAAATGAAATACAATAACTCTTAACATGCACATACAAATATCAAAATGTAAATGGTAAACACTGTAAACCTCAATGAAAAGAAATAAAACCTATTCTAAAGCCGGCAATGATAACTACGACAACAATACCAAAGTCCAGTGCGTTGCAGGCCTGGCGCGTGTAGCTTGAGTGCGTTGTAGCTCACCTAAAATGGTGGCTCCTTCACTCTCACGAGCTAGAAGACAAAAACCAAACTCCCAGTTCCTTAAGCCGGCAGCCGCGCGAAGCTCCTCTCTCGGGAACCGGGGTAGTTCTCTCAAACGGCAGGAATCTTTTGTGCTACTGTCTCTCCCGGTGGCTATCGACGTTTTGAACTCCCGTGTTGGTCGAACACACAGCCCATAAGCCTCCGAAGAAAAACTAGCTCTCTCACTGTAGGCTAGGCTAAGCCAGGTGGTTGACCGTCGGAACGGTTACTCCTCTGCAGAGAAATTGTTCCAAAACAGGTCATACGCCGAACGTAATAACTTATAAGATGCACGGGTTGTGCACTCGCATTATTACCTTGTTCTAAACACAGAAATAAGTGGGCTACCTATTTCCACAATATTAACCAGCACAGCAGCATATTCCATGCGTTCTCTTCGTTCGCCATCCCGAATCTAACTTCTCCTTCTCATCCACCTGACACCTGACCTTCATCTCACTTTTTCATTGGCTCATGAAAATAAACAAAATGCACAAACTTTACATTTGAATCTTTTCTCACAGAAATCAAAAATAAATTCCTTTACAATATTGCCAGCATTGTGAACACAGTATTTAAGAAAACAAAATACATTTTACATCAGGTAAATAATTCAATACATGAACTTAACCCATGAAACTCTATTCAATATCAAACATAGTAATAGTTTTACCCTTTTTAAGTCCTATGTATTCTATTAATGAACTTATTCTATTTATACTATTTATTAGTTCCTATTTATTAATCAAAGAACTTTTAATAGTTAGGCCTAATTTTCCATAGGGCTACAAATTGGAGACACGTGCTTACAGGGGCGTCGAACCGGCGGCTCCCCTTGATGGAGCAAAGTTGTTACATTGACAAAGACAAGCTCCGCGCTCATGGGCAATTTATAGGGGGCAACTGTACTGCGAGTATCTAAGCAGTCGTATTGACTGGATGAAATGCAATGTTTCAAACAGATCTGATGAATTCACCTGCTTTGAAAAAGTGTGCGTCAGGGAGTGCTTTTGACACGAAGCAAAAATCTACAGTCAAGCGTCCTTCAGCAGACAGCCTTGTGTTCTTTAGTCATGAGACTTGTCAAAATGGCAGAAAAAAATGGTCACAAACGAAATATTGTTTCTACACTTAAAATGAACAAAGAAAAAATGAGCTAGCCTGATATAACTCATGTTCATGACGATGCAAATGTAAAGAGATTTCGAACTGTTCTGTTGCACACGTTGTGACTCATTTTATTTTTCTACAAGAATCATTTACCATGACGGGAATCGAACCCGGGCCGCCCTGCGTTAAAAGGCAGATTCCTATCCGCTAGACCAAGACGTGATATGTGCACCCTAAGATATCTAAGTGTCACTTCGATGAGGTCTGTAGCCGAGGCCATAGAGCATACCAAACAAATAATCAGGTGTTTAAATATCCTTGTCGTTTTGAAAAATGACCATTGTCACCTGCACAGGAATGCCATGCGGCCACCATTGAAGAAATGTGCTTCTCAAATCTGTCATTATAGTAAATTTAAAGACAAATACTAGCCTTAGTAATCCCACACCTAGGGGAAAAGGTCACAAGGACACCAGATGGTCCTGGAACATCTCAGAGGGGTGAGATCACTTAGGTGGGGGCTGACTAGGGGGTATGGATGCTTTGAAGTAGAGTGGTATACAGCTGTGTAAACATCATCAGGTGATCTGGGGACAGGATGGATGGGTGATAAACACAGTTGTAAACAGCCAAGACAAAAGGGCTTTAGAAAACAGCCTAGATCAATTGATCTCTACAGTAGACTGATCGGCGCCAAGCCAAAGGGGGCGTAGCCCCGGGATGACGAAATGTAGTTCTTGAATATTATTGGTGTATGTAAACAGGAAGTAGACGTTTGTTGAATGAAGGTTGTTGACCTATGTGAAGTCTATAAAAAGACAGGTAACGGAAGTGAAAAGTGTGTTCAACTTTGCAAACCTGACCCGGCTTTGTTCTCTGTGAATAAAGTCTCTGAATGAATCAACAGCTCTGGTTAACGGTATGTTATTTCAAAATACCATGATTTAAATTCCACTACATCATTAACGACTGTTTTCCACACGCTTTTTTCATTGCATTGCCAGATAATCAATTGGTCATTGATGCGTCACGAATAACGACAATGCGTCGAAAATTAAAGAAATGTAAACATGAATTATGTCATTACTGTCTAAGCATCACAAAGCTGTATGCGTAAAGGCGTCAGGAAGACATTCTCGAGACTGCACCTGTAGTGTGTTCACTGTATGTCCACAGGAGTGTAAAGAGGATCAGGCTGCCCTGATGATGGAGGCAGCAGGACCGGCAGCTTTCGCAGCCTACACCCCACTCCCACAGAGGACATCAAGACGGGCCAGGCACACGAGAGAGAGGGCCAGAATGGCTAAAGAAAGAAAGGAAGAGAAGGAGGGTTGGAGGAGGGAGATGGAGGAGAGAGTGGAAGAGGTGGAGGGAGCCCAAAACCTTCTGCATAAGGTGAAGGAGCACACCGATGCAGAGAAGGAGAGGCTGAAGGAGGAGAGAGAGAGGGTGGACAAGGACAGAGAAATGGTGGACAAGGACAGAGAAATGGTGGAGAGGAAGAGGAAGATAGTCAACCATCTTAAAGATAATATGGAGAGGAAGAGGAAAGTGTTGGATAGAGACACTGAGAAAGTGAATGAATGCAATGCAATACTCAGTCGCATTCAAAAGACGCAGGAAAATAACAAAAAGGATTTGGAGGAGAGGATTGTCCAGTTGGAAATAAAGGCGAAAGAGGTGGAGGAGGTGGAGAAAGTGACAAAGGAGATGGAGGAGACTTTCCAGAGGGAGATGGAAAAAACAAGAAATGAGATGAAGAGGAGAGAGAAGGAGGTGGAGGAGAGAGAGAGGGTGGTGCAGGAGAGAGAGAAGGAGGTAAAGAATAGCGAAGAGAGATTAAAGATGAGTGAGAAGGAGACCGAAACAATGGAGGTGATGAAGAGAAGGGTAGAAGAGGTCGACAGAGAGATGGAGAGAATCCTAGAGGAGAAAGAAATGGAGGTGAAACAAGTGAAAGAGAGGATGGAGGTGATGAAATGGGCAGAGGAGGAGAGACAGAGAGACAGGAGTGAGAAGGAGAAAGAAAAGGATTTTGAATGGATGAGAAAGGAGTTGGAGGCGATGAAGAGAGTAGAGGAGGCCGAGAAAGAGATGGAGAGAATCCTGGAGGAGAAAGAAATGGAGGTGAAACAAGTGAAAGAGAGGATGGAGGTGATGAAATGGGCAGAGGAGGAGAGACAGAGAAACAGGAATGAACAGGGGAAAGAAAAGGATATTGAATGGGTGAAAAAGGAGTTGGAGGCAATGAAGAGAGTAGAAGTGGTCGAGAAAGAGATGGAGAAAATCCTGAAGGAGAAAGAAGATGACATTAAACGCATGAGAGAAGAGATGGATGGGATGATAAATAATATGGTGGAAAGGAGGGAGAGGGAAGTGAAAGAGTTGATGACAAAGATTACAGAAGATGTCGTGAAGAGGATGAAGACAGAAATGGAGAGAGAGAAGGAGAAGACTGAAAAGAAAAGAGTAATGGCGGCGAACCTGGAGTTTGCCAGAGAGAGCATGGAGAGGGCTTTCCATAAAGGGAAACAAAATACAGGTATGCCCTCCATTATCTGCTTACAGTGCATTCTAAGCATGATCCTTTTGGCTTCTCAAATCACCTCAAAATAATTTAGATTTTATCTATACAAATGATAAGACAATTTTTCTCTTACAGATATTTCAACACAGAGACAATTCTGGAAATCCACAACTATCCCAAACTTACTACCACAATAACTACCCTGCATACTACCACTATAACTACACTTGCCGTTTCAATTCTCTTTCATTAAAGTCATATTCAAAGGCAAACTGTGTGTCATGTTTGAAATGCTGTATTTTACAAGTTGCATAGCTGTAAACTATGTTGAGTGATGATGAGTTTAGGAAGAAAAGGTATGTAAAAAATGAATACTCCTGCACACACGATTGTTACCTCTGCTTATTTATTGTGTCGACGTTTCGGTTTATGACCTTTATCAAAACATTTTTATCTGTGAGGTCTGTATTCCTAACACCACAAAAAGACAAAGTGGTGGTGTTTGTGTTTTTTACATTTACAAGTTGAGGAAGAAAAAACATGGCACATGTATGCACATGGGTTAGATTAGAAACAATCTGGGTAAACCTTAATTTGAAGAGGTATGCATGAGGTCTGTTATGTTTTTCTCTATATGCCATAATATTGATTACAATGATCAACATATTTGAACCCTGAAAAGAACCCAAACTGAACAAGTTCCCCATTATAAGTACCTGGGCATTTAGATAGATGATACACTTTTAAAATACATGTTGAAAAAGTGATCAACAGTTTGCGAGTTAGACTTGTACTTGTTTTGTAAAGAAATGTCTTGCTTCACCTTTGATAATAGGAGGAAGATTGTCTTGGCAACGCTCCTCCCTGTCCGTGATTGTGGTGACACAATTTAAAATCACACGACAGCCTCAATTCTTAAACCACTAGACCCGATTTATCACTCTGCTCTGCAGTTCATTTGTAGGCATGTTTTCTGTACCCACCATTGTCTTTTGTATCTGTCTGTGGGTTGGGATTCTTTGACGTTGAGAAGGGCTTATCATTGGATTTCATCTGTATATAAAGCAGTTCTTTTAAAACTCCCATTTTACCTCACATCATTGCTTTTATGGCGACTTATTGGCGATCAAACTTGCAGCTTGTTACTATTTAATGTGCTACAAGTGATTACAGAATTGAGAAGAACTTTTTAGCTGCTGTGCTCCTCAGATATGGAATGATCTTCAGGCTAGACTGAGGTTGGAGCACTTGGTCCCTTACACTTGTACCATCATCTGCTTTTTAGTGGACAATATATGCAATAAATACCTTTTTTACACAAACATCTTGAATCAGAATGGGTCAGCCCTAGCCTCTTACACAAACAGGGTCAGAGTCAATGGGTACAAAACTGGAGCAAACGTGTGTATACCAAGATACTGTACCTCGACTCCTTTCCATTCCAAAAGAAATCTGTCCCTTTCCCTTCACTCAAATGTTGTGGATGACATGTACATAAAGCCACACACTGATGCAGGTGTGATGTTATGAGAGCTTTAGCATTTAGCATTTCCTGTGTCCAGGCGTTCTATTCACTTCTAATAGGACAAATGAAGGTACACTTGCCTCATAAGGCTCATTCTTGTTTCATTTGTCCTATTAGCTCCTACTGACCTCACTTTACACAGACACAGAGGAGGAGAGACTCAAACTCATTAGAAGTTTATTACTGGATCAGTTTACAAAACAAAACAAAACTGCATGGAGCGTACAGTACAGCAGAGCTTGGAGTACCAGACATGAACACACACATCGGAGCTGTCACAGTGGTATACCTTGGATCACACACAGACACACACACACACACACACACACACACACACACACACACACACTCACTCTCTCTCAGGGCAGCATGCGGATAGCTCCATCCAGTTTGATGACCTCTCCATTGATCATGGGGTTCTCAGCCAGTGATGTCACCAGGTGGGCAAACTCTGCAGGGTCTCCCAGGCGCGAGGGGAAGAGCACTTGGCGGGCTAGGAATGAACGCACCTTCTCAGGTAAACCCGCCAGGAGAGGAGTGGAGAACAGACCTAAGGAGAGGGAGAGAGAGGTTGTCTGATATGGAGAAGAAGGGGGTGGGGGGGGAGTGTGTGAAAGAGTGCGTATGTATGTGTGTGTGTTTACTGACTGGGTGCGATGGTGACCACACGAATGTCCATGGGTGCCAGGTCTCGGGCGATTGGTAGAGTCATCCCAACACTACCCCCCTTAGAGGCTGAATACGCAGCCTGACCCACCTACAGAGAGAGAGAGTGAGAGTGAAGGAAGGGGCTGTTGAGACAGTGTTTGTGTGTGTGTGTGTGTGTGTGTGTGTGTGTGTGTGTGTGTGTGTGTGTGTGTGTGTGTGTGTGTGTGTGTGTGTGTGTGCGTGCGTGCGTGCATGGTGCAATAGAGGTCTTGGCGATCTGTTGGTTCTTGTGTGTGATTGGCTGATGGTACTGCAGCATGTTGACCTCTTCCTCACTGCAGGGTCTACTACAGTTGGAGCAGTCAGAGAGCACAGCCTGGGCCCCTGCAACCAAACATACACCCTGAAATATGGTTTGGACAAAGGATCCCAATGTCAAGATAATATTGCTGTAGGGAGGCTACTCTATGACACAATACCATGTGGAAATGTCAATGATTTTCTAAAGATGAGTGGATAGTGGATAGTGGATAGTGGATAGTGGATAGTGCCTGGTGGGGTCGCAGACTTCAGGCAGATTGTTGACCTAATACGAAACATTAGTACTTTATTTGGACATTATATGATACTTTTGAAGCCCTGAAATAGTGGGAGTATGTTTACAAATGTTTTTTTAAAAACCCATTGAATTAAAGTTGAGAATCTCTACTTTGACCCCATAATAATTGTTTGATTTCAAATCCAAGTGTAGAGCTAAAAGAACAGAAAATGCTTCCTCTTTCCAATACTTATGAAGAGCACTGTATTCATGTTAATCAGTTGCTTCATTACTGTAATATGTGATGTTGTTTTGAACTAGTATTTTGAAATTCTGTTTTTAGGAGCCAATGATATAAAACAAGTGCATACATGTAAAGAACATAACACATTTTTAGAGGAGTTCAAATATGTAAAATTCAGTATTACTCGAAAGAAAATATTTGCCCAAAAATATTTGCCCCTTAGTCCTTCTTGAATCAATGGGTCTGCAAACTATTAAAACCCGATAGGGATCAAACAGGCAGCAACTATTAGCAGGATGTTAAGATAAAGGCCGACAATAACATCACTGAGTTTTGCCCTCTGCGCAGGGATCCCCTTTCAATCATTCACTAGCCATGGCTTCAACTTCACCTCTCACATACTCTTTCGCCTGTGTTTCATGATCTGAAACACAGGTGTCATGACGGGATAAAATAATCACTTCAGCAGACGTGTCCGGGGTTACTCAGAAGAAGCGATTGAACCTGTAAAGATGGGTTACCTTCCGTACTTCTCCACCGAGACATGAACTCTCCTTGCCTTACTCATCACTCTGATCGTAGTGTAAGAAGTTTTAATAAAAAATATTATTTGTTAGTTAGTTAGTTGTGATAATACATACAAATGATAGTATTGATAATTACAGTTATCTAACAGTTTCAATGATACCTATGACTTGATCGTTTTGCTTTTGTTTCAAGTCAGATTGTTGATTTATATTTGTTCCGACCAGGTATGGATACTGGCCATATGGAATATTAAAAAAACTAGGCATTCCTGGTCCTAAACCCATCCCTTTCCTCGGGACGATAATGGGATATAAGAAGGTTTGTAGAGATTAAGCCCATAAACAACAACATTGTAGACTCATCCATGATGTGTGTTGTTGTGGTGAAAGCCATGGGAGCTGAATATGAATTGTTTTACCCAGAAAAATGGGCAATAAAGCTTTTGAACGAAAACGAAAAGAGAGGAGTGGGAGCCGGTCTGTAGTGGAAAAGGGCCATCATAGACTAAGCCACAATTCAGGTTTATGACAAGCATTTATGAACTGGCTATTTTTTTGTTTTGTTTTTTTGTTCCCAGGGTGGTTTCACCAATTTTGACACAGAGAGCTTCCAGAAATATGGGAAACTGTGGGGGTGAGTCTGCTAAACTGATCCTGGTTATTGTTAACTATGATGGATATATATATCTCTCAGTGTCTACAGTATACACTCTTAAACCAGGCGGACACTGTGCGATTTTCACAAACACAGACGATCCAACCGACGAAATGGTCTCATACACCAAGACAAATGATCTGTCTTGATGCAAGTACACTGCCCAAGCAACAATTTCATGCTTCCACATTAATAATTTGAATCTGTTATTGAGCGATTTAAGTTTTAAGCTTTTAAGTATTCTGTAGTATGGTCCCAAACACAACTTGTGCGTTGCCAATGTTTGACAACATCCTGGATTCTCATTGGTTGAGGCTCCTATATTGCCTCTGAGCACGTCTCAAACTGCATGAATAAAGAGGAGCCACGACATGTCAGAATTCAAATCGGAAGTGATTGTGTCTTCCGTCCATGTCATTGAAAGGGCAAAAATGTAATTAAAAAAATAAAGAAAAAAAGGGTTCTAAAAGGATTCTTTGGTTGAATAACTCTTATGGGTTCCATTTGCAGTGCCCTGCGTAAGTAATGGGCCAAGCATTTTTTCTTCTTTTGCATTATGCAAATGTCCAAATTAAGCACTCATGTTCAGTATTTGGTCCCCAATCCTTTGTATGCAAAAGTGCAAAAGTCTGTGACCCATTGACCCAACCAGACGCTGGGTATCTTCTCTGGTAATGCTCTGCCAGACCTATATTGCAGCGATTGTTGTTTGTTTTTTTAGGATGTTTTGCCCTCCTCTTCAGCAAATTAAATGCATGTTCTATAGGATTCTATAGGATTCTCTTTTTGGCCCTGAATAATTTCCTAGTTGCTATGGCAGTATGTTTTGGGTCATTGTCCTGCTGTATGGTGAAATGCCATCCAATGAGTTTGGAGCAATTAACTTGTACTTGGACTGACAAGATGTTTCTGAACACTTCTGAATTCATCCTCATCAAAGGAGACAAGTGAGCCAGTTACAGTGGAAGCCATACATGCCCAAGCCATAACACCCCCTCCCCCATATTTCACAGATGATGTGGGATGCTGTGGATATTGGGCAGTTCCTTTTTTTCTCCACACTTTACACTTGCCATCACTCTGGTACATGTTTTTCCAGAACTCTGCAGGCTCTTTTAGGTACTTTTTAGCAAACCGTAACCTGGCCAGCCTGTTTTTGTGGCCAAGTAGTGGTTTGCACCTTGCAGTGTAGCCTCTGTAGTTCTGCTGGTGATGTCTTCTGCGGATGGTAGTCTCTGACTCATATTTTTTTTTTTTTATTATGGTGAGCATTTTTTGGTTATCCACTGGAAGTCTTCCTTGCCATTTGCGATTTCTTAGCTCACCAGTGCTTTCTTTCCTTTTAATGAAGTTCCAAACTGTTGATTTTGGTAGGTTTAAGGTTTTGGCTATGTTTAATTTTTTTCTGATATTTCAGCATCATAATGGCTTCCCTGACTTTCAATAACATCTCTTTGGTCCTCATGTTGACAAGACACCAATAGCAGACTGCACAAATTATGTGATGGAACACACCTGACGAACACACCTGTCAAGCCAATTGTCCCATCACTTTAGTGTAGCCTGAAATAGGGGGATTATGCATAAAAATGTTGTAATTTCTGAATGATAAACCAATATGTACACAAATAACATCAAATAAAAGATGAGAATCTCTACGTTCTCATTTCAACTCCAAAAAGAAGAAAAAATGCTTCACTGTCCCATTACTTTCGCACGGTACTGTATAACCTTCTGTGGAAAAGGGTTCTACATGGAACCCAAAAGGTTTCTTCAAAGGGAGAGTGGAAGAAGAACCCTTTTTGGTTCTAGGTAGCACTTTTTTTCTAAGAGTGCAGGATCTGTGATGGGTCTGTCTGTCTCTATCTACGGTATATTCGCTTGAATGCCACAGCCTATTTGAGTATTGTTGCTGACCATGTGCATCCCTTCATGGCCACAATTGACCCATCTTCTAATGGCTACTTCCAGCATGATAATGCACCATGTCACAAAGCAAAAGTTGTCTTAAACTGGTTTCATGAACATGACAATGAGTTCAGTGTTCTTCAGTGGCCTTCCCAGGATCTGAATCCAATAGAACACCTTTGGGATGTGGTAGAACGGGAGATTCACATCTTGAAAGTGAACCTGAAAAATCTGCAGGAATTGAGTGATGCAATCATGTCATCATGGACCAGAATCTCAAAGGAATGTTTCCAACATCTTGTGGAATCAATGCCACGAAGAATTGAGGCTATCTTTGTTTTTGCTGGTCTGTAGGATCTATGATGGCCGTCAGCCCATCCTGTGTATCATGGACACAGCCATGATCAAAACCATCCTCATCAAGGAATGCAACTCCCTTTTCACTAACAGGAGGGTAATACGCTGAATTGAAGTTGTTGTATGGGGAAAAAAACATAAGGACTCCTTAAATAGATAATATCATTGTTATTATAGCATTATTAATAGTAGGTTAATCTTGCAGTATATAATAATTATTATTTTTCTAGAATATCTATCTCAAAGGGCCTCTGTATGACGCCGTGTTTATCGCTGAGGATGATGCATGGATACGGATCCGCAGTGTCCTGTCTCCCTCCTTCACCAGTGGGCGGATCAAAGAGGTACAGTCCCATCTCTCCTCTCCTTCTTTCATTCATTCCTTTATACAACACAAATAAATGAATGACTAACAACTCTGATGCGCGCGCGTGTGTGTGTGTGTGTGTGTGTGTGTGTGTGTGTGTGTGTGTGTGTGTGTGTGTGTGTGAGAGTGTGTGTGTGATTTGTACTATGTGTATAGTGTGTATTCATTGTTGTTTGTTGTTGTGTGAAGCAGCAACTTTAATTAATTAATCCAAGACAAATTTTCATCCGGGACAATAAAGTATATTTGATCTTATCTTCGATAAATTCAGTGGTCAGATGACAGAGTATAGAATAATAGTTCATCTTTGGAGTCACTTATTCTTTGACATAATGTATCCTGTATGGATGTATATTCTCAGGCTATATAAACATTAAAATAATTCCTGTTTCAAACATGATATTAATATATGTTTTGCACATATTAATCCACGTATCAATCATGATATTTTTCCATGTATCCTTCCCAACTCAGATGTTCGGGATCATGAAGCAGCACTCTGGTAACTTGGTCAGCAATCTGAAGAAGACGGCTGATAACGATGAGCCCATTGAACTAAAGGAGTGAGTATTTATCTCCGAGACGATAAGGTGAATTTGTAATTTCAGTGAACTCCCCCTTTAATTTTGTGGTTGTGGTTCTTGTAGTCAGAGATTGTGTGGTTGTGTTCCAGGTTCTTTGGACCATAGAGTATGGATGTGGTCGTCAGTACTTCATTCAGTGTCGACATCGACTCCCTCCACAACCCCTCCGACCCCTTTGTGACCAACATCAAGAAAATACTCAAGTTTGACATCTTCAGCCCACTGTTCCTCACAGTCGGTACAACTGCCCCCATATAACTATCAGTCATTTTGTGCTTAATAAATGAAGCTATTGATTTCATTGATTAGACTGACATAAACCACACTGCCAATGGTTTGCGCTCTACTCATTTGACAAACACATGGGCCCTGTCCAGAACCAACCTCTAGTTCCTAAATGCTGGACACTTGGAGATCTGAGTGGATTGGATACAGAAGTGTCTAGGGATAGAGCCTAGGAGTTGTTTCTGGACAGGGCTGTGCATTGAATAGGATTGGAGTCACGTATCATGGTATTTCCTGTTCCTGTTTGTAACCGTGGCATTTCCTGTCCGTCCAGCATTCTTCCCCTTCATGGGTCCTGTTATGGCAAACAAGGAGGTATCCCTATTCCCTGCCTCGGTCACAGATTTCTTCTACGCTGTCTTTCAGAAGATCAAGTCCAATCGCGTGGCTAGCACCAGGAAGGTATGTAAATATATCTGATCAAATATACGATCTTCAGCCAGTATTGTGTAATACAATTGTAGAGATTTGGTAGCATCTGGTAGTTCTCATGTGATTTTGATCTGACGTAAGCCTGCTTCCAGAGTCGGGTAGATTTCCTGCAGCTGATGATAGACTCGCAGAAAGACAGCAACTCAAAGGGAGAGGAGCAGAGTAAAGGTGCCTGCCTTAAACACACACACACACACACACACACACACACACACACACACACACACACTGTATACTAGCATCTAACACACACACATACAGTACCTGCCTCAAACACCTATACCTACAAACACACCTACCACCCCATTTCTCCCATCATCATAGGATTGAGTGACCATGAGATCTTGTCCCAGGCAATGATGTTCATCTTTGCTGGCTATGAGACCACCAGTAGCTCTCTGTCCTTCCTGGCCTACAATCTGGCAACCAACCCTCACATTATGACCAAGCTGCAGGAGGAGATAGACACTGTGTTTCCCAACAAGGTAACCCCTCTGCAGACTCCTATATAGTACTATTCATGTGGAACAGGTGATAGTGACAGTGACAGTGTGATAGTGACATGATAGTGACAGTGTTTTAGAGGGTACTGATGAGTGTGTAACCCCTGTGCACTGCAGACTCCTACAGATGGTTAGATAGGTGACAGTATTTTGCAGTGTGCTAATGTGTCTGTAGCATCCCTGTGCAGACTTCTGCCCAGTATTATTCATTTGAAACAGGAAGTAGATAAGTGTTGTTGGAATCTTCAGAATAGTTAAAAGGCCAGTACCTGAGGACCTGAGGGATCTACAGGGTATATACCTTAAAAGCATGTCTGACATGCAGTGGTGTGCATGACCATAGAGTGATTTCTAAACTAATACAATCATAGTAAAAATAAATTATAAAACTAACAGGTAATCAGTGCAGAGACTTGTGTGATATGTGCTCTCCATCTGACTCGTGCTGCTGCATTTTGTATCATTTGCCAAGAGCTTTCTTTGGTCGACCAGACAGGAGAGTGTTACAGTAATCAAGGTTGCTAGTAATACAAGCATGCATTCGTCTCTCAGTGTCAGCCTGGGAGAGGAAAGGTTGCACCTTTACAGCTGTGTTCTGTAAAGGTCCATGTAATATTCAAGCGTTCTAAAAGCTTCCTAACGGTTGTAATGACTATCTTTAATCGGTAGCGATCAGGGAACAAGATCCCTTATAATAAATCCCTTATGAATAAAAACACGCTTTTTAAAATGCAGTGTCCTACCTGACATTCGGTTTGCATATAAACATGTTGTGAGTGCCAGGGGTGTTCTAGGGGAGTGGACTGACCTTTCTCTGGTGGCTGCCTCTCCCAATCGTGTGCGCATGTAGAAACACAACAGCTAATGTCCAACACTGCAAGTTCATTTCGGGGGGATATATTATTATTAGGGAGGATGTTGTTGTTTGGACAACTTCAGACAGAATTTCTCCACGATGGCAGATTTCCGGCAAACTTACTTACTCTTCTTTAAGTGATACAAATATGTTTTAGTCACATTCTTGATATGGGTTTCAAAATTAAGATCTGAGTCAATGGTAACACCTTGTTTTTTTGCCTGGTGCTTAGTGTTACTGTAAGTAGTGTCTTTAAGTGTGCAGACAGTTTGACCAGGACAAGGACAAAGAGCATTTTGGCATCAGCATTAATTAATTAATTCTAAGGTCATTAAGAACCTAGTTAATAACTTAACAACATAGTGCTATCTCAGTGCTATGATCGGCACAAAAGCCAGATTGGAACATGTCAAAGGTACAGTTGGGAAGAAGGAGATTATTTAACAGTTTGAACACCTTTTTTTCAAGAATTATATTTGTTTTGCTTAAAAAGGGAAGGTTGGAGATTGGCCTAAAATCACTAAGGACTGAAGAGTCTAAGTTACTTTTCTTCAGGAGGGGTTTCACCATGGTAGTTTTAGGTGCAGATGAACAGACCCCCACTTTGCTGAGCATTTCTGTATGACCACTGCAAAAGAGTTCATAGTGCTTCCATGTGGTGGAAGGTGGGGTAACAAGTCATCAAACACATCTTCAGGTCTTGCCTGAGTGATCCTCCTCACCTAATATTGGTTCTCTTATCTCAGAAGTATGTTGCAAATTCCTCACATTTGTAGGTGGAGAGCAGATCACCAGGTGTCTTGTGGGCGGGATTTATAAGGCTGTCAATCGTTGAAAAGAGCACTGTTTGAGTTGTTATGATTCATTATCAATTTTGAGAAATGATCCCGTCTGTCTTGGCGTTTTTTTATTGCCTTATTAAAAGCAGAAAGATGCTCTCGAAGAATATCAAGGTGGACCTGCAGTTTTTGTCCGCTCAGACTTTCTGCAAATTCTTTTAAATTTGGCCACAGCCTTTTTCAGTTTGACTGGTGCTACAGAGTCGATAGTTGCCCTTAGTTTGGTGTTGAAGCTGGTTGCTAAATCATTATCACAGGAGGAAGCTGTTGATGGTGTACTATTCATATTCATATTCATCATGAAATTCTCATCTGCTCAGCGACATGGCTAGATAAATAATAGAGTGAAAATATATTTTTCCCCACTTCTAATAGACTGACATGCATTCATGTTTAGCCAGGTTTCAGATAAAAACATTACAGTGCAGCTTTCGCTCTGAGATAAGATCAATAAAGGTTTTGCCAGATAGGGACCTAATATTCAAAAGCACCATGGTAATGTTCTCTGGGCTGTTCGGTGCTGCCCGGCCACAGTTAATGGAATGGATACCAAGTTATTCACATTTGAACCACCTGACAGTTTTCTTGTAGTCTGTCGACTGTGATAGGAAATAATAGACTGTAGCACATTCAGTATTCCAAGCAGTCAATCCACTAAAAGCAGCCCAGTTTAGTGGCATTTTGACTTCTGATTGATCCTTGTGTACATCTATCATTTACATTGTTCAGTGGAATCTAAATGTATTTTCTTCTAACTATCAAGATAACATTATTTAGCGATTTTTTTGTTTATTCATGTATAACAAAAAAGCAAGACACTATTACACACGTACATTGAAAGTAATGGCGTTCTGTATGCGGGTGTCATGAAATTAGGCTATGCAGATTAGAATAAGTATAGTACTGTGTTCATTTCCCCCCCAAAAAACACAAAAAACTAACAGCTCTTCAGATTTGCGACGAAAAAGAGTTAGTTCTGGGCTACGGCTACGTGAACGACCAATCACTAGTGCTCATGTGAGTGTAATATCCCTGTGCAGGCTCCTATCCAGTACGAGGCTCTGATGCAGATGGACTATCTAGACAGCGTGATCAACGAGTCTCTCAGGTTGTACCCCATCGACTTGAAAGAGTCGCCAAGAAATCTGTTGAGATCAGCGGCATCACCATCCCCAAGGGTATGGTCGTCATGATACCCATCTGGACCTTGCACCGTGACCCCGATGTGTGGGAAGACCCAGAGGAGTTCAAACCAGAGAGGTAATGGGCCACATCTTAACCACAACCACAATATCAATCACAACAGCAACGATAAGAGCAGTGTTCCACAAACAACCATAAAACAAACCTAAATGCGACGACCAAACACAAACAGGTTTCTTCAACCATGTATAACCATCATATTACTGTGATTTAATTGATATGTTCTTTAACCCCTCCTCCTCTGAACTCTCCGTGTGTAGGTTCAGTAAGGAGAACAAGGAGAGCATCGACCCATACACCTACATGCCGTTCGGGTTGGGCCCACGGAACTGTATCGGGATGCGATTCACTCTGGTATTGATGAAACTGGCGTTGGTGGAGATTCTACAGAGGTTCAACTTCACCGTCTGCAAAGAGACAGAGGTGAGACAAAATAATGATACAATGATTGTAAATATAATTTTGTACCTATGACTTTGTTGCGTTTCTATATGTAGCAGAGGTGATTTTGGAATCACACTCGCGTGATGAGGTAGCCCTGCCTGAGACATGTAAACTGAAGTGTCGCCCTCAGACCTTGAGGATGTCCTCTTGGCTTAATAGTAGCGTTTGTGTCTTCCACATGGGAGACCCGGGTTTGAACCCCCATACTACAATTCTGTACTTGCGTACTGCATGAGTATGTACTCCCCATTTAATTTCCCAGATTGCATTTTTCAGTACTAGGCGCCAATCATCCTCAGTATAGGCTACCTACTAAATGATGGAAGTGTGAGATTTAAAAAAAAGCTATTTGTATTTCTGCAAAACTCCCTCGAGACTTCATAGGGCCATTTTAATGTATGTCGACCCAAGAGAGGTTGTCCAGGAGTTTGAGTTTATTTGAATTTATAGTGCAATGCTACCCGAACGTAACAGTGACACTGTGTTAGGTAACATTCATAGTTTAACGCTGACATCTGTTTTACTCGTTCCTTCATACTTTAACTGTGTGTCAACTCTCACCAGATCCCCATTGAGATGGACCTGTTCCGCTGCCAGGAGTCCAACGACAACCAGCTCAAAGCAGACAGCCAGTGATGAGGACCTGCCCTGCTGCAGGTCTCTCAGTTATTATGTTACACATAGATCTAGGATCAGCCCCAACACTGGCTACTTTCAAAAATGGAAAAAAAGAAAAGAAAAAGGGCTTCGCTTTTGCCTTAAATTGAAACTAAATTGGCGCTAATAATTGCACTGTGACCCTAAAATGCACTGTGACTTTTCTTCTTTTTTTCTGTCTTTTATGCGTTTTTATTCTAATTTTTCTTTCATGCTCTTTCCTTTTTATCTATTTTACGTAAAGCACTTGGAATTGCCTCTGTGTATGAAATGTGCTATATAAATAAACTTGCCTTGCCTTGCCTTGCCTCGCCTCGCCTCTGGGCTCTGCTGCTACTGTATGCTGCTCTCTTTGTATCTGTCTATTAGTGGAGGTCCAGGACTCGTTGTACAGAGACAGTTGTTGTCTGTCGTCTGCAGTGCAGGGATTTGCATGTGACTTGTGTATGTTTTGTACTCGTCTGGTAGTGGGTCTCTATCATCACGCTAAAAACGTGTGTATAATCACAAACTAAATCATAACATGAGAATGAACAACATGCCATCAAAACATGACAATAAATAGGTGTTAGATTAGATTCAACTTTATTGTCATTGTGCAGAGTACAAGTACAGAGACAACGAAATGCAGTTAGCGTCTAACCAGAAGTGCAAAAAAGCAGAAAAGTGCAATGTGAACAATATATACAGGTAGAGCAGTATAAGCAATATATGAGCAGTATAAGTAGTGCAGTATAAGCAGTATATGAGCAGTATAAGCAGTATATGAGCAGTATAAGTAGTGCAGTATAAGCAATATATGTATTAACAGTAACATTATAAGCAGAATAAATATAGAATGCAGTATGAACAGTATAAGCAGTATATGAGCTGTATAAGTAGTGCAGTTACCAATGTATTGGGTCTATCTATGGGTATCGTAGTGCAGCAGTAGTCAAAATGTACCTGCATTTTATCGGTTGAAGTGCCATCTCATCTGTCATAAGATTTGACTTGTAAAACTGAAAAGTAGGATACAACTAATAGCCTAAATGTATAAACACAGACCACAACCAAAAAACAACATGGGAAAATCGTTTACTCATCCTCTGCAGCAGGAACAGTGCAGAGAAAAGGTATGTACAGTAAACCCCATAACTGAATACACTTCATACGCTTCAGCGCGACACAGAACGCCTATACTGCAACAAAGTAAAAAGATGAGACAGACACGTGTCTTCAATAACTTGCATGTTTAATCAAAATACAAGCATTCGGCACATCGTTAACTTGTAGGAAAGTTTAATCAGGTTTTATCAATTGTATTATTTTAAATGTGAAATAAATAGCATCAGTGCAGAGGCTATAACACACTACAAAAGTCACATTAAATCACGGAAAGTAGGCTAGGCTAATTAACGGAACTATATGAATATACAGCCCGAGCCCAGTCCAGGGTTCTGAAAGCGACAAGTAACAAGTGTGCCCATCAACTGTCTAGATATTAGGCCTATACGTAACATTTAGTCCTCCACTTTATATCACAGCCAGTATAACGTTTAAAATGACTACAAAACAAAAGCAATATAGTCTACAGTGAACGGCGCATTGTCCATTTGTCATACATGTCCAAACAGACCTGCACACTTGAATAGGAAAGTAGTTCGGCGGTTCGTTGCTTCAGCAAACCTCTCGATGACTTTACTGTTGAAATCCATCTGTCCCTGGATCAATGCATTTTCAATGGAAAGCATGTCAAGGCCGTTCAGTCGCTGGTGTCTGTTCTGTTCTGACAGATGTATAATGTCTTTGAATCCAGCCGATGCCCAAATAGTCTCCACCAAAAATCATACATGGGAAACAGAACAGCGCATGTTTCGAGGTGGTAGCGGTAAGCCATCTCTTTTTGTCAAACCATTCCTGTTGGCCCTAAACGTTTTATCTCCAACTTCTCTTCCAAAGGCAATGTACTGAACCGCATGGTCAACAAATAATCTACACGATTCATTGTGAAAACTTTAGCTAGCTAGCATTAGCGATAGACGTACAGTAGATGAACTGAATTGCTTTGTGATTATTTCCTGTCATGTCAGACCACGTTAACGACATTAGCGTTTAATAGTTTTTCGCCACCTGTTGCTAGGCAGAATTCATACCCAATATAATTTGTGTGAGGTTTTCCCTGCTTACGCCAATCACGCTCACGTTGTTCCCCTCGCAACGATGGGGCAGAGTGCTCCGCTGCCCCACAGCAGAAAGACGGGACAGAGAGCGCAGTCCGCACACACTAGTAATTACTAGTAATTAGTAATTACTCCAAAAACAGCACTATACGAATTATGAGTCAAGTTTATTATATTTATACACACCAATTTCACCATTTAATCTATTTTGTATTAAATATAAAATACTTATTATTATTACTAATAAAAAATATGACTAATAATTGTTTCGTATTTGTAATGTACTTTATGAGACTTTATGTTTGTAATGTACTTTATAAAGAAAAAAACCCTGTATATCCCCAAATTTGATTCTATGCAATATGTTTTTTCAAATGTTGTATTTGTCTTGTAGGCTACTTTTGTGTAAGCCGTATATTGTGGGTAAAATGCACTATAAATTCAAATGTACTTAAACTTAACCCTTGTGTGGTCTTCGGGTCAAATTGACCCTTTTTAAATTTTTACCTGAAGAAAAAATATACAAGGAAACATTTTTTCAACCTGAAACTCCATGGCCTTGGCTTATTTACTGTGAAGAACATGTCAAAGAAAAAAAAATCATTGAGTGCACATGCTACACCCCCCCTACACATTTATGTCCTTC
The DNA here is from genome assembly GCF_951799395.1 of Argentina silus. Classification (NCBI taxonomy): domain Eukaryota; kingdom Metazoa; phylum Chordata; class Actinopteri; order Argentiniformes; family Argentinidae; genus Argentina; species Argentina silus. The sequence continues at coordinate 39,250,295 of NC_139654.1, forward strand.
ACAAGGTCTTCGGGTCAATTTGACCCGCATATACACAGAGACACACAGACTCACAGAAACATGCACACACACACTCACTCACACACATACAAACACACACACACACACACAGAATCTGCACAATGTTGTTACAAAACATTCTGGGAAGCCAGAGGGAGGAGACCCTGAGAGACATCAGGGGACACGGGTGGTACTGGATATGTCACAGGGCCTCAGTGGCCACAACATCACTTGGGATAATTTTTTCACATCGTACAGCCCGGGACAGGAACTTCTCAAAAGAAAGCTGACAATGGGTGGAACAGTCAGAAAAAATAAGACAGAGCTCCCACCTCAGCTTCTAACTGTAACGAACAGGCCAGTCCATTCCTCCCACTTTGTGTTTACGGCCAACATGGCCCTGGTATCCTACATACCCAAAAAGGGCAAAAATGTGATGCTTATGAGCACTGGTGACACCGCACATACAGAGGAGACAACATGTGCCCAGGAACCCAGCTTCTCTAGCCATAGTGAGGCGGGTGGAGGAGGCTCCTGCTGTCCCACCTGCACGACCCACACAACCACAACCTCCAGTGCCTGAAGTAAGTGTCCTGTTGTTGTTGTTGTTTATGTGTGCATGTATCTGTGTGTGTGTGTGTGTGTGTGTGTGTATGTTTCTGAGTATCTCTGTATGTATGTGGGTCAAATTGAAATTGACTATTAGAAGATGTGGTGGGAAAAAAATCCTGAACTAATAAAGTATTTTCATTATTCTAGATTGCAGCTGGTGGCAACAAGAGGAAGCACAGCGAGGTGTGTGAACCCTCAAAGGACTCAAAGACACAAACCACATGCAGAAACTGCTAAAAGTACATCTGTAGGACACATACTCTAAAATTGTATGTATCCAATATTATTTCAGAATTGTTTGAAAGATGTATTTTTCAGTGTACTGTATTTCATTGACAGTGAATAAAGCAGTGTACATTTCGTTCATGTTTTGTGTTTCTATTTATTGTAAATCATCTCAAATTATTTTTGAGACATTTTTGAGAGATGTATTTCATATCCAGTGACTAAATCGATCTAAGTTTGGTTCTTGTGTTTCTATTGTCGTTCATCACCTGTATTTGCTTTTCACAGCTTTGATTATAATAAGATAAAGATGAAAATCAAATGAGAATATCTCCTCAAAAATAATAAACATCAATGAAAACATTGTTTCATTTCAACTTTTCAGAGATAAGCATTCCACCCAAGTCCTTATTATAGCAGATTTTTTACATAAATTATAACTTTATCACAAAAAACGAATTACACTTCCACTGTTAAATATGATCTAGCAGAGATTAATTGCAAATATTAATCATACATGTTATCTATATTGTTTGGAATTGAGATAAAGACAATATATGTTAAAGAGTTTTGAATGGAAATTTGTATTTTTGTATTGCTTTTAAAGCCCCAATAATGTCCCGGGTCAATTTGACCCGAAGACTTCCAAAGGGTCCAAAAAGTGAAGACAATACGAGGGTTAAATGTGTATTGCAGTGGAATCCTAACTCGAGATCCGCGTGTAAATCGAATCAATTTCCCATTGACATGAATGCAAGATTTACGCGCACGGATTTGGAGTTAGGATTCCACCCAAAATGCGTTGCTATTGGTATCATTATGACGTTGATATGTACACAGAATTGAGAATGTTCTGCAATAATACACAAAGTTCTTGAACTTTTAGTTTAGTGGCATAACGAGCTAAGACGCAACCTGAACCTGTGCAATCAGTATTACCAGAGTGAGATATAAAGAGATTATAACCGGAAGATTCGGCGCTTATACACAGCCTACTGACTGAGGTAGGCTAATGTAGGCCAGAGGTGTAGTATAGTTGACATATAGTATAGTTTTATAACACTTGTATTTGTAAATACTTGAGACGGCATAGGCCGACTACCTTTACAGCATTTGGACAAGGGACGCGTAAAAATGTCACTGAGAGATATCTGTCACTAGGAGATGATATTCCCATTAAGTCGAATTCAGCGTTGGATATTTCTATATGCCTAAAAACTCACATCTTTAGAAAGGCCTTCCTTTAGGTCCTGTCCTCTTGTTGTTGTTAGTGTTTTGTTTGTGTTTTTGTTTGTGTGTCTATTGCACTCAACTGCACAGGCTTTGAAATTGTCGGCTACAAATGAAAAACACATTCCAAATAAAATATATTTTTTATTATTATTATGAGAGACCTAAATGCATGAATTGAATTAGGGCTATTTTAATTTTGCCGAGGTCTTCTGCTTATTAGCCTATAGGCTCCTACCTGTACCAGGCCGATTCCAGTTAATAAAATGTGCCCATTATATGGCCACTGATATTTGACCTGTTGGTCACAATTGTAGGCTATATTTCAAGGCGTGTCAACAAACATAGCCAGCCAACCCACACTGGAAGCTTTTGCTGACTCTAACATAGGCCTCTGACAGGACCAAGTCACTTCGAACCATTGCATCGAACGCTGATAAGAGTTGTTAGGCAGTGAATTACCATGATAGTCATTCCAAACCCATTATGACGCCAGCCGAACGCACATTATAGATAATAACATTTCTTTGCTGCCAATCGGTGTACTGGTATTTGTTGACTGATTCAGTAGGGCAAACTCAAAGATTGTTATCCCTTTCTCATTTGGGGAATCTTTCTGACATTCCTGTTGCATTATAGTATGGGTGTGTGGAGATTATTTCAATCATTTTTGTTTGTGTTCTATCTACTGTAGGTGCATAAAAACAATGGAGGTGAAAATATATATGAGTATTGAGGATATCAGGAAGGAGCATGAGAGGATTAAGACAGAGAAGGCAGAGTTTGAGAAAAAGATAGAGGAATATGAGAAACAAAAGAGAAGGGACCAAAAAGTTAGGCAGAGGGAGGAGGAGATCCTGGCCAGAAAGGCAGAAAGACTGCAGGAGGACAGGAATGAGTTCAATAGGGAGAGGGAGGAGATGGACAGTGGGATCAAGATCCTCATGATGGAGATTGAGAAAGAGAAGGAGTCCTCAAAGGAGATACTTAGAAAGGCTGAGAAGGCAGAGGCAGAGTTAAATATGATGAGGAAGGAGAGCGTGAAAATCCAAAGAGACGGACAGAAGGTGGAGCAAGAAATGCTCAGGATGTGGAAGGAGAAGGAGACATTTCTCAAGGCCAAGAAACAGATGGAGAAAGAGATGGAGAAAAATATGGTGGCAGTCAAGAGGAGAGAGGCCCTGGTGATGGAGGCCGAAGAAAGACTTAAACTGAGCAAGGAAAAAGAGAAGGAAGAGCAGGAGAAGGAGACCTCAAAGGAGATGCTTAGAAAGACAGAGAAGGTCGGAGCAGAGTTGCAAATGATAAAGAAGGAGTGGATGAAAATCAAAAGAGACGGTCAGAAGGTGGAGCAAGAAATGCTTGGGATGTGGAAGGAGAAGGAGACATTTCTCAAGGCCAAGAAACAGATGGAAAAAGAAATGGAGGCAGTCAAGAGGAGAGAGGCCCTGGTGATGGAGGCCGAAGAAAGACTTAAACTGAGCCAGGAAAAGGAGAAGCTAGAGCAGGAAAAGGAGACCTCAATGGAGATGCTTAGAAAGACAGAGAAGGTCGGAGCAGAGTTGCAAATAATAAAGAAGGAGTGGATGAAAATCAAAAGAGACGGGCAGGATGTGGAGCGAGAAATGCTCAAGATGTGGAAGGAGAAGGAGACATTTAAAAAGGATAAGAAACAGATGGAAAAAGAGATAGAGGCCATCAAGAGGAGAGAGGCCCTGGTGATGGTGGCTGAAGAAAGAGCGAAACAGAGTCTGGAAAAAGAGAAGCTAGAACAGGAGAGGGAGACATTGAAGAAGGTGAGCATGGTGACGATTAGAGAGATGGTAGAGAACCTATAGACTAAGTAGATGAAGGTGATTGTTGCTAGTTTTACTATAGCATTTAGTCCATGACCTTCAACTCTCAGTTGAATTTGTCCAATTCTTGTCTCACCTTGCACTCCCCTCTGATGTTACTTTTTTAATTTCAGATGAACGATGGCTCCAGATATGCCCCAACCCTCATGTTCTCGTTGAGAGCGACTCCTCTGATGGCTCAGCTGGTACACAATCAGGCAAACCAGGGGACGAGCCTTTCTGTCAAAAGCCTTGTTGATGTGGCCCTGGCTGAGAGTGTGTGGGGGTGCAGAGATAAGACAGGGGACTGCACATGCCGACACCGTTAGCCTGGAAACCTCAACACAATTGGCCGCTATTTAGGGATACATAGCAAATCAATTTATATAGTTGTCTTAAGTTCAATAAATTAAGTTGAACATTAAATTAAATTGACTTCCTTTCTCTACCACTGTGACTGCTTGTGGCATTTATTATTATAGAAAGTCTTACTTGTGATGACCGTGATGTATGTAGCTGAAGATGAATGTAGCTATTTATTTTAAGTATCTCTGGATAAGAGCTTCTGCTAAATTACTCAAACGTAGGCCTAAAGTACATCTGTAAAATAATGTATCCATTTCCTGTTAACCATCTCTAAACCCTAGATGGCAGTATTTACTCTTACACCAGAAACGTGACCAGTTGCACGTGTGGATGCAGAAGAAATAGCCTCCCAGTCTGTTTCTGCAAGGAACTTCTAATTTATGGATTCTGTACATTGTTTTATGTTGAGAGTCTTGTCAAGTCTGAATATGTTAGAGTTGGGGTTTGTCCTCTACCTCCAAATATAAATGAGGACAATCACTTTGTTTTTCATACAGGTACCACTATTGTATGTATTTCTATAATCTATGTTTCTATTACTTTACCATACTATGAAACTAATTGAATATGTTTTTAAGCGTCCAAAAAGCATTGATACCATTTCCAAGCACTCCAAGAATCATTTTGCGTTGCTGCTGCAGCAGCCGCGCAATGTCAACACTTTACACACGCACTGGTGTAGCATGTAACATTAAAATCCATCAACTTCATATCACACCATTGATGATTGGTGAACTTGTTGGATCAGTTAAGGCCTGTGCCAGAAAACAGTACACACACCAATCACACAATGGGACTATAACAGGCACATACAGTGCATTCTGAAAGTATTCAGACCCCTTCACTTTTTCCGTATTATGTTATGTTACAGCCTTATTCAAAAATAGATGAAATTATTTTTTTCCTCATTAATCTACACACAATACGCAATAATGACAAAGGTGCTTCAACAAAAAACGTAAAGGGTCTGAATATTTATGTAAAGGTGATATTTCAGTTTTTTATTTTGAATAAATGAGCAACAATTTCTAAAAACCTGTTTTTGCTTTGTCATTATGGGGTATTGTGTGTAGATTGATGAGGAAAAAGGCTGTAACATCACAAAATGTGGCAAAAGTGAAGGTGTCTGAATACTTTCAGAGAGCACTGTATTTACATCTTGATTCACAGAATCACACCTCGTACACACTTGCAAGTGATAGCAACGCCTATCACCTGTCCCAATAAAGGGATGCTACAAGCGCACCATTTCATCCTTTCCACTCTTCACTCTCTGACTGTCTGAAGTGTACTGTAGTTGTGTTGTTGTAGCTGGGTACACCTCAGCCTATGATTCTCATGTGGCGTTAGGTTGAAAAGTGTACTGTAGTTGTGTTGTTGTAGCTGGCTACACCTCAGCCTATGATTCTCATGGGGCGTTAGGTTGAAAAGTGTACTGTAGTTGTGTTGTTGTAGCTGGCTACACCTCAGCCTATGATTCTCTTGGGGCGTTAGGTTGAAAAGTGTACTGTAGTTGTGTTGTTGTAGCTGGCTACACCTCAGTCTATGATTCTCACAGGGCGTTAGATTGTCTCTGATAGAATCCTACGGTTCAGCTCAACGACGATTTTCATCTTCTGAGCACCTGTTAACTCTCTGAGCTAGCAAGCTAACCTGTGAGCTCTCAATTCTTTGTTATTGTTGAACCCTAGCTCGACGATAATTCCTCAGGTTATTATTAGAACTTGCAAGGTCACATGTGTAGGCTACAGCTAGCACTTGGGACGGACGGCTAACTAAGTTACTTGTTGTTTCCGGATAGCTGAGAACCTTGGCTAGCTTTGACAAGGTAATATTGAGAAATATTAGCACCCTGTTTGCAGGAGGGTTGGTCAGCTTGTGTTTGTAGCCCTAGGACTACTGAGCACTTTCTAGTAATTAATAATTTACTAGCTAGTTACCTCGTATAATGATCTGGAACATACCAGTTCTCTCTGGTGTGGGACCAGCACCATATCTAACTATGCGGGTACCAGTTCCCTGTGGTAGCACGTGGGTGTAGCAATGCTGAGGTGTGCTGATATTGTACCTGTTTGTTGCATCGTGCAATGTATCTAAACTAACCCCACAACTAAGTCAACTAATAAACATGGGCTACGCATATCTTAAACATGCCTGTGTGTGTGTGGGTGTGCGTGCGTGCGTGTGTGTGTTTGTGCGTGCTTGCGTACATGTGTTTTTTCGGGGATGCAGAGAAACTCTTCCAGCTGTTCCAATGAGAACATCCATCCATCCATCCATACATAGACCTATGCATTTAATTCTGGTTTGTTTATAACTAAGAGGAAGACACATTTATCATCAAAAACCACTAGTTATCATCAAAAAGGATGGTCACAGTTTGCTAAAAAAGAGTACCTAAAAAGCCTGCAGAGGTCTCGTAAAAGGTATTGTGGACAGATAAGATGAATATTATCATGGACTAGAGTGACAAAAGTTTGGAGAAAAAAGGATCTGCCCAAGATTTACAGCATACCACCTCATCTGTGAAACATGGTGCAGGGGGTGTTAGGTGTGGGCATGTATAGTTGCCATTAGAACTTGCTAACTTGTCTTAATTGATGATTGTACCTGCTGACGGCAGCAGCAGAATGTATTCTGAAGTGCACAGAAACATCTTGTCTGCTTGAGTGCAAGCAAATGCCTCCAAATGCATTGGATGGAGCCACACCATACAATAAAACAATGACCCAAAACACTGCCATAGCAACTAGTGGAAAGATCTTGATTGGCCAAGTCAATCTTCAGATTAAAATTCAATTGAACATGCATTACATTTCCCTAATGATAAGAATTTAGGCAAAAAGACCTCAAAACAAACAACAACTAAAGATGGCTGCAGTACAGGCCTAGCAGAGCATCACCAAAGAAGATGCCCAGCGTTTGGTGGGGTTAGTGGGTTGCAGACTTCAGGCAGTTATTGTCCACTAAATACTAGTGGATTGTCCACTAAATACTAAACATGACTGCTTCATTTGGACATTTGATAAGTCTGTCCCGTTACTTTTGGGTAGACTGAAATAGGGGGATTATGCATAAAAAGTGGGGTAATTTCTAAATAGTGAAACCAATGTGTATACAAATACCATCAAATAAAAGCTGAGAATCTCTACTTTAACCTTGTAGTAATTGTTTAATTTCAAATCCAAACGTTTGATAAAGTTCTTCATAACCAACATCAGGGAGATGTGACCAGAGAGGTGGTGAGTGGATCCTGGCTATAAGGGCACACTCTTGCCAACACACATTCTGGTGTGATATGTGCGATGTCTTATTGATCTATGTTGCTTTGGCTGTCTCCATGTGTGGATCATTGTAATCAGGGGTGGGGCTGGCCTTTTAAACACCTGTGCTTTGTTTCATTCAGGGAAAACAAAGAGATTTTTAACATTTCTTTTAAAGAGACAACACATTTTCTGCCATGCCTCTGTCAATTGATTTGGCTTTAATCAATGGTTTCTTCTTGATGTTGTGTACATGTTTTCATGCCTATGTCACCTTTCAGAGGAAATCAAGGAACCTATCCAGATCTGATGTCGTATTAGATTAGTCAAACCCTGTCAGAACATAGTTTGCTTTTGCTAGATTCTTTTCTTTTCTTTTGTCTAGTATTGGTATACATGCTCGAAATTATGCACTCATATTTAGTATTTGATCGACAATACTTTGTATGCAATAACCGTCTGGGACCCATTGACCCCACCAGGTGCTGGGTATCTTCTCTGGTGATATTCTGCCAGGCCAGCCATCTTCAGTTTTTGAGGTCTTTTTGCCCAAAATCTTACCATCAGAAAATGAAATGCATGTTCAATAGGATTTAAATCCAAACATTGACATGGCCAGTCAAGAACTTTCCACTTTTTCGCCCTGAAAATCTCCCTAGCTCCAATGGCAGTATGTTTTGGGTCATTGTCTTACTGTATGATGAAGCGCCATCCAATGAATTTGGAAGCATTGCTTTTACTCGACCAGACAAGATATTTCTGTACACTTCAGAATACATTCTGCTGCTGCTGTCAGCAGTAACATCATCAATTATGATAAGTTAGCAAGTTCTAGTGGCAGCTATACATGCCCAAACCATAGCATCCCCTCCACCATGTTTCACAGATGAGATGGTATGCTGTAAACCTTGGGCAGATCCTTTTTTCTCCAAACTTTCCTCTTGCAATCACTCTGATAATATTCATCTTATCTGTCCACAAGACTTTTTTCCACACCTCTGCAGGCTTTTTAGGTACTTCTTAGCAAACTGTAACCTGACTATCCTTTTTAAGAATAACTAGTGGTTTGCATCTTGCAGTGAAGCCTCAGCCATTTGCAATTGCTGAGCTCATCAGTGCTTGATTTTGGCAAGTCTAAGGTTTTGACTATGTTTCAGATTTTTCAGCTTTCACCATTTGTCAATTCCTTTGCTATTGTAATGTATCTCACACCTTGTCCTTTGTTGGGAATGATATTTAAGGAGAGGGACAGCGAGATATTCTTTGAGTTTTGGGTTAGGCCCATCACGGGCATCATTCTCCCGCGTTGTCCTTGACGCACGTTAACGTATGGTTAAAACTTACAGACGTATGTTGTTTTAAATTGTGTTAAATTGGTTATTTTGTTGATACTCTATTCTCATTCTTCCTATGGGCAATAATGTGATGTTGTGCGCTCGATAAAGGTTCTGTTAATCAGGGCTGGCTCTAGCCATTTTGGTGCCCAAGCATTTTTCCTTCTTTTGCATTATCAAATGTCTAAATTAAGCACTCATGTTTAGTATTTGGTCCCCAATCCTTTGTATGCAAAAGTGCAAAAGTCTGTGACCCATTGACCCAACCAGACGCTGGGTATCTTCTCTGGTAATGCTCTGCCAGACCTATGTTGCAGTGACTGTTGTTGTTTTTTTAGGATGTTTTGCCCTCAGTCTCCTCTTAAACTATGGGAGCCTTTGCCTCCGAGAACTGTGCGCCCGAATGAAGGAAAGAAAGCAGCTATGGAGTCTAGAGAGGCGACCCATACACCCACGCTAGACAAAACGGCTAGCTGGCGAGGTGGAATACCTATAACTCCCCCACCCCAAATGTCTGACTCGATGGTTTTAATGGTAACTGAGGAGGAGAAGAGTGACAGTGGGTCTGAGGAGGAAATGTTGATGGGAAAGGGAATGAGAAAGAGGGCATTTGTAGGACAACCGAACAAAATGGCCAGCTGGCAGAAAATCAAAGAAAGGAGGAAAGGAACTTGTTTATGATGGTCACGATTGCCTCACTTAATGTCAATGGTTTGAATGACATGGAGAAAGTAGAGGAAGTCCTGGCAAGATTTACAACAGACATTTTGTTAATACAAGAAACAAAGTGGTCAACAGAAAAAATCACAGAAGTCAAAGGAAAATGGAGGGGTTTGTTGTTTGTAAATTATGGATTGAGGAAATCATGTGGGGTTGCAATATTTGTAAAAGAAAATGTGGTGCAAAATATAACAGAGGTTTTGAATGATGGGAAAGGGAGAGTGCTAGGTGTAGAGTTTGATGTCAATAATGTAAAGTATAGATTGATAAATGTGTATGCACCAAATAGGGAGATTGAAAAGAGAGAGTTTTTTGTTTCACTGGGTGTGCACTGTAAGGGTAATTGTATTCTGGTGGGGGATTTCAATGTATGTTGCACCAAGTTAGATACATATAGGGTAGATAGTTTTAGGCAGGATTCAGGGAGGAGGGGCTTATTAGAAATGATTGAGGTTAGGAATTTGATAGATGTATGGAGGGAGGGAAATGCGAGTAAAAGGGAATTTTCAAGGAGGCAGATAGTTAATGGGGTTTTGAAACAGAGTAGGATAGATTTAGTTTTAGCTTTTCAAGAAATCACAAAAGAAATAACTAATATACAGTACACATTTACAGGATATAGCGATCATGCAGTAATCACATTTCAATTAGGAAACAGGCAGAAAGGGAAAGGGGGGGGAGTGTGGTGTTTGAATGCGAGTGTGTTAGCAGAAAAGGAGTATAGAGAGATGGTGATGAAGTGTGTTGTGGAGCAAAGTATGTGTGAAAAGTATGAGGAGGATGTGTGTGAATGGTGGGAATGTGTAAAAAAGCAAGTGAAAAGTATGAGGTATTGTAGGAAAAGGAATCAAGCAAGAAAGAGAAAAGAATGGGTATTGAGAGAAAGAATGGCTGAAGAACTAAGACAAATAGATAGGAATCCGAATAGAAACATAGTAGAATATATAGGTATCAAAGGAGAATTAGAAGCACATGAAAAAGAAAAATGTAAAGGAGCAATAGTTAGGAGTAGTGCACAATATGCGGTGGAAGGGGAAAAATGCACATCTTTTTTTTTGGGGTTAGAGAAACGGACACAGTGTAGGAGTTATATAGAAGAAATAGAGAATGAAAGAGGAGAGATAGTGAATGATTATGTAGGGATATTGGAAACAGTACAGGGGTTTTATAGCGATTTATTTAAGAAAGGTAGTGTAGATAAAGATAGTGTAGATGAGGTATTAGGGACAGTTGAGCATAGGTTATCAGATAGTGATAGGGGAGTGTGTGAGAGTGAGTTGTCAGAATTTGAAGTGAATGCGGCCATCAGAAGTCTATCTAACAACAAAAGCCCAGGCTCTGATGGCCTGCCAGGTGAGTTTTATAAATGTTTTAGCGAGTTATTTAGTCCAATTTTGTTAAAGGTATATAGGGAAATGGAAAGGATAGGGAAGGTTAGTGAAACAATGTCAACAGGTTTAATTACAGTATTATATAAGAATAAGGGTAGCAAGTTGCAGTTAGGGAATTACAGAGGGATTAGCTTATTAAATACGGATTACAAAATATTAGCAAAAGTATTAGCAAATAGAATTAAGTCAGTAGTAGGGTCCATAGTCTCATCAACACAAGCATACAGTATTCCAGGGAGAGATATAGCAGATACGATAGGGTCAGTCAGGGATGTAGTGAGGCATATGAAGGAAGAGGGAGGTATAGTTTTGAGTGTAGACTTCAACAAGGCATTTGATAGAGTAGAACATGAGTTTATGTTTAGGACATTAGAGAGATTTGGGTTTGGAAATAGATTAGTGAATTGGATTAGATTATTGTATAGTAGCGCAAAGAGTAGGGTGAAGTGTAATGGGGTAGTGACAGATAGTTTTAGTTTAGAAAGATCAGTTAGGCAGGGGTGTCCATTATCATCTTTATTATACAGCATAACAGCAGAACCATTAGCCACCATGTTAAAAAAAGATCAACACATACAAAGCATCAATATTCCAGGGGGAGGGAGGAGTTTAATTCATCAATATGCAGATGACACAAGCATAACAGTGAAAAATGTAGGCAGTTTAAATAGGGTTATGTATTTATTAGAGGAATATGGGAAAGCATCAGGGGCGAGAATGAACATAGAGAAATCAGAAATTATGTGTGTAGGGAATGTAGATATGAGGGAATTTGAGGTACCAATGAAAGTTGCGAAAGGGATGATAAAAGTGTTAGGAGTGAATGTAGGTGAGAATGAAAAGGAAGCAAGAGATGTTACATGGGCAGGGGTAGTGAATAAGGTAAAGCAGAATTTGAATTTATGGAAAATGAGGAAGTTAAAGTTGAGGGGCAGGGTTATAGTAGTAAATTGTTTAATTTTATCACGGGTGAATCACGTGTTGAGTGCACTAGAGCTGCCGTTGTGGGTTGTGAATGAGTTAAATAGGGCCATTAATAGTTTTTTGTGGGATGGGAAGCAGGCAAAAATTAGGCACAAGGTATTAATGAATGGGTTTAAGGATGGAGGGTTAAAATTGATAGATGTAGAGGTGAAAAAAAGGGCTTTGAGGGTTAAAACGATTTAAAAATATTTATATAATAGGGATGAGTATTGTTGGATGGGTTTTTTTGAGGATTACTTGCACAGGTGTGGTGGATGTGGTGTGAATGGTCTTTTTATGGTTTTTAACAAACCAAGGTGTGAGGGAATATCAGATTTTTATAAGGAGGTTTTTGAAGCGTGGGGGAAATATTTAAAACATGTGAAGTATGAGTGTGTGGACAAGGGTGAGGTGTTAAATCAACCAATCTTTCACAACACAAAAATAACTCATAACAATGCAATTCTGGTAAATAAACATTTTGAAAAAGCAGGAATAAAACAGGTCAAACATTTAATATCCAAAAGCAATAACAATTTCAAATCAGAACAGGAAATCATACAGGGAATAAGAAGAGTAGATAAGGATGTAAGAAAGCAGGTTATTATAGGAATGTACAAGAGAATTAGGGACAGCATTAGTAATGGGTGGAAAATATTAATGTTAGGACAGGGAGAGGTAGGTGAATCAAACAGGATGGTAGAGTTGAGTGTAGAGAGGAAGGGTTTTAGGGTTAAATTTGAAAATGTCACAACTAAATGTATATACATGGGTTTACTGGGTGATGGGATGGAGAGGCCAGCGTCAGAAAAGGTGTGGGAAAAGGTTTTTGAGGGGTTGAATGTCAAAGAAGTATGGGGAAATTTGAATGTAAAATATAATAGTATTGAATGTGAGCACAATGATTTTAAAATTAGGGTTTTCACAAATGTTGTTTTGCACCAAATAGATAAGAATGTATGTAGGAAATGTGATGTCTGCAAAAGGGATGATGAAAATTTTGATCACTTATTTTTTGAATGCTCAATGTTGTCTGTACTGTTTGTGAATGTGAGAAATCTGTTGAATGTACACTGTGGGGTGAAAATTGAAAATGAAATTAAATGGAAGAAAATATTGTTATTTGGAATATGTGGAATAAAGAAAAATGTTAATATTAATTTGGTAAATATAATCATGAGCAATTTAAGATATGCAATTATATGTAGGAGGAATATAGCGCACTATGAAGGGAGAGTTATGAGGGTGTGGGGTCTGTTTGTATCACTTGTGGCGCCCGCCCCGTGCCTAAGCCCATGCGCAAGTGTGGGACGGTGGTAAATGGAGTATATATCTCGCCTCGCTTTGTCTCTGCTGTTTCTGCTGTCCCTCTCTTGCCCCGTGTTGTCTGTGGCAGGACCATGTATGGAGTTCCTGCGCCCCAAGGGGCCACAGCTGCAACCCGTGGAGATAATCACCGTATGCCCATACATGGAGTTCCTGATAATCAAGGCACAGCTGAAGGGCATCAGCAGGAGCAGCAGAGACCGTACAAAAGGAGCCAACGGAGCACCCAGTGGAGAAGAGTTGCTACGGCGAACCACGGAGCAGTTGATGAGAGAAAGAGTAAGCCAAGTCACCGTTGTCCTGTGTTTGATCCCTGACCATAGGAGAGAGCCCCCTTTGAAGCCCGACCCCGAGAACGACTGAGAGCCCGCTACGTTGCCAACCTTCGCCTGTCTGACTACCCCGCTGCCGCCCCGACCTGGAACGTAAGAGGACCACCCACCGTGTACCGAACCCCCGGCTATCTTCCCGACGACGGATCTCCTGCGAGGCCCTTGAACGACACGACGCCTTCTCACCCCCACCCTCTCTCTATCATTTCCCTCTCCCCGCTAATCGAATAAATATTGTTGACTGTAATTCTGGTGTGGACCTCTCTGATTACACTGTGTTTGGGTCCGTGACGCGCCCGCACACCCCGGCGGTCGTCACAGTTGGTGGAGAATGCGGGCATAGCGACCCGGGACCCAAACGCAGTGAACCGCAGAGACACCAGGGGGCCAAGCACCGGGAAACCAGTCCAGACCCCGCCATGGCCACTGGTACGGATTTCCAGGCGCTGATAGCGCAGCTCGTGGACCTCAATGTCAAGCAGCAAGCCCGCCATGAGGAGCTCGTCGTCGGCCTGCTGGCCGAGGGCCAGCACAAGTCCGCCACTCCGGCCCAATTCCTGGTCAAACAAACGGGGGACGACGACGTGGAGGCGTACCTCCAGATGTTCGAGAGGACAGCACAGAGGGAAGGCTGGGCCCCCGATCAATGGACAGGCCTGGTGGCGCCATTTCTGTCGGGCATGGCCCAAAGTTGCTATCAGGACCTCTGCGCGGACGGGCTTGTGCCATACCCAACCTTGAAGACGGAGATCGTCAAGCGGCTCGGCCACACCCTTTTGACCCGGGCCCAACAGCTCCACGAGTGGACCTTCGACCCGGCCGCTTCCCCCCGGGCCCAGATGCACGAACTGACTCGGGTGGCCAACAAGTGGTTGGTATCTGACCCCCCTTCCCTGGGGCCGGTGGAGAGGGTTGTCATGGACCGATACATGAGGGCACTGCTCCACGAGGCCCGGAGGTATGCGTGCCAGAACAACCCCCAGAGCGCCGAGCAGCTGGTATCCCTGGTGGAAGGCTACCAGGCCGCCCAGGGCGTGATGAGGGTGGCCTGGACACCGAAAAGAATCCCGCCCCTGTTACCGACGAGTCGCCCGGAGGCGACGGCCGACCGGAGACGCTGTTTCTCCTGTGGTGAGGTGGGTCATCTGTCCTGGGCCTGCCCCCACGCCCAGGAGGCGTCCATGCCCTCGGCGAGCGACCCCGGACGTCCCTGCGGGCTCCTGACGGCCTGTTGGGCTCAGCCGACGGGAACACCCCCGATCACCCCGGTGCGCATCAATGGGCAGGACGCCACGGCGCTCCTGGACTCGGGTAGCGCGGTGACGCTCGCCAGGCCCCAGTACACCCAACGGCCCTACCTACCCGAAACCCTCGCCGTAACCTGCATCCATGGGGAGACCAGGCATTACCCCACTGCCCACGTCCGGCTCCAAACCACCCGGGGCGTCTTCCAGGGGACGGTTGGAGTCGTCCCGGAGCTGCCCGTGGAGGTGCTGATCGGGAGGGACACTCCCCTATTCCAGGAACTGTGGAGCCACATGACCCGAGAAGACCCGGCCCGGGGGGCCCACCGAGGGAAGAGAACCCCACGACCGCCCAAACTGTGCGCCGTGAACGAGGAGGGAGCGGGAGACTCCACGGACCCCATCTCCGAGGGCGCCGGCAGCGCCGCCGCAGAACGGGCCTTCGCGGAGACCCAAGCCGTCGTCACGGACAGCGACTCACCCTCCCCTGACAATGGCGCCGACTTAATGGGGATGTTCCTGGAGGATTCCGACGCCGCCCCACTGCCCGCCCGCCTGAAGGGGAGGTTCGGGACAGCTCAGATGGAGGACCGCAACCTAGCCAGCGTGCTGCAGCAGGTGAGCGTGGTTGATGGGCAGCGGATGGACGGGGTAAGGGACTTGCCAAACCCACATTTTGCCATTAAGAACAGTCTAATGTATCGTATGAACATGACTAACGGGGCCAGACAGGAACAGCTAGTGGTGCCCAAAGCCTATATTCCCTCAGTTCTCCAGATGGCCCACACCCACCTCCTGGGAGCGCACCTGGGGGTAGCGAAAACCCTGGATCGGATTCAGGCACGGTTCTACTGGCCCGGAGTGAAGAAAGCGGTGGAGACTCACTGTCGGCAGTGCCCCGAGTGCCAAATGGTGGCGCCCCGTCCCAATGTACGAAGCCCCTTAATCCCCCTCCCTATTATCTCTGTTCCTTTCAGCCGCATTGCGATGGACCTGGTCGGGCCCCTCCCCAAGAGCAGCAGTGGGTACCAGTACATCTTGGTGATGGTGGACTACGCAACCCGGTACCCCGAGGCCATTCCCCTCCGCACCATGGCCACCAAGGGTATCGCCAAGGAGCTGGTGGTAATGTTCACGTGGGTCGGCATCCCCGACGAGATCTTAACTGACCAGGGCACCCCATTTATGTCCAAGATTATGAAGGATGTGTGTCGACTCCTGCGCATAACGCAAATTCGCACGTCAGTATACCACCCCCAAACAGACGGCTTAGTGGAAAGGTTTAATCAGACACTAAAACAGATGTTAAAAAAGGTGATGGAGTTGGATGGGAGGAATTGGGACCAGCTCCTCCCATTCCTGATGTTTTCCATACGGGAGGTGCCCCAGGCTTCCACGGGGTTCTCACCCTTCGAGCTGCTGTACGGGAGACGGCCCCGAGGAATGCTAGACCTGGCTAAGGAGGCCTGGGAGCGCCAGCCATCCCCCCACCGCACGATGGTCGAGCATGTGGAGGAGCTCCGGGAACGGATGGCCACCCTGTGGCCCCTGGTGAGGGAACACATGGAGGCGGCCCAGACCGCACAGGCCCGAACCTACAACAGGGGGACGCAGCCGAGGGAGTTTGTGACGGGAGACAAGGTCCATGTCCTGGTACCTACCTCCGAGTGCAAGTTCCTGGCAAAGTGGAACGGGCCATACGAGGTGATGGAGAAGGTAGGACCAGTCAACTACCGGGTAAGACAGCCGGGAAGGCGGCAGCCCACCAAGATTTATCATGTGAATTTATTAAAGAAATGGGTGGCCCCCGCCGCCATGCTGTCTGTCAAACCCCCTCTCCACACAGAAACCCAAGTCGGAGGACGTGCCATTCGGGGAGCAGCTGACCGAACGACAACGACACGACCTGACCGAGGTGGTCGCCAGGCACCTCGACGTCTTCTCCTCCACCGCCGGGTGCACCACCCTGATCACCCACCCCATCATAACAACCCCAGGGAAAACGGTAAAACTCAGGCCCTACCGTATCCCCGAGGCCCGAAGGACGGCCATAAACCAGGAGGTGCAGGCGATGCTGGAGGCTGGCATCATAGAGCGGTCGCGGAGCGCCTGGAGCAGCCCCATCGTGCTGGTGCCCAAGCCCGACGGGAGCATTCGCTTCTGTAATGACTTTCGCCAGCTCAACGCGATCTCGCAATTTGATGCCTACCCCATGCCACGGGTCGACAAGCTGATCGAGAGGCTGGGCAGGGCCCGGTACATCACCACCTTGGACCTCACTAAAGGGTATTGGCAGGTGCCCCTCGCACCTGAGGCCAGAGAGAAAACTGCGTTCTCCACCCCGGACGGACTATTTCAGTTCGTACAGCTACCGTTCGGGCTTCACGGGGCACCGGCCACGTTCCAGAGGCTCATGGATCACGTGCTCCGTCCCCACCGCGAATATGCGGCCGCCTACATTGACGACATCATCATCCACGGAGAGGAGTGGGGGGCCCACCTGAAACAGATGGAGGCTGTGCTGCAAGCCCTACGAGAGGCGGGGCTCACCGCAAACCCAGCCAAGTGTCGGCTCGGCCTCCAAGAAGCAAACTACCTGGGGTTCACGATCGGGAGAGGGTGTGTCAAGCCCCAGGTAGGGAAAGTCGAGGCGATCCGCGGGTGGCCCCGCCCCCAGACAAAGAAACAGGTACGGGTTTTCGTAGGGCTTGCCAGCTATTATCGGCGCTTTGTTCCCCACTTCTCTTCCCTGGCAGGACCCCTCACCGACCTCACCCGCGCGCGCATGCCGGATCGGGTCGAATGGACGCCGGAGGCGGAACAGGCGTTCGCAGGGCTGAAGGAGGCCCTCTGCACGGACCCAGTGTTGGTGACCCCGGACTTCCAACAGCCGCTAGTGGTACAAACGGACGCATCAGAGACCGGGGTGGGTGCCGTCCTTTCCCAGCTAAGAGAAGGCGAGGAACATCCCATCATGTATATCAGCCGTAAATTGTTCCCAAGAGAGAACTTACTCAACGATAGAGAAAGAATGCCTGGCCATTAAATGGGCACTGGAGTCCCTCCGGTATTACCTACTGGGGCGGCAGTTCACCCTGGTCACCGATCACGCACCACTGGTATGGATGGCGAGGAACAAAGACAGCAACGCCCGGGTCACCCGCTGGTTCCTCTCCCTTCAGCCCTACTCCTTCGACGTGGTCCACCGAGCCGGGGCCGCGCATGGGAACGCCGACGCTCTCTCACGGCGGGACGCACTAGGAGGCTGGGCCGCCCCTCCCGCGAGGTCGGAGCTCAGGAGGGGGATATGTGGCGCCCTCCCCGTGCCTAAGCCCATGCGCGAGTGTGGGACGGTGGTAAATGGAGTATATATCTCGCCTCGCTTTGTCTCTGCTGTTTCTGCTGTCCCTCTCTTGCCCCGTGTTGTCTGTGGCAGGACCATGTATGGAGTTCCTGCGCCCCAAGGGGCCACAGCTGCAACCCGTGGAGATAATCACCGTATGCCCATACATGGAGTTCCTGATAATCAAGGCACAGCTGAAGGGCATCAGCAGGAGCAGCAGAGACCGTACAAAAGGAGCCAACGGAGCACCCAGTGGAGAAGAGTTGCTATGGCAAACCACGGAGCAGTTGATGAGAGAAAGAGTAAGCCAAGTCACCGTTGTCCTGTGTTTGATCCCTGACCATAGGAGAGCCCCCTTTGAAGCCCGACCCCGAGAACGACTGAGAGCCCGCTACGTTGCCAACCTTCGCCTGTCTGACTACCCCGCTGCCGCCCCGACCTGGAACGTAAGAGGACCACCCACCGTGTACCGAACCCCCGGCTATCTTCCCGACGACGGATCTCCTGCGAGGCCCTTGAACGACACGACGCCTTCTCACCCCCACCCTCTCTCTATCATTTCCCTCTCCCCGCTAATCGAATAAATATTGTTGACTGTAATTCTGGTGTGGACCTCTCTGATTACACTGTGTTTGGGTCCGTGACGCGCCCGCACACCCCGGCGGTCGTCACACACTTTTAAAAAAGAATATTAGATTAGTGTACACTTTTGGGAGGGTGGATTTTGAAAAATTCTTTGTAAAAAACAGCACGCTAATATCAGTAACCGGATCTGGGGATTTAGGTTTTGATGTGTAGCATTGGGCACTTTTTTTTGATTTGATGGAGGCCCCCAGGCAGTTGTAGACACCGGGTGGGTACTCTGTCTTGTTTTTGGTAGGGGAATGTTGATTTCTTTGTTTTGACTGCGGGCTTGCGGGGAAAAAAACAGAAGCCTGTCGAGTTCCAAGGTCACCGTTTTATTATATTGGTTTCTTTGATTTGGATAGGAGATGGCGTTCAGGCATTTATAAGTCCTGGCAGGTCACTTCGCCACACGGGGTTTTGTTTTGGGGGTTGAGTACAATTTCACAAATGTTCTGTGTGTGTTATGTCCGTCACGTTTAATGTAGTGTGCTAATGTCATGTCCATGTTAGATGTATTGAACACCTGCTGTAAATAATGTAAAATATGCTTTGTAATATGTATTTTTGATAATAAAAAGATTTTAAAAAAAAAACACGCCCGATCTCGTCCGATCTCGGAAGCTAAGCAGGGTCGGGCTGGGTTAGTACTTGGATGGGACACCGCCTGGGAATGGCTCATGACCCCCCCAAGTCCCTATTGCTCAACCTGGGATCGGATGAAAATTGATCAGAAAGAAGGACGCCCCCTGGTGTTCACTGGCCTGAAGTTTTATTTACAGAAATGTCATGTATAAGAATTGATTGAAATCCACTTGGCTGCTGAATGTTGTTTGCATTATTTGCATAGTTTGAGTTGATGTAGATTGATGAGATTGATATATTTAGGTGGAAAAGTGTACATAAAGGGTGTAAGAATGTATTTAATGCACTCTCACTTTGTCTGGATGACATTTGAGCCATTCACACGACTCATTGTAATGACCACCCAGGGGGTGCAGCCAGCACAATCTAATTAGCAATGCATATTGACACCTCTGAGTCTGGGAGAAGACACAAAGACAACTTCTCTGTTTTATCTGGTTTTAACCTATGTAACTTGATTTCTTTCATTTGGTTTACTTGGTCACATTTAAGGTTATTGGTAACTGTTAAATAAACCACCATTCATATCTCTTTCCTCCGTAGCCCTTCTTAGCCTTACTCATGTGTTATTAGTTGATAAACTACATTCGAGGTCAACCTACTAATCTTATTGGAGTGTTAGAAATTATTTTTATAAAAACTGTTTATTATTGCTATAATAAAAATACATTACTGCAGTGTGCTAAATTTACTAATGTGATGGCCTGTTGATAAATGAGCGATGGATCAAGCATTAGTCCCATAGTACGTTGGATTAATACATGGAGAGGTTGAGCCAGGTCATCAAGAAAGATGTTGCAACACACGCTTACACAAAGAGCTATAGTGGAATAATACCAGGCTAGGGAGGACAGGCTAGGGAGGACATACCAGAGTAGGTATCTTATCTCTTACAGGGTGCTGACTCCGCAGATAGGACAATGGTGTGACCAGCCCGTGAACAACAAGGGATGCCAAGTCTAAACCGCGGTTCCTCCCCAACCAAATAGCCAATCACAATCATTTTGTATACTGTAAATACTTTGTTTGACTGTTTGAATGCATCCATTTTTGGAGGGTTGGTTACAGATTAACAGCTTGCTGACTGTGATTTTCTTCGCCAAAAGTGGTCCTTGTACAAGCCTAGAATTCTGACATATAATTAAATAGCTAAAAGTAAGAAGTAGTTTGTCTTCTCTTCAAATAAAGAACACATTTTCTCACAGGAGTCAGAGTAAATTGTAGTCTATAATACTTGATCACCATTGATGCATTGCTTTGACCAAAAAATACCATAGTGTATTTCCCCTTCATAAGGGGAAACTGATCATACAAACCATACCATTTCTGAATGCTTGCACCTCGTGTTATGATGTGTGACATGAGATATGCCCCACCATCCTACTTACCATGCAGCCCATAATTAATAAACTGGGTGTTGGTAAAAGTATTTTTTTACAAACATTTGCAAAAGCTTATACTCTAGGTGTTTGACCTACAATCATTTTTGACATGTCCCACCCTCCTCTTTTTTTCTGAAACCCAAGCATACAGAGACTCCAAAATACTTGAAATACTTGTATAATACTTTTATTTATATTATTACTTAAACATGTTATTCACAAATTACCAAATAGCATTACAGTTTTATTCTTTAACTAGAATGTGTTTCGTCCCAACGAACTGCGAGAGTGTGGTTGCTAAAATGCCGCAGATGGTCACCAACAGTTACTGAATAAGACATGAGAACAGTGCATTTTGTGAAACGAAAATGCATTCAAAATTTACAAAGAACCCAATGTAAAGGTTTCAACATGCACATTTTTCCATTTACTACATATGCACTCAGATTCCATGTATGGGGCACAGATATATTATTTTTATGACACACAAACACAAGTAGGCAGACCTGTTTAGTTGAAAGCCCACTCACCACGTCAAGGTACAGGCCATGAGTGAGATGACGAGAGACAAACATTTACAAACATTTAGTTAAACATGGAGCTGACAAAGACATACAAACATCACAAGGACATGCACACAAAAACATTAATAATTGAGAACACATAAGATACAAATTCACAATAGCTTTGTACAGGCCAAAGCCCAATAAAGAACTACAAGATTATCCAAAGACACAGGTCACCAAGCAACAAATGCTCAAGCCATTCCTCTCTGTTACATTTTTTGTGTGTGTTTTTTTGGCAAACTTTTGTTAAACATGAAGCGGACAAAGACATACAAACATCACAAAGACATGAAGCTGACAAAGACATACAAACAGCACGAGGACACGCATGACAAAAACACAGGTTAATTGAACATAAACTAACAATAAAGGGTATGTAAATTAATTGTGTTAGATTGAAACAGAGGTTAGATTGGACCGGATATTGGACATAGACCAGAACATGTTTGTATAAAAAAGATACTACAAAGTGCATTTTTAACTACAATATAAATAATAAAAAAAGACAAGAACATTCTTTAATTAAACTACAAAGTGCATTTTAACTACAATATAAATAAATAGGCTGACTGTATTGCTCTACTTGCTAAAACACTTTGAAACACTTTGACTCAAACAAACAAACAAAAACAAGCTTTTTTTCTCTTTCTTTCTCTCTCTTAAAGATGGCATAGGAGAAGTGGCATCACACAGGTAAGTCACAGGTATTTTTAAATAGTTTTTCCTCTTTTCTAACTCGGCATGCTTCATCCACCACACTTTTGAAGTGTTCAAAACTATCGTACACAACATCTTCAAAACCAGAGGTAGTGGATTTTCTAGTTGCCGGGCAATAGGAGAAGATTTTCTGGAAGCTTCCAGCTGCTTTGTCTTTGGAGGGTGTGTACCTCTTACGCTGCCCACCACACTGAGGCACTTGGCAAGCCCCACATGGCCGCAAGGACTTATTAGGCATGTATGGCTTGGTTGTTGGTGCAGGGGGCTGTGCCACAGGTACAAAGCTCTGACTGCATGATGGCCCACGAAATATGATGGAGGGAGCCTGTGGCTGTGCAGGAAGAACCAGGAGTACGGGTGCTGCCGACACAGCGGGTGGTTGTTCCACTGCACAGCAAAGGCCATCAGGTATACCTGAAACACATGACCATTTTGACTGTTATTGGATATGCTTAGAAGTGATGACTAAAGCTGTGAAATAAAATGCATCATTGAAACTACGCTATATCGAAGTGTTTTTTTTTTTTAATTACTCACTTGGAATGGCATAATCCCACATCTCTGTGAAGGAATGGCATTGTACAGGTGTGCGTGCAACCCCTCCAAAGAGTTACTGCCTCGCCGGCACCTGTGCTTGTTCAGCCGAACGCCATTCAGCACCACCACCTTCACAGAAACATACAGCTGTATGCCAGGGGGATCCTGTAAAGCACAACGAATTGCAAGTTCCTTATTTATTCTGGTGTCCTTTGAAATGTTGCCATACAAGTTTGAATGGTTTTATAATGACACAAGATGACTGCAAAGACATTAACCCACCTGCATGCAACTGAGATGCTTGCTTACAGTTGCCCAGTGAGCATCAACTGCCTCTGTCGACTTGAACAGGTGGATTCCGTCAATGTCAAGGCCTGCTGGTCCCCTGAACTCGGCAATGATGGACTCAATCACCAAAGCGGTCTCCTGTAACATGTATATTCTCAGCTTTGAGTGTTGTCACAACTAGAATGAGTGTAACACAACTGATGGACGGAGTAGGTTTTACCAATAACAAAACTGGCTTTATTTTCCCATATGGTGCAATTATCAAACAAACAAATGCACAAAACGTCTGCACCAAATCCAAATGACAAAGACAAAAGATAGCAAAGGCAAAACAAAGGAAACAGCATGACACGCCAATGCTGGGCCAAGACCAGCGGCGTAGGCAGTGTCTGCTGCAGGTAGAGTCTGCCGAAGGAGGAGGAGGAGCCAGAGCTTTTAAACAGTCAGGTGAACCTGCGCGCCGGGTGCACCCAATTAAGGCTTGTCACCTCCAATCAGGCAAACTGCACACCTGGAACACTCACAGAAACAACGAGGACAAACAGAGGGTTAAATATGGTGAAGGGAAAGGCACAGGCCAGCGGGCCGTCACAGTGTTAAATCAGTCGTTACTCCTAATGATCTTACATTTATTTTCAAAACTAGATCTGAGTGACACCTTAGTCCAGTACAGTTGAATCCATATTGACAAATAAGCAAGTATGTTTGCTTCTTATTCATGAAATTCATACATGGATCAATATCACACTTACCACAACCCCACAGGTAATGCGCCTGACATACGACCTGACCTGGTGAGGCTTGAGGAAGGCCATAATCTCCTCGTCCGAATACCTGGCGTACAGCTCTTGGTTGCCGCTCCTGACCGCCTGGACTAGGAGCATCATGTCCGCCTTGTTGTAGGCGAGCACCGCACCTGCCAAGGCACTCATGAACACCCCGTACTTGGCGTGGCTCTGTTTGATGACAACAGCATCCCAGCGGTGCAGCCAGGGTCGGATGTCCAGTCTGACCACAGTACCCCTCTGCACCCAGTCACCAAACAGATTCTCCAGGAAGGATGAACCGCTGAAATTATATCAACATTTTGTGTACGTGTGTTACATGTTTTTATAACTGTGTTATCCATGTGTGTCTTGCAAAAAAATTATATGAAGTTAACTGATATGTACATCACTTGGATTATCAATTTCATCATAGGTTTCAATGGAATTGTTATTAAACTTACCGACAGCAGTTGTTGTCTGCATATAAGACTTTTGGCGCAGGAGCATTGGCACGTCGAAACCGGGCAATGAGACCTCTCGCCATGCGCTTGTTCTAAGTGTGTGGGTACACTTTTTATGGGATGTTTGTTCGTTCTCAACTCCGTGTCACCAGACCCGTTAGCTGCTAGCGCTAGCCAGCTAGCCTACTGACAGGTTGTCAATACGTTGTCATTACACATTAACAAGCCAAATCCCGCATATGTCAACGATGGTATGGTCAGTTGCTGATTTCCAGACAATCTTTTATCTTTTGACAAAATCGGCACAGCTTTATACATGCCTAACAAATGTCTAACTAGCGAAGGATGAAGAGGATAAAACTTACCTGAGTAACAGTAACGTCGTACATGAGATTCACCGATAGTGGCCTCCGGAGCCGTATAAATTAGATGACGTTTGAAATTCCTCGCTCAATGATTGGTGAGTTGAGCGCTACAAAATATTAAAACATCTTTCAATTCAACAAAAAAACCTGATCAGCTGGTTCATTTAGGAATAGAAAAGACAAAGTCATTGGTGGGTTAGCGCTCAACTTTGCTCAACGGCGCTCAACCATTGGTCGGTTGAGGATCCGGTGCCGTAAGCTTTTCCTCATTTCGACCAGTAGGGTGTACTATTGTATCACCACTGTAGTTATAACAGTGCTGTAGTGTGAACACAGCTCCAGTTTCATATTGCTGTTTTGAACAGTTTATCCAATTTGCTCCAAAACCACCTGCTAAGAATTGGTGACTCACTCAGCCTTCTCTTGATCTAGATTCTAGAGTCTATGGTCACGCACACCACTGCATGTCAGACATGCTTTTAAGGTATATACCCTGTAGATCCCTCAGGTCCTCAGGTACTGGCCTTTTAACTATTCTGAAGATTCCAACAACACCTATCTACTTCGTGTTTCAAATGAATAGCACTGGGCAGAAGTCTGCACAGGGATGCTACAGACACATTAGCACACTGCAAAATACTGTCACCTATCTAACCATCTGTTCCAAAGCAACAGTAATATATACTGTAGGAGTCTGCAGTGCACAGGGGTTACACACTCATCAGTACCCTCTAAAATACTGTCACTATCATATTTCCTGTTCCACATGAATAGTACTATATAGGAGTCTGCAGAGGGGTTACCTTGTTGGGAAACACAGTGTTTATCTCCTGCAGCTTGGTCATGATGTGAGGGTTGGTTGCCAGATTGTAGGCCAGGAAGGACAGAGAGCTACTGGTGGTCTCATAGCCAGCAAAGATGAAAATCATCGCCTGGGACAAGATCTCATAATCGCTCAATCCTATGACGATGGAGAGAGTGGGAGAAATGGGGTGGTAGGTGTGAGAAAGGGACTTATTAGAGGGTTTCCACAGTGTATGTCAGTCTAATCAATGAAATCGATAGCTTCATTTATTAAGCACAAAATGATTTAGACTGAAAGCTATATGGGGGCAGTTTTACCGACTGTGAGGAACAGTGGGCTGAAGATGTCAAACTTGAGCATTTTCTTGATGTTGGTCATAAAGGGGTCAGAGGGGTTGTGGACTGAGTCGATGTCGACACTGAATGAAGTGCTGACGACCACATCCATACTGTATGGTCCAAAGACCCTGGAACACAACCACACAATCTTTGACCACCAGAACCACAACCACAAAATTAAAGGGGGAGTTCACTGAAATTACAAATTCACCTTATCTTCTCGGAGAGAAATACTCACTCTTTTAGTTCAATGGGCTCTTCGTTATCGGACGTCTTCTTCAGATTGCTGACCAAATTACCAGAGTGCTGCTTCATGATCCCGAACATCTGAGTTGGGAAGGATACATGGAAAAACATGATGATTGATACATGGATTAATATGTGCAAAACATGGGTTAATATCATGTTTGAAACAGGAATTATTTTAATATTTATATAGCCTGAGAATATACATTCATACAGGATACATTATGTATATAGTCAAGGAATAAGTGACTCCAAAGATGAACTATTATTCTATACTCTGTCATCTGACCACTGAACTTATCTAAGATAAGATTAAATATGCTTTATTGTCCCGGATAGAAATTTGTCTTGGACAATTAAAGTTGCTGCTTCACACAACAACAAACAACAATGAATGCACACTATACACATAGTACAAATCACATAAACACACACACACGTCAGAGTTGTTAGTCATTCATTTATTTGTGTTGTTGGAATGAATAAAAGAAGGAGAGGAGAGATGGGACTGTACCTCTTTGATCCGCCCACTGGTGAAGGAGGGAGACAGGACACTGCGGATCCGTCTCCATGTATCATCCTCAGCGATAAACACGGCGTCATACAGAGGCCCGTTGAGATAGAAATTCTAGAAAAATAATAATTATTATATACTGCAAGATTAACCTAATATTAATAATGCTATAATAACAAGGATATTATCTATTTAAGAAGCCCTTATGTTTTTTTCCCCATACAACAACTTCAATTTAGCGTATTACCCTCCTGTTACTGAAAAGATGGTAGCATTCCTTGATGAGGATGGTTTAGATCATGGCTGTGTCCATGATACACAGGACGGGCTGACAGCCATCATAGATCCTACAGACCAGCAAAAACAAAGATAGTTAGATACACACTCACCCAACACTTTATTAGGAACACTATACTAATACTGGGTAGAGCCTCCCTTTGCTCTCAAAACAGCCTCAATTCTTTGTGACATTGATTCCTTTGAGATTCTGGTCCATGATGACATGATTGCATCACGCAATTCCTGTACATTTTTCAGGTGCACTTTCAAGATGTGAATCTCCCGTTCTGCCACATCCCAAGGTGTTCTATTGGATTCAGGTCCGGTGACTGGGAAGGCCACTGAAGAACACTGAACTCATTGTCATGTTCATGAAACCAATTTAAGACGAGTTTTGCTTTGTGACATGGTGCATTATCATGCTGGAAGTAGCCATTAGAAGGTGGGTAAATTGTGGCCATGAAGGGATGCACATGGTCAGCAACAATACTTAAATAGGCTGTGGCATTCAAGCAAATATACCGTGGATAGAGACAGACAGACCCATCACAGATCCTGCACTCTTAGAAAAAAAGTGCTACCTAGAACCAAAAAGGGTTCTTCTTCCACTGTCCCTTTGAAGAAACCTTTTGGGTTCCATGTAGAACCCTTTCCACAAAAGGTTATACAGTACCGTGCGTAAGTAATGGGACAGTGAAGCATTTTTTCTTCTTTTTGGATTTGAAATAAAAACGTAGAGATTTATTTTTGGAGGCCCGTGATGGGCCTAACCCAAAACTCAAAGAATATCTCGCTGTCCCTCTCCTTAAATATCATTCCCAACAAAGGACAAGGTGTGAGATACATTACAATAGCAAAGCAATTGACAAATGGTGAAAGCTGAAAAATCTGAAACATAGTCAAAACCTTAGGCTTGCCAAAATCAAGCACTGATGAGCTCAGCAATCGCAAATGGCTGAGGCTTTACTGCAAGATGCAAACCACTAGTTATCCTTAAAAAGGATAGTCAGGTTACAGTTTGCTAAGAAGTACCTAAAAAGCCTGCAGAGGTGTGGAAAAAAGTCTTGTGGACAGATAAGATGAATATTATCAGAGTGATTGCAAGAGGAAAGTTTGGAGAAAAAAGGATCTGCCCAAGGTTTACAGCATACCATCTCATCTGTGAAACATGGTGGAGGGGATGCTATGGTTTGGGCATGTATAGCTGCCACTAGAACTTGCTAACGTATCATAATTGATGATGTTACTGCTGACAGCAGCAGCAGAATGTATTCTGAAGTGTACAGAAATATCTTGTCTGGTCGAGTAAAAGCAATGCTTCCAAATTCATTGGATGGCGCTTCGTCATACAGTAAGACAATGACCCAAAACATACTGCCATTGGAACTAGGGAGATTTTCAGGGCGAAAAAGTGGAAAGTTCTTGACTGGCCATGTCAATCTTTGGATTTAAATCCTATTGAACATGCATTTCATTTTCTGATGGTAAGATTATGGGCAAAAAGACCTAAAAAACTGAAGATGGCTGGCCTGGCAGAATATCACCAGAGAAAATACCCAGCACCTGGTGGGGTCAATGGGTCCCAGACGGACCAAATACTAAATATGAGTGCATCATTTCGACCATGTATACCAATACTAGACAAAAGAAAAGAAAAGAATCTAGCAAAAGCAAACTATGTTCTGACAGGGTTTGACTCATCTAATACGACATCAGATCTGGATAGGTTCCTTGATTTCCTCTGAAAGGTGACATAGGCATGAAAACATGTACACAACATCAAGAAGAAACCATTGATTAAAGCCAAATCAATTGACAGAGGCATGGCAGAAAATGTGTGTTGTCTCTTTAAAAGAAATGTTAAAAATCTCTTTGAAAACAAAGCACAGGTGTTTAACAGGCCAGCCCCACCCCTGATTACAATGATCCACACATGGAGACAGCCAAAGCAACATAGATCAATAAGACATCCCACATGTCACACCAGAATGTGTGTTGGCAAGAGTGTGCCCTTATAGCCAGGATCCACTCTCTGGTCACATCTCCCTGATGTTGGTTATGAAGAACTTTATCAAACGTTTGGATTTGAAATTAAACAATTACTACAAGGTTAAAGTAGAGATTCTCAGCTTTTATTTGATGGTATTTGTATACACATTCGTTTCACCATTTAGAAATTACCCCACTTTTTATGCATAATCCCCCTATTTCAGTGTACCCAAAAGTAATGGGACAGACTTATCAAATGTCCAAATGAAGCAGTCATGTTTAGTATTTAGTGGACAATCCACTAGTATTTAGTGGACAATAACTGCCTGAAGTCTGCAACCCACTAACCTCACCAGACGCTGGGCATCTTCTTTGGTGATGCTCTGCTAGGCCTGTACTGCAGCCATCTTTAGTTGTTGTTTGTTTTGAGGTCTTTTTGCCTAAATTCTTATCATTAGGGAAATGTAATGCATGTTCAATTGAATTTTAATCTGAAGATTGACTTGGCCAATCAAGATCTTTCCACTAGTTGCTATGGCAGTGTTTTGGGTCATTGTTTTATTGTATGGTGTGGCTCCATCCAATGCATTTGGAGGCATTTGCTTGCACTCAAGCAGACAAGATGTTTCTGTGCACTTCAGAATACATTCTGCTGCTGCCGTCAGCAGGTACAATCATCAATTAAGACAAGTTAGCAAGTTCTAATGGCAACTATACATGCCCACACCTAACACCCCCTGCACCATGTTTCACAGATGAGGTGGTATGCTGTAAATCTTGGGCAGATCCTTTTTTCTCCAAACTTTTGTCACTCTAGTCCATGATAATATTCATCTTATCTGTCCACAATACCTTTTACGAGACCTCTGCAGGCTTTTTAGGTACTCTTTTTTAGCAAACTGTGACCATCCTTTTTGATGATAACTAGTGGTTTTTGATGTGTGAGAAAACGTGTTCTTTATTTGAAGAGAAGACAAACTACTTCTTACTTTTAGCTATTTATTTACATGTCAGAATTCTAGGCTTGTACAAGGACCACTTTTGGCGATGAAAATCACAGTCAGCAAGCTGTTAATCTGTAACCAACCCTCCAAAAATGGATGCATTCAAACAGTCAAACAAAGTATTTACAGTATACAAAATGATTGTGATTGGCTATTTGGTTGGGGAGGAACCATGGTTTAGACTTGGCATCCCTTGTTGTTCACGGGCTGGTCACACCATTGTCCTATCTGCGGAGTCAGCACTCTGTAAGAGATAAGACACCTACTCTGGTATGTCCTCCCTAGCCTATCCTCCCTAGCCTGGTACTATTCCACTATAGCTCTTTGTGTAAGCGTGTGTTGCAACATCTTTCTTGATGACCTGGCTTAACCTCTCCATGTATTAATTCAACGTACTATGGGACTAATGCTTGATCCATCGCTCATTTGTCAACAGGCCATCACATTAGTAAATTTAGCACACTGCAGTAATGTATTTTTATTATAGCAATAATAAACTGTTTTTATAAAAATAATTTCTATCAGATGATAAATGTGTCTTCCTCTTAGTTATAAACAAACCAGAATTAAATGCATAGGTCTATGTATGGATGGATGGATGGATGGATGTACTCATTGGAACAGCTGGAAGACTTTCTCTGCATCCCCGAAAAAACACATGTACGCAAGCACACACGCACGCACGCACGCACGCACGCACACACACACACACACACACACACACAGGCATGTTTAAGATATGCGTAGCCCATGTTTATTAGTTGACTTAGTTGTGGGGTTAGTTTAGATACAACGCACGATGCAACAAACAGGTACAATATCAGCACACCTCAGCATTGCTACACCCACGTGCTACCACAGGGAACTGGTACCCGCATAGTTAGATATGGTGCTGGTCCCACACCAGAGAGAACTGGTATGTTCCAGATCATTATACGAGGTAACTAGCTAGTAAATTATTAATTACTAGAAAGTGCTCAGTAGTCCTAGGGCTACAAACACAAGCTGACCAACCCTCCTGCAAACAGGGTGCTAATATTTCTCAATATTACCTTGTCAAAGCTAGCCAAGGTTCTCAGCTGTCCGGAAACAACAAGTAACTTAGTTAGCCGTCCGTCCCAAGTGCTAGCTGTAGCCTACACATGTGACCTTGCAAGTTCTAATAATAACCTGAGGAATTATCGTCGAGCTAGGGTTCAACAATAACAAAGAATTGAGAGCTCACAGGTTAGCCTGCTAGCTCAGAGAGTTAACAGGTGCTCAGAAGGTGAAAATCGTCGTTGAGCTGAACCGTAAGATTCTATCAGAGACAATCTAACGCCCCGTGAGAATCATAGGCTGAGGTGTAGCCAGCTACAACAATACAACTACAGTACACTTTTCAACCTCATGCCCCATGAGAATCATGGGCTGAGGTGTAGCCAGCTACAACAACACAACTACAGTACACTTTTCAACCTAACGCCCCGTGAGAATCATGGGCTGAGGTGTAGCCAGCTACAACAACACAACTACAGTACACTTTTCAAACTAACGCCCCATGAGAATCATAGGCTGAGGTGTACCCAGCTACAACAACACAACTACAGTACACTTCAGACAGTCAGAGAGTGAAGAGTGGAAAGGATGAAATGGCGCGCTTGTAGCATCCCTTTATTGGGACAGGTGATAGGCGTTGCTATCACTTGCAAGTGTGTACGAGGTGTGATTATGTGAATCAAGATGTAAATACAGTGCTCTCGGAAAGTATTCATACCCCTTCACTTTTTCCACATTTTGTGATGTTACAGCCTTTTTCCTCATCAATCTACACACAATACCCCATAATGACAAAGCAAAAACAGGTTTTTAGAAATTGTTGCTAATTTATTCAAAATAAAAAACTGAAATATCACCTTTACATACGTATTCAGACCCTTTACGTTTTTTGTTGAAGCACCTTATTGCGTATTGTGTGTAGATTAATGAGGAAAAAAAATAATTTCATCTATTTTTGAATAAGGCTGTAACATAACATAATACGGAAAAAGTGAAGGGGTCTGAATACTTTCAGAATGCACTGTATGTGCCTGTTATAGTCCCATTGTGTGATTGGTGTGTGTACTGATTTCTGGCACAGGCCTTAACTGATCCAACAAGTTCACCAATCATCAATGGTGTGATATGAAGTTGATGGATTTTAATGTTACATGCTACACCAGTGCGTGTCTAAAGTGTTGACATTGCGCGGCTGCTGCAGCAGCAACGCAAAATGATTCTTGGAGTGCTTGGAAATGGTATCAATGCTTTTTGGACGCTTAAAAACATATTCAATTAGTTTCATAGTATGGTAAAGTAATAGAAACATAGATTATAGAAATACATACAATAGTGGTACCTGTATGAAAAACAAAGTGATTGTCCTCGTTTATATTTGGAGGTAGAGGACAAACCCCAACTCTAAGATATTCAGACTTGACAAGACAGAATCCATGTACAGAATCCATAAATTAGAAGTTCCTTGCAGAAACAGATTGGGAGGCTATTTCTTCTGCATCCACACGTGAAACTGGTCACGTTTCTGGTGTAAGAGTAAATACTGCCATCTAGGGTTTAGAGATGGTTAACAGGAAATGGATACATTATTTTACGGATGTACTTTAGGCCTACGTTTGAGTAATTTAGCAGAAGCTCTTATCCAGAGCGACTTAAAATAAATAGCTACATTCATCTTCAGCTACATACATCACGGTCATCACAAGTAAGACTTTCTATAATAATAAATGCCACAAGCAGTCACAGTGGTAGAGAAAGGAAGTCAATTTAATTTAATGTTCAACTTAATTTATTGAACTTAAGACAACTATATAACTTGATTTGCTATGTATCCCTAAATAGCGGCCAATTGTGTTGAGGTTTCCAGGCTAACGGTGTCGGCATGTGCAGTCCCCTGTCTTATCTCTGCACCCCCACACGCTCTCAGCCAGGGCCACATCAACAAGGCTTTTGACAGAAAGGCTCGTCCCCTGGTTTGCCTGATTGTGTACCAGCTGAGCCATCAGAGGAGTCGCTCTCAACGAGAACATGAGGGTTGGGGCATATCTGGAGCCATCGTTCATCTGAAATTAAAAAAGTAACATCAGAGGGGAGTGCAAGGTGAGACAAGAATTGGACAAATTCAACTGAGAGTTGAAGGTCATGGACTAAATGCTATAGTAAAACTAGCAACAATCACCTTCATCTACTTAGTCTATAGGTTCTCTACCATCTCTCTAATCGTCACCATGCTCACCTTCTTCAATGTCTCCCTCTCCTGTTCTAGCTTCTCCTTTTCCTGGCTCAGTTTAAGTCTTTCTTCGGCCTCCATCACCAGGGCCTCTCTCCTCTTGACTGCCTCCATTTCTTTTTCCATCTGTTTCTTGGCCTTGAGAAATGTCTCCTTCTCCTTCCACATCCCGAGCATTTCTTGCTCCACCTTCTGCCCGTCTCTTTTGATTTTCATCCACTCCTTCTTTATCATTTGCAACTCTGCTCCGACCTTCTCTGTCTTTCTAAGCATCTCCTTTGAGGTCTCCTTCTCCTGCTCTTCCTTCTCTTTTTCCTTGCTCAGTTTAAGTCTTTCTTCGGCCTCCATCACCAGGGCCTCTCTCCTCTTGACTGCCACCATATTTTTCTCCATCTCTTTCTCCATCTGTTTCTTGGCCTTGAGAAATGTCTCCTTCTCCTTCCACATCCTGAGCATTTCTTGCTCCACCTTCTGTCCGTCTCTTTGGATTTTCACGCTCTCCTTCCTCATCATATTTAACTCTGCCTCTGCCTTCTCAGCCTTTCTAAGTATCTCCTTTGAGGACTCCTTCTCTTTCTCAATCTCCATCATGAGGATCTTGATCCCACTGTCCATCTCCTCCCTCTCCCTATTGAACTCATTCCTGTCCTCCTGCAGTCTTTCTGCCTTTCTGGCCAGGATCTCCTCCTCCCTCTGCCTAACTTTCTGGTCCCTTCTCTTTTGTTTCTCATATTCCTCTATCTTTTTCTCAAACTCTGCCTTCTCTGTCTTAATCCTCTCATGCTCCTTCCTGATATCCTCAATACTCATATATATTTTCACCTCCATTGTTTTTATGCACCTACAGTAGATAGAACACAAACAAAAATTATTGAAATAATCTCCACACACCCATACTATAATGCAACAGGAATGTCAGAAAGATTCCCCAAATGAGAATGGGATAACAATCTTTGAGTTTGCCCTCCTGAATCAGTCAACAAATACCAATACACCGATTGGCAGCAAAGAAATGTTATTATCTATAATGTGCGTTCGGCTGGCGTCATAATGGGTTTGGAATGACTATCATGGTAATTCACTGCCTAACAACTCTTATCAGCGTTCGATGCAATGGTTCGAAGTGACTTGGTCCTGTCAGAGGCCTATGTTAGAGTCAGCAAAAGCTTCCAGTGTGGGTTGGCTGGCTATGTTTGTTGACACGCCTTGAAATATAGCCTACAATTGTGGCCAACAGGTCAAATATCAGTGGCCATATAATGGGCACATTTTATTAACTGGAATCGGCCTGGTACAGGTAGGAGCCTATAGGCTAATAAGCAGAAGACCTCGGCAAAATTAAAATAGCCCTAATTCAATTCATGGGTTAGGTCTGGGTTAGGTCATTTAGGTCTCTCATAATAATAATAAAAAATATATTTTATTTGGAATGTGTTTTTCATTTGGAGCTGACAATTTCAAAGCCTGTGCAGTTGAGTGCAATAGACACACGAACAAAAACACAAACAAAACACTAACAACAACAAGAGGACAGGACCTAAAGGAAGGCCTTTCTAAAGATGTGAGTTTTTAGGCATATAGAAATATCCAACGCTGAATTCGACTTAATGGGAATATCATCTCCTAGTGACAGATATCTCTCAGTGACATTTTTACGCGTCCCTTGTCCAAATGCTGTAAAGGTAGTCGGCCTATGCCGTCTCAAGTATTTACAAATACAAGTGTTATAAAACTATACTATATGTCAACTATACTACATCTCTGGCCTACATTAGCCTACCTCAGTCAGTAGGCTGTGTATAAGCGCCGAATCATCCGGTTATAATCTCTTTATATCTCACTCTGGTAATACTGATTGCACAGGTTCAGGTTGCGTCTTAGCTCGTTATGCCACTGAACTAAAAGTTCAAGAACTTTGTGTATTATTGCAGAACATTCTCAATTCTGTGTACATATCAACGTCATAATGATACCAATGGCAACGCATTTTGGGTGGAATCCTAACTCCAAATCCGCGCGCGTAAATCTTGCATTCATGTCAATGGGAAATTGATTCGATTTACACGCGGATCGGATTCCACTGCAATACACATTTAAGTTTAAGTTCATTTGAATTTATAGTGCATTTTACCCACAATATACGGCTTACACAAAAGTAGCCTACAAGACAAATACAACATTTGAAAAAACATATTGCATAGAATCAAATTTGGGGATATACAGGTTTTTTTTCTTTATAAAGTACATTACAAACATAAAGTCTCATAAAGTACATTACAAATACGAAACAATTATTAGTCATATTTTTTATTAGTAATAATAATAAGTATTTTATATTTAATACAAAATAGATTAAATGGTGAAATTGGTGTGTATAAATATATAAAACTTGACTCATAATCCGTATAGTGCTGTTTTTGGAGTAATTACTAATTACTAGTAATTACTAGTGTGTGCGGACTGCGCTCCCTGTCCCGTCTTTCTGCTGTGGGGCAGCGGAGCACTCTTGCCCCATCGTTGCGAGGGGAACAACGTGAGCGTGTTTGGCGTAAGCAGGAAAAACCTCACGCAAATTATATTGGGTATGAATTCTGCCTAGCAACAGGTGGCGAAAAACTATTAAACGCTAATGTCGTTAACGTGGTCTGACATGACAGGAAATAATCATAAAGCAATTCAGTTCATCTACTGTACGTCTATCGCTAATGCTAGCTAGCTAAAGTTTTCACAATGAATCGTGTAGATTATTTGTTGACCATGCGGTTTAGTACATTGCCTTTGGAAGAGAAGTTGGAGATAAAACGTTTAGGGCCAACAGGAATGGTTTGACAAAAAGAGATGGCTAACCGCTACCACCTCGAAACATGCGCTGTTCTGTTTCCCATGTATGATTTTTGGTGGAGACTATTTGGGCATCGGCTGGATTCAAAGACATTATACATCTGTCAGAACAGAACAGACACCAGCGACTGAACGTCCTTGACATGCTTTCCATTGAAAATGCATTGATCCAGGGACAGATGGATTTCAACAGTAAAGTCATCGAGAGGTTTGCTGAAGCAACGAACCGCCGCGCTACTTTCCTATTCAAGTGAGCAGGTCTGTTTGGACATGTATGACAAATGGACAATGCGCCGTTCACTGTAGACTATATTGCTTTTGTTTTGTAGTCATTTTAAACGTTATACTACCTGTGATATAAAGTGGAGGACTAAATGTTACGTATAGGCCTAATATCTAGACAGTTGATGGGCACACTTGTTACTTGTCGCTTTCAGAACCCTGGACTGGGCTCGGGCTGTATATTCATATAGTTCCGTTAATTAGCCTAGCCTACTTTCCGTGATTTAATGTGACTTTTGTAGTGTGTTATAGCCTCTGCACTGATGATATTTATTTCACATTTAAAATAATACAATTGATAAAACCTGATTAAACTTTCCTACAAGTTAACGATGTGCCGAATGCTTGTATTTTGATTAAACATGCAAGTTATTGAAGACACGTGTCTGTCTCATCTTTTTACTTTGTTGCAGTATAGGCGTTCTGTGTCGCGCTGAAGCGTATGAAGTGTATTCAGTTATGGGGTTTACTGTACATACTTTTTCTCTGCACTGTTCCTGCTGCAGAGGATGCGTAAACGATTTTCCCATGTTGTTTTTTGGTTGTGGTCTGTGTTTATACATTTAGGCTATTAGTTGTATCCTACTTTTCAGTTTTACAAGTCAAATCTTATGACAGATGAGATGGCACTTCAACCGATAAAATGCAGGTACATTTTGACTACTGCTGCACTACGATACCCATAGATAGACCCAA
Organism: Argentina silus; assembly: GCF_951799395.1. NCBI lineage: Eukaryota > Metazoa > Chordata > Actinopteri > Argentiniformes > Argentinidae > Argentina > Argentina silus. The sequence continues at coordinate 39,287,090 of NC_139654.1, forward strand.
TACATTGGTAACTGCACTACTTATACAGCTCATATACTGCTTATACTGTTCATACTGCATTCTATATTTATTCTGCTTATAATGTTACTGTTAATACATATATTGCTTATACTGCACTACTTATACTGCTCATATACTGCTTATACTGCTCATATACTGCTTATACTGCACTACTTATACTGCTCATATATTGCTTATACTGCTCTACCTGTATATATTGTTCACATTGCACTTTTCTGCTTTTTTGCACTTCTGGTTAGACGCTAACTGCATTTCGTTGTCTCTGTACTTGTACTCTGCACAATGACAATAAAGTTGAATCTAATCTAACACCTATTTATTGTCATGTTTTGATGGCATGTTGTTCATTCTCATGTTATGATTTAGTTTGTGATTATACACACGTTTTTAGCGTGATGATAGAGACCCACTACCAGACGAGTACAAAACATGCACAAGTCACATGCAAATCCCTGCCCTGCAGACGACAGACAACAACTGTCTCTGTACAACTAGTCCTGGACCTCCACTATTAGACAGATACAAAGAGAGCAGCATACAGTAGCAGCAGAGCCCAGAGGCAAGGCGAGGCAAGGCAAGGCAAGGCAAGTTTATTTATATAGCACATTTCATACACAGAGGCAATTCAAAGTGCTTTACGTAAAATAGATAAAAAGGAAACAGCATGACATTTATTTTTGAATAAAAACGCATAAAAGACATAAAAAAAGAATAAAAGTCACAGTGCATTTTAGGGTCACAGTGCAATTATTAGCGCCAATTTAGTTTCAATTTAAGGCAAAAGCGAAGCCCTTTTTTTTTTTAAGCCCATTTTTGAAAGTAGCCAGTGTTGAGGCTGATCCTAGATCTATGTGTAACATAATAACTGAGAGACCTGCAGCAGGGCAGGTCCTCATCACTGGCTGTCTGCTTTGAGCTGGTTGTCGTTGGACTCCTGGCAGCGGAACAGCAGCTTGAGTTTGATGGGCCGTATGGGCATCAGAGTGTTCTGTAGGTCCATCTCAATGGGGATCTGGTGAGAGTTGACACACAGTTAAAGTATGAAGGAACGAGTAAAACAGATGTCAGCGTTACACTATGAATGTTACCTAATACAGTATCACTGTTACGTTCGGGTAGCATTGCACGATAAATTCAAATAAACTCAAACTCCTGGACAACCTCTCTTGGGTCGACATACATTAAAATGGCCCTATGAAGTCTCGAGGGAGTTTTGCAGAAATACAAATAGCTTTTTTTTAAATCTCACACTTCCATCATTTAGTAGGTAGCCTATACTGAGGATGATTGGCGCCTAGTACTGAAAAATGCAATCTGGGAAATTAAATGGGGAGTACATACTCATGCAGTATGCAAGTACAGAATTGTAGTATGGGGGTTCAAACCCGGGTCTCCCATGTGGAAGACACAAACGCTACTATTAAGCCAAGAGGACATCCTCAAGGTCTGAGGGCGACACTTCAGTTTACATGTCTCAGGCAGGGCTACCTCATCACCCGAGTGTGATTCCAAAATCACCTCTGCTACATATAGAAACGCAACAAAGTCATAGGTACAAAATTATATTTACAATCATTGTATCATTATTTTGTTTCACCTCTGTCTCTTTGCAGACGGTGAAGTTGAACCTCTGTAGAATCTCCACCATCGCCAGTTTCATCAATACCAGAGCGAATCGCATCCCGATACAGTTCCGTGGGCCCAACCCGAACGGCATGTAGGTGTATGGGTCGATGCTCTCCTTGTTCTCCTTACTGAACCTACACACGGAGAGTTCAGAGGAGGAGGGGTTAAAGAACATATCAATTAAATCACAGTAATATGATGGTTATACATGGTTGAAGAAACCTGTTTGTGTTTGGTCGTCGCATTTAGGTTTGTTTTATGGTTGTTTGTGGAACACTGCTCTTATCGTTGCTGTTGTGATTGATATTGTGGTTGTGGTTAAGATGTGGCCCATTACCTCTCTGGTTTGAACTCCTCTGGGTCTTCCCACACATCGGGGTCACGGTGCAAGGTCCAGATGGGTATCATGACGACCATACCCTTGGGGATGGTGATGCCGCAGATCTCAACAGATTTCTTGGCGACTCTTTCAAGTCGATGGGGTACGACCTGAGAGACTCGTTGATCACGCTGTCTAGATAGTCCATCTGCATCAGAGCCTCGTACTGGATAGGAGCCTGCACAGGGATATTACACTCACATGAGCACTAGTGATTGGTCGTTCACGTAGCCGTAGCCCAGAACTAACTCTTTTTCGTCGCAAATCTGAAGAGCTGTTAGTTTTTTGTGTTTTTTTGGGGGGAAATGAACACAGTACTATACTTATTCTAATCTGCATAGCCTAATTTCATGACACCCGCATACAGAACGCCATTACTTTCAATGTACATGTGTAATAGTGTCTTGCTTTTTTGTTATACATGAATAAACAAAAAAATCGCTAAATAATGTTATCTTGATAGTTAGAAGAAAATACATTTAGATTCCACTGAACAATGTAAATGATAGATGTACACAAGGATCAATCAGAAGTCAAAATGCCACTAAACTGGGCTGCTTTTAGTGGATTGACTGCTTGGAATACTGAATGTGCTATAGTCTATTATTTCCTATCACAGTCGACAGACTACAAGAAAACTGTCAGGTGGTTCAAATGTGAATAACTTGGTATCCATTCCATTAACTGTGGCCGGGCAGCACCGAACAGCCCAGAGAACATTACCATGGTGCTTTTGAATATTAGGTCCCTATCTGGCAAAACCTTTATTGATCTTATCTCAGAGCGAAAGCTGCACTGTAATGTTTTTATCTGAAACCTGGCTAAACATGAATGCATGTCAGTCTATTAGAAGTGGGGAAAAATATATTTTCACTCTATTATTTATCTAGCCATGTCGCTGAGCAGATGAGAATTTCATGATGAATATGAATATGAATAGTACACCATCAACAGCTTCCTCCTGTGATAATGATTTAGCAACCAGCTTCAACACCAAACTAAGGGCAACTATCGACTCTGTAGCACCAGTCAAACTGAAAAAGGCTGTGGCCAAATTTAAAAGAATTTGCAGAAAGTCTGAGCGGACAAAAACTGCAGGTCCACCTTGATATTCTTCGAGAGCATCTTTCTGCTTTTAATAAGGCAATAAAAAAACGCCAAGACAGACGGGATCATTTCTCAAAATTGATAATGAATCATAACAACTCAAACAGTGCTCTTTTCAACGATTGACAGCCTTATAAATCCCGCCCACAAGACACCTGGTGATCTGCTCTCCACCTACAAATGTGAGGAATTTGCAACATACTTCTGAGATAAGAGAACCAATATTAGGTGAGGAGGATCACTCAGGCAAGACCTGAAGATGTGTTTGATGACTTGTTACCCCACCTTCCACCACATGGAAGCACTATGAACTCTTTTGCAGTGGTCATACAGAAATGCTCAGCAAAGTGGGGGTCTGTTCATCTGCACCTAAAACTACCATGGTGAAACCCCTCCTGAAGAAAAGTAACTTAGACTCTTCAGTCCTTAGCGATTTTAGGCCAATCTCCAACCTTCCCTTTTTAAGCAAAAAAATAATAATTCTTGAAAAAAAGGTGTTCAAACTGTTAAATAATCTCCTTATTCCCATTTGACATGTTCCAATCTGGCTTTTGTGCCGATCATAGCACTGAGATAGCACTATGTTGTTAAGTTATTAACTAGGTTCTTAATGACCTTAGAATTAATTAATTAATGCTGATGCCAAAATGCTCTTTGTCCTTGTCCTGCTGGACCTGAGTGCAGCTTTTGATACTGTGGACCATGATATCCTTATTGATAGACTTGAGAAGTGGGTTGGCCTCTCTGGTCCAGTTCTTAACTGGTGTAGGACCAACCTAACTGGCCATTTTGTTTCCCATTGGTGACCACACCTGTGGGGTTCCTCAAAGTTGAATTTTAGGGCCTGTACTCCTCGTCAGTGTCATCAGGAAGCACAATATTAATTACTGCAGTTACGAAGATGACACCCAGCTGTACATTTCTGTATCACCCAACAATTTCAGTTTGATTGATTTCCTGGTGAAATATGGATGTCACAGAACTTCATACAGCTCAACCAAGATAAGACAGAGGTACTAGTCATTCGAGCAAAAGCCGAAAGAGAGAAACTGTCTGCACACTTAAAGACACTACTTACAGTAACACTAAGCACCAGGCAAAACAAGGTGTCACCATTGACTCAGATCTTAATTTTGAAACCCATATCAAGAATGTGACTAAAACATATTTGTATCACTTAAAGAAGAGTAAGTAAGTTTGTCGGAAATCTGCCATCGTGGAGAAATTCTGTCTGAAGTTGTCCAAACAACAACATCCTCCCTAATAATAATATATCCCCCCGAAATGAACTTGCAGTGTTGGACATTAGCTGTTGTGTTTCTGCATGCGCACACGATTGGGAGAGGCAGCCACCAGAGAAAGGTCAGTCTACTCCCCTAGAACACCCCTGGCACTAACAACATGTTTATATGCAAACCGAATGTCAGGTAGGACACTGCATTTTAAAAAGCGTGTTTTCCGAACCAAAACAGCGTTCGTAAATGAAATATTTATTCATAAGGGATTTATTATAAGGGATCTTGTTCCCTGATCGCTACCGATTAAAGATAGTCATTACAACCGTTAGGAAGCTTTTAGAAAGCTTGAATATTACATGGACCTTTACAGAACACAGCTGTAAAGGTGCAACCTTTCCTCTCCCAGGCTGACACTGAGAGACGAATGCATGCTTGTATTACTAGCAGCCTTGATTACTGTAACACTCTCCTGTCTGGTCGACCAAAGAAAGCTCTTGGCAAATGATACAAAATGCAGCAGCACGTGTCAGATGGAGAGCACATATCACACAAGTCTCTGCACTGATTACCTGTTAGTTTTATAATTTATTTTAAGATAATTGTATTAGTTTAGAAATCACTCTATGGTCATGCACACCACTGCATGTCAGACATGCTTTTAAGGTATATACCCTGTAGATCCCTCAGGTCCTCAGGTACTGGCCTTTTAACTATTCTGAAGATTCCAACAACACCTATCTACTTCCTGTTTCAAATGAATAATACTGGGCAGAAGTCTGCACAGGGATGCTACAGACACATTAGCACACTGCAAAATACTGTCACCTATCTAACCATCTGTAGAAGTCAGGGGTTACACACTCATCAGTACCCTCTAAAACACTGTCACTATCATATTTCCTGTTCCACATGAATAGTACTATATAGGAGTCTGCAGAGGGGTTACCTTGTTGGGAAACACAGTGTCTATCTCCTCCTGCAGCTTGGTCATGATGTGAGGGTTGGTTGCCAGATTGTAGGCCAGGAAGGACAGAGAGCTACTGGTGGTCTCATAGCCAGCAAAGATGAACATCATTGCCTGGGATAAGATCTCATGGTCACTCAATCCTATGATGATGGGAGAAATGGGGTGGTAGGTGTGAGAAAGGGACGAAGTAGAGTATTTCCACGGTGTGTTTGTAGGTATAGGTGTTTGAGGCAGGTACTGTATGTGTGTGTGTTAGATGCTAGTATACAGTGTGTATGTGTGTGTGTGTGTGTGTGTGTGTGTGTGTGTGTGTGTGTGTGTGTGTGTGTGTGTGTGTGTGTGTGTGTGTGTTTAAGGCAGGCACCTTTACTCTGCTCCTCTCCCTTTGAGTTGCTGTCTTTCTGTGAGTCTATCATCAGCTGCAGGAAATCTACCCGACTCTGGAAGCAGGCTTACGTCAGATCAAAATCACATGAGAACTACCAGATGCTACCAAATCTCTACAATTGTATTACACAATACTGGCTGAAGATCGTATATTTGATCAGTTATATTTACATACCTTCCTGGTGCTAGCCACGCGATTGGACTTGATCTTCTGAAAGACAGCGTAGAAGAAATCTGTGACCGAGGCAGGGAATAGGGATACCTCCATGTTTGCCATAACAGGACCCATGAAGGGGAAGAATGCTGGACGGACAGGAAATGCCACGGTTACAAACAGGAACAGGAAATACCATGATACGTGACTCCAATCCTATTCAATGCACAGCCCTGTCCAGAAACAACTACTAGGCTCTATCCCTAGACACTTCTGTATCCAGTCCACTCAGATCTCCAAGTGTCCAGCATTTAGGAACTAGAGGTTGGTTCTGGACAGGGCCCATGTGTTTGTCAAATGAGTAGAGCGCAAACCATTGGCAGTGTGGTTTATGTCAGTCTAATCAATAAAATCGATAGCTTCATTTATTAAGCACAAAATGACTGAAAGCTATATGGGGGCAGTTGTACCGACTGTGAGGAACAGTGGGCTGAAGATGTCAAACTTGAGCATTTTCTTGATGTTGGTCACAAAGGGGTCGGAGGGGTTTTGGAGGGAGTCGATGTCGACACTGAATGAAGTACTGACGACCACATCCATACTGTATGGTCCAAAGAACCTTGAACACAACCACACAATCTCTGACCACCAGAATCACAACCACAAAATTAAAGGGGGAGTTCACTGAAATTACAAATTCACCTTATCGTCTCGGAGATAAATACTCACTCCTTTAGTTCAATGGGCTCATCGTTATCAGCCGTCTTCTTCAGATTGCTGACCAAGTTACCAGAGTGCTGCTTCATGATCCTGAGCATCTGAGTTGGGAAGGATACATGGAAAAATATCATGATTGATACGTGGATTAATATGTGCAAAACATATATTAATATCATGTTTGAAACAGGAATTATTTTAATGTTTATATAGCCTGAGAATATACATCCATACAGGATACATTATGTATATAGTCAAAAAATAAGTGACTCCAAAGATGAACTATTATTCTATAGTCTGTCATCTGACCACTGAACTTATCGAAGATAAGATCAAATATACTTTATTGTCCCGGATGAAAATTTGTCTTGGATTAATTAATTAAAGTTGCTGCTTCACACAACAACAAACAACAATGAATACACACTATACACATAGTACAAATCACACACACACTCTCACACACACACACACACACACACACACACACACACACACACACGCGCGCGCGTCAGAGTTGTCAGTCATTCATTTATTTGTGTTGTATAAAGGAATGAATGAAAGAAGGAGAGGAGAGATGGGACTGTACCTCTTTGATCCGCCCACTGGTGAAGGAGGGAGACAGGACACTGCGGATCCGTCTCCATGCATCATCCTCAGCGATAAACACGGCGTCATACAGAGGCCCGTTGAGATAGATATTCTAGAAAAATAATAATAATTATAAACTGCAAGATTAACCTACTATTAATAATGCTATAATAACAATGATATTATCTATTTATGGAGCCCTTATGTTTTTTTCCCCATACAACAACTTCAATTTAGCGTATTACCCTCCTGTTAGTGAAAAGGGAGTTGCATTCCTTGATGAGGATGGTTTTGATCATGGCTGTGTCCATGATACACAGGATGGGCTGACGGCCATCATAGATCCTACAGACCAGCAAAAACAAAGATAGCCTCAATTCTTCGTGGCATTGATTCCACAAGATGTTGGAAACATTCCTTTGAGATTCTGGTCCATGATGACATGATTGCATCACTCAATTCCTGCAGATTTTTCAGGTTCACTTTCAAGATGTGAATCTCCCGTTCTACCACATCCCAAAGGTGTTCTATTGGATTCAGATCCTGGGAAGGCCACTGAAGAACACTGAACTCATTGTCATGTTCATGAAACCAGTTTAAGACAACTTTTGCTTTGTGACATTATCATGCTGACATTATCATACTGGAAGTAGCCATTAGAAGATGGGTCAATTGTGGCCATGAAGGGATGCACATGGTCAGCAACAATACTCAAATAGGCTGTGGCATTCAAGCGAATATACCGTAGATAGAGACAGACAGACCCATCACAGATCCTGCACTCTTAGAAAAAAAGTGCTACCTAGAACCAAAAAGGGTTCTTCTTCCACTCTCCCTTTGAAGAAACCTTTTGGGTTCCATGTAGAACCCTTTTCCACAGAAGGTTATACAGTACCGTGCGAAAGTAATGGGACAGTGAAGCATTTTTTCTTCTTTTTGGAGTTGAAATGAGAACGTAGAGATTCTCATCTTTTATTTGATGTTATTTGTGTACATATTGGTTTATCATTCAGAAATTACAACACTTTTATGCATAATCCCCCTATTTCAGGCTACACAAAAGTGATGGGACAATTGGCTTGACAGGTGTGTTCGTCAGGTGTGTTCCGTCACATAATTTGTGCAGTCTGCTATTGGTGTCTTGTCAACATGAGGACCAAAGAGATGTTATTGAAAGTCAGGGAAGCCATTATGATGCTGAAATATCAGAAAAAAATGAAACATTAAAACCTTAAACCTACCAACATCAACAGTTTGGAACTTCATTAAAAGGAAAGAAAGCACTGGTGAGCTAAGAAATCGCAAATGGCAAGGAAGACTTCCAGTGGATAACCAAAGAATGCTCACCATAATAAAAAAACAAAAAAACAACAACAACTGCCCCATAGATTAGGAACACTCTCCAGGAGGTAGGCGTCAATGAGTCAGAGACTACCATCCGCAGAAGACTTCACCAGCAGAACTACAGAGGCTACACTGCAAGGTGCAAACCACTACTCAGCCACAAAAACAGGCTGGCCAGGTTACGGTTTGCTAAAAAGTACCTAAAAGAGCCTGCAGAGTTCTGGAAAAACATGTACCGGAGAAAGTGTGGAGAAAAAAAGGAACTGCCCAATATTCACAGCATACCACATCATCTGTGAAATATGGGGGAGGGGGTGTTATGCCTTGGGCATGTATGGCTTCCACTGGAACTGGCTCACGTCTCCTTTGATGAGGATGAATTCGGAAGTGTTCAGAAACATCTTGTCAGTCCAAGTACAAGTTAATTGCTCCAAACTCATTGGACGGCATTTCACCATACAGCAGGACAATGACCCAAAACATACTGCCATAGCAACTAGGAAATTATTCAGGGCCAAAAAGTGAATCCTATAGAATCCTATAGAACATGCATTTAATTTGCTGAAGAGGAGGACAAAACATCCTAAAAAAACAAACAACAATCGCTACAATATAGGTCTGGCAGAGCATTACCAGAGAAGATACCCAGCGTCTGGTTGGGTCAATGGGTCACAGACTTTTGCACTTTTGCATACAAAGGATTGGGGACCAAATACTAAACATGAGTGCTTAATTTGGACATTTGCATAATGCAAAAGAAGAAAAAATGCTTGTCCCATTACTTACGCAGGGCACTGCAAATGGAACCCATAAGAGTTATTCAACCAAAGAATCCTTTTAGAACCCTTTTTTTCTTTATTTTTTTAATTACATTTTTGCCCTTTCAATGACATGGAGGGAAGACACAATCACTTCCGATTTGAATTCTGACGTGTCGTGGCTCCTCTTTATTCATGCAGTTTGAGACGTGCTCAGAGGCAATATAGGAGCCTCAACCAATGAGAATCCAGGATGTTGTCAAACATTGGCAACGCACAAGTTGTGTTTGGGACCATACTACAGAATACTTAAAAGCTTAAAACTTAAATCGCTCAATAACAGATTCAAATTATTAATGTGGAAGCATGAAATTGTTGCTTGGGCAGTGTACTTGCATCAAGACAGATCATTTGTCTTGGTGTATGAGACCATTTCGTCGGTTGGATCGTCTGTGTTTGTGAAAATCGCACAGTGTCCGCCAGGTTTAAGAGTGTATACTGTAGACACTGAGAGATATATATATCCATCATAGTTAACAATAACCAGGATCAGTTTAGCAGACTCACCCCCACAGATTCCCATATTTCTGGAATCAAAATTGGTGAAACCACCCTGGGAACAAAAAAACTAAACAAAAAAATAGCCAGTTCATAAATGCTTGTCATAAACCTGAATTATGGCTTAGTCTATGATGGCCCTTTTCCACTACAGACCGGCTCCCACTCCTCTCTTTTCGTTTTCGTTCAAAAGCTTTATTGCCCATTTTTCTGGGTAAAACAATTCATATTCAGCTCCCATGGCTTTCACCACAACAACACACATCATGGATGAGTCTACAATGTTGTTGTTTATGGGCTTAATCTCTACAAACCTTCTTATATCCCATTATCGTCCCGAGGAAAGGGATGGGTTTAGGACCAGGAATGCCTAGTTTTTTTAATATTCCATATGGCCAGTATCCATACCTGGTCAGAACAAATATAAATCAACAATCTGACTTGAAACAAAAGCAAAACGATCAAGTCATAGGTATCATTGAAACTGTTAGATAACTGTAATTATCAATACTATCATTTGTATGTATTATCACAACTAACTAACTAACAAATAATATTTTTTATTAAAACTTCTTACACTACGATCAGAGTGATGAGTAAGGCAAGGAGAGTTCATGTCTCGGTGGAGAAGTACGGAAGGTAACCCATCTTTACAGGTTCAATCGCTTCTTCTGAGTAACCCCGGACACGTCTGCTGAAGTGATTATTTTATCCCGTCATGACACCTGTGTTTCAGATCATGAAACACAGGCGAAAGAGTATGTGAGAGGTGAAGTTGAAGCCATGGCTAGTGAATGATTGAAAGGGGATCCCTGCGCAGAGGGCAACACTCAGTGATGTTATTGTCGGCCTTTATCTTAACATCCTGCTAATAGTTGCTGCCTGTTTGATCCCTATCGGGTTTTAATAGTTTGCAGACCCATTGATTCAAGAAGGACTATGGGGCAAATATTTTTGGGCAAATATTTTCTTTCGAGTAATACTGAATTTTACATATTTGAACTCCTCTAAAAATGTGTTATGTTCTTTACATGTATGCACTTGTTTTATATCATTGGCTCCTAAAAACAGTATTTCAAAATACTAGTTCAAAACACATCACATATTACAGTAATGAAGCAACTGATTAACATGAATACAGTGCTCTTCATAAGTATTGGAAAGAGGAAGCATTTTCTGTTCTTTTAGCTCTACACTTGGATTTGAAATCAAACAAATATTATGGGGTCAAAGTAGAGATTCTCAACTTTAAAAAAACATTTGTAAACATACTCCCACTATTTCAGGGCTTCAAAAGTATCATATAATGTCCAAATAAAGTACTAATGTTTCGTATTAGGTCAACAATCTGCCTGAAGTCTGCGACCCCACCAGGCACTATCCACTATCCACTATCCACTATCCACTATCCACTCATCTTTAGAAAATCATTGACATTTCCACATGGTATTGTGTCATAGAGTAGCTTCCCTACAGCAATATTATCTTGACATTGGGATCCTTTGTCCAAACCATATTTCAGGGTGTATGTTTGGTTGCAGGGGCCCAGGCTGTGCTCTCTGACTGCTCCAACTGTAGTAGACCCTGCAGTGAGGAAGAGGTCAACATGCTGCAGTACCGTCAGCCAATCACACACAAGAACCAACAGATCGCCAAGACCTCCATTGCACCATGCACGCACGCACACACACACACACACACACACACACACACACACACACACACACACACACACACACACACACACACACACACACACAAACACTGTCTCAACAGCCCCTTCCTTCACTCTCACTCTCTCTCTCTGTAGGTGGGTCAGGCTGCGTATTCAGCCTCTAAGGGGGGTATTGTTGGGCTGACTCTACCCATCGCCCGAGACCTGGCACCCATGGACATCTGTGTGGTCACCATCGCACCCAGTCAGTAAACACACACACATACATACGCACTCTTTCACACACTCCTCCCCCCCCCCTTCCTCTCCATATCAGACAACCTCTCTCTCCCTCTCCTTAGGTTCTGTTCTCCACTCCTCTCCTGGCGGGTTAACCTGAGAAGGTGCGTTCATTCCTGGCCCGCCAAGTGCTCTTCCCCTCGCGCCTGGGAGACCCTGCAGAGTTTTCCCACCTGGTGACATCACTGGCTGAGAACCCCATGATCAATGGAGAGGTCATCAAACTGGATGGAGCTATCCGCATGCAGCCCTGAGAGAGAGTGAGTGTGTGTGTGTGTGTGTGTGTGTGTGTGTGTGTGTGTGTGTGTGTGTGTGTGTGTGTGTGTGTGTGTGTGTGTGTGTGTGTGTGTGTGTGTGTCTGTGTGTGATCCAAGGTATACCACTGTGACAGCTCCGATGTGTGTGTGCATGTGAGGTGTGTGTTCATGTCTGGTACTCCAAGCGCTGCTGTACTGTACGCTCCATGCAGTTTTGTTTTGTTTTGTAAACTGATCCAGTAATAAACTTCTAATGAGTCTGAGTCTCTCCTCCTCTGTGTCTGTGTAAAGTGAGGTCAGTAGGAGCTAATAGGACAAATGAAACAAGAATGAGCCTTATGAGGCAAGTGTACCTTCATTTGTCCTATTAGAAGTGAATAGAACGCCTGGACACAGGAAATGCTAAATGCTAAAGCTCTCATAACATCACACCTGCACCAGTGTGTAGCTTTATGTACATGTCATCCACAACATTTGAGTGAAGGGAAAGGGACACATTTCTTTTGGAATGGAAAGGAGTCGAGGTACAGTATCTTGGTATACACACGTTTGCTCCAGTTTTGTACCCATTGACTGTGACCCTGTTTGTGTAAGAGGCTAGGGCTGACCCATTCTGATTCAAGATGTTTGTGTAAAAAAGGTATTTATTGCATATATTGTCCACTAAAAAGCAGATGATGGTACAAGTGTAAGGGACCAAGTGCTCCAACCTCAGTCTAGCCTGAAGATCATTCCATATCTGAGGAGCACAGCAGCTAAAAAGTTCTTCTCAATTCTGTAATCACTTGTAGCACATTAAATAGTAACAAGCTGCAAGTTTGATCGCCACTAAGTCGCCATAAAAGCAATGATGTGAGGTAAAATGGGAGTTTTAAAAGAACTGCTTCATATACAGATGAAATCCAATGATAAGCCCTTCTCAACGTCAAAGAATCCCAACCCACAGACTGATACAAAAGACAATGGTGGGTACAGAAAACATGCCTACAAATGAACTGCAGAGCAGAGTGATAAATCGGGTCTAGTGGTTTAAGAATTGAGGCTGTCGTGTGATTTTAAATTGTGTCACCATAATCACGGACAGGGAGGAGCATTGCCAAGACAATCTTCCTCCTATTATCAAAGGTGAAGCAAGACATTTCTTTACAAAACAAGTACAAGTCTAACTCACAAACTCTTGATCACTTTTTCAACATGTATTTTAAAAGTGTATCATCTATGTAAATGCCCAGGTACTTATAATGGGGAACTTGTTCAGTTTGGGTTCTTTTCAGGGTACAAATATGTTGATCATTGTAATCAATATTATGGCATATAGAGAAAAACATAACAGACCTCATGCATACCTCTTCAAATTAAGGTTTACCCAGATTGTTTCTAATCTAACCCATGTGCATACATGTGCCATGTTTTTTCTTCCTCAACTTGTAAATGTAAAAAACACAAACACCACCACTTTGTCTTTTTGTGGTGTTAGGAATACAGACCTCACAGATAAAAATGTTTTGATAAAGGTCATAAACCGAAACGTCGACACAATAAATAAGCAGAGGTAACAATCGTGTGTGCAGGAGTATTCATTTTTTACATACCTTTTCTTCCTAAACTCATCATCACTCAACATAGTTTACAGCTATGCAACTTGTAAAATACAGCATTTCAAACATGACACACAGTTTGCCTTTGAATATGACTTTAATGAAAGAGAATTGAAACGGCAAGTGTAGTTATAGTGGTAGTATGCAGGGTAGTTATTGTGGTAGTAAGTTTGGGATAGTTGTGGATTTCCAGAATTGTCTCTGTGTTGAAATATCTGAAAGAGAAAAATTGTCTTATCATTTGTATAGATAAAATCTAAATTATTTTGAGGTGATTTGAGAAGCCAAAAGGATCATGCTTAGAATGCACTGTAAGCAGATAATGGAGGGCATACCTGTATTTTGTTTCCCTTTATGGAAAGCCCTCTCCATGCTCTCTCTGGCAAACTCCAGGTTCGCCGCCATTACTCTTTTCTTTTCAGTCTTCTCCTTCTCTCTCTCCATTTCTGTCTTCATCCTCTTCACGACATCTTCTGTAATCTTTGTCATCAACTCTTTCACTTCCCTCTCCCTCCTTTCCACCATATTATTTATCATCCCATCCATCTCTTCTCTCATGCGTTTAACGTCATCTTCTTTCTCCTTCAGGATTTTCTCCATCTCTTTCTCGACCACTTCTACTCTCTTCATTGCCTCCAACTCCTTTTTCACCCATTCAATATCCTTTTCTTTCTCCTGTTCATTCCTGTTTCTCTGTCTCTCCTCCTCTGCCCATTTCATCACCTCCATCCTCTCTTTCACTTGTTTCACCTCCATTTCTTTCTCCTCCAGGATTCTCTCCATCTCTTTCTCGGCCTCCTCTACTCTCTTCATCGCCTCCAACTCCTTTCTCATCCATTCAAAATCCTTTTCTTTCTCCTTCTCACTCCTGTCTCTCTCTCTCTCCTCCTCTGCCCATTTCATCACATCCATCCTCTTTTTCACTTGTTTCACCTCCATTTCTTTCTCCTCCAGGATTCTCTCCATCTCTTCTACTGTCTTCATACCCGCCTCCATCTCCTTTCTCATCCCTTCAATATCGTTTTCTTTCTCCTTCTCAATCTTCTCCATCTCCCTCTCCATCTCTGTCTTCATCCACTTCACGACATCTTCTGTAATCTTTCTCATCTCCTCTTCCACTTCACTCTCCCTCCTTTCCAACATATTCTTTATCACATCCATCTCTTCTCTCACGTGTTTAACGTCACATTCTTTCTCCTCCAAGATTCTCTCCATCTCTCTCTCCATATCTTCGACTCTCTTCATCGCCTCCAACTCCTTTCTCATCCATTCAAAATCCTTTTCTTTCTCCTTCTCACTCCTGTTTCTCTCTCTCTCCTCCTCTGCCCATTTCATCACCTCCATCCTCTCTTTCACTTGTTTCACCTCCCTTTCTTTCTCCTCCAGGATTCTCTCCATCTCTCTCTCCATCTCTTCTTCTCTCTTCATACCCGCCTCCATCTCCTTTCTCATCCATTCAATAACCTTTTCTTTCTCCTTTTCAATCTTCTCCCTCTCTCTCTCCATCTCTGTCTTCATCCTCATCTCCTCTTTCACTTCCCTCTCCCTCCTTTCCACCATATTCTTTATCATCACATCCATCTCTTCTCTCACACGTTTAACGTCGCATTCTTTCTCCTCCAGGATTTTCTCCTTCTCTCTCTCCACCTCCTCTACTCTCTTCATCACCTCCAACTCCTTTCTCATCCATTCAATATCCTTTTCTTTCTTCTTCTCATTCCTGTCTTTTTCTCTCTCCTCCTCTGCCCATTTCATCACCTCCATCCTCTCTTTCACTTGTTTCACCTCCATTTCTTTCTCCTCTAGGATTCTCTCCATCTCTCTGTCGACCTCTTCTACCCTTCTCTTCATCACCCCCATTGTTTCGGTCTCCTTCTCACTCATCTTTAATCTCTCTTCGCTCTTCTTTACCTCCTTCTCTCTCTCCTGCACCACCCTCTCTCTCTCCTCCACCTCCTTCTCTCTCCTCTTCATCTCATTTCTTGTTTTTTCCATCTCCCTCTGGAAAGTCTCCTCCATCTCCTTTGTCACTTTCTCCACCTCCTCCACCTCTTTCGCCTTTATTTCCAACTGGACAATCCTCTCCTCCAAATCCTTTTTGTTATTTTCCTGCGTCTTTTGAATGCGACTGAGTATTGCATTGCATTCATTCACTTTCTCAGTGTCTCTATCCAACACTTTCCTCTTCCTCTCCATATTATCTTTAAGATGGTTGACTATCTTCCTCTTCCTCTCCACCATTTCTCTGTCCTTGTCCACCATTTCTCTGTCCTTGTCCACCCTCTCTCTCTCCTCCTTCAGCCTCTCCTTCTCTGCATCGGTGTGCTCCTTCACCTTATGCAGAAGGTTTTGGGCTCCCTCCACCTCTTCCACTCTCTCCTCCATCTCCCTCCTCCAACCCTCCTTCTCTTCCTTTCTTTCTTTAGCCATTCTGGCCCTCTCTCTCGTGTGCCTGGCCCGTCTTGATGTCCTCTGTGGGAGTGGGGTGTAGGCTGCGAAAGCTGCCGGTCCTGCTGCCTCCATCATCAGGGCAGCCTGATCCTCTTTACACTCCTGTGGACATACAGTGAACACACTACAGGTGCAGTCTCGAGAATGTCTTCCTGACGCCTTTACGCATACAGCTTTGTGATGCTTAGACAGTAATGACATAATTCATGTTTACATTTCTTTAATTTTCGACGCATTGTCGTTATTCGTGACGCATCAATGACCAATTGATTATCTGGCAATGCAATGAAAAAAGCGTGTGGAAAACAGTCGTTAATGATGTAGTGGAATTTAAATCATGGTATTTTGAAATAACATACCGTTAACCAGAGCTGTTGATTCATTCAGAGACTTTATTCACAGAGAACAAAGCCGGGTCAGGTTTGCAAAGTTGAACACACTTTTCACTTCCGTTACCTGTCTTTTTATAGACTTCACATAGGTCAACAACCTTCATTCAACAAACGTCTACTTCCTGTTTACATACACCAATAATATTCAAGAACTACATTTCGTCATCCCGGGGCTACGCCCCCTTTGGCTTGGCGCCGATCAGTCTACTGTAGAGATCAATTGATCTAGGCTGTTTTCTAAAGCCCTTTTGTCTTGGCTGTTTACAACTGTGTTTATCACCCATCCATCCTGTCCCCAGATCACCTGATGATGTTTACACAGCTGTATACCACTCTACTTCAAAGCATCCATACCCCCTAGTCAGCCCCCACCTAAGTGATCTCACCCCTCTGAGATGTTCCAGGACCATCTGGTGTCCTTGTGACCTTTTCCCCTAGGTGTGGGATTACTAAGGCTAGTATTTGTCTTTATATTTACTATATATTCCCCCCTTTGGGACTTAATAGTCCCACATCAATGACACAGCAATAAAACATATAAGTGAATTCAAGACAACATACATAGGCGACTCACAGAAGTAAACATAACCTGTATGACATCAACAGCATGACATTCTATTAGCTCCTGGGGACACGCCTCCTTTACAGGTGGGGGCGAAAAACCCATTCTTTCATTAGGGAAAATTCCCCCACGGTTCTCACCATATCCAATCATTGAGCAACCACTTTACAGGTCTGCAAACGAGCACCCGTCCCCATGAGCAACAACTAAACTACATATAAATGATTACACAAATTGTTAATAAAAATAAAACAACACACAACACATCAACCTATAATGGGACTTTATGTCCAACACAGGGGACCATCCCCTGTCTCTGATCCATAGCCATCCCATTGTGTCTCTATGCATACATTCAACATGGTCATTCTATCAGTACTACACACAATAATTGTCACACATAAGACTTTAAAACACGTCAATGTCCATTCAAATTGTCAATATTCCCAAAGGGAATATAGTCCTTGTATGGCCAGGGTTTCGTCTTTCTTGAGGATTGTAGCAATGCTTCTCCCATGTAGGTGTAGCTGTTAGCGCTGGCTAGTCCTGGCTGGGAGTGTAGACGATCTCGTAATCATCGGATGAGGGGGCAGAAGACTCACTGCTGCCTCCCCAGTCGAGAACAGGATATAGGTCTAGTTGGCCTCCCATTCTGTTGAGTGCCATTGGAGCTATCCCTCTGGTTACACTCATCTGCTTAATTGTGCTCTGTATAAAAAAGGATCTCAAAACAGGCATTATACAACAAAATAACAGTCCTAACACTACAATCACTATCACAACCATTATTCCCATTTTCGCCAACATTCCTCCCCATGATCCTAGGATGTTGTCAAACCAGTCTAATTTCCCAAAGTCTGTGCCCTCATTCCTTCTGTGCTCCTGTACAATCTCACCCATTCCTTTGTCTTCTTCTCTGGTTTGCCTGAGTTCTTGCCTCGGGACCCTGGTGCTGTGGTTCTAGTGGTACCAGGTTAGGCTCCCTCGATCTTGTATTGCAGTGGGGGTGGCTCTCACTACAGTCCCTCTCTCCTTGGCTCGTTCCACTTCCTTCTGAAGACTTTGATGTACACCTGGTCTCCTGGAGTTCTCGGATTGGGCAGGGGTGTCTCCGGCTCCAGCTGCTTGTCTTTTTCCTGTGAACATATAACTTTGTGTATCTCAGTTAATCAATTCATATATTGTATCAATTCTATCTGGCGTTGTTCAAGCGGTGGTCCTTTGTAAGGTCCTCTTATTGTTGCATGGCAATGGCATGGGTCGACCCGTAAGCATTTCATGCGGTGTTAAATTCGTGTTTCTGTTAGTCTGCATGCGATAGTTCATTAATACAAGTGGCAAGCCATTTACACAATTAAGCTTTGCGCTGGCACATATCTTATTCAGCTTTGTTTTGAGGGTACCATTTATTCATTCTACCATTCCTTGTGATTGTGAATGGTAGACACAACCCAATCTTTGCATTATTCTTAACTGCTGTATGACTTGTTTCACAGTTTTCTGAATAAATACTGCACCATTATCTGAGCTAATCTCATTAGTTATTCCAAATCTGGGTATTTCTTCTCTTGTTAGAAATTTAACCCCTGTTCCCTGCTTCTGCCCATCTTCTGAATCTATCTATATCAACAAGCATGTATCTCTTCCCAATTACCTTTTTTATCATGTCTCCATATTCCATTACCAAATTTGTAATTTAAATGTTTTTAATAAATTAACCTATAAGTTTAAATGCATTTTCTACCATTGCCTGTACATAGGGTGCCCAATACCCTTGGATTTTTATCTTTCTCACAACTTCCCCCCTTGCGCAATGGTCAAAACCATGCGCACCAGTGATCAAAAATCCCCAGTAGCCCAGTAGGCGCTACTATAGTACCCTCATATGATCTCCACAATCCTGTAGAGTCCACCTTTGCCCCCCTTCAGAGCCACATGGATTGCTCAAATGGCCCTGCAATCCGATGCATGCGTATCATATCCTCTAGTTGCGTTATTGGTTCTATTTAATTGATTATCTGACTTTTCTTTCATCTGAACCTGTTGTTCAACCAATATGGCTACTTCCTGTGGTATATATTATTTTTTATGAATTCCTTATCCGCAAAATGTTTTACCAATGGGTTACTTGTTTCTTTCCAAATACTTTTTAATGTGGTTCTCATCATTGGTCCCAAGACTCTTGCTCTATACCCTTTATTTACCATTTATGACCCATGATGAGCAGCATTAGGTCTATTATACCACTTTTGTACGAATTCTAATTCATCTATTTGTATAGCTGCTCCCTGTTTTCCCCTATAATATATTGTGACATTAATGGGACAACCAGATTTTTGGTTTGCTCCTGCCAGATTTGTTCTTGGCAGGAGTTGCAATTTAAGTCAAATCGTGGTCTCCTTGCATCTGGCAATTGGGCTTCAATACATTTTCTCCATCTTAACCAATTTTGCTCTATTTCATAATTTATTTCCCTTAACCAGTAAACATTTGCGCTTGCAGTTATTGGTATTTCTTGTATCTTTATTACCATATTATCTACATATACACCTTCTGGGGAACACCATATTTTCATCCCCAGCATGCATATTGCATCCCTCCCCAAGAGATTCACCGGAGTCCGGTCAGAGATCAGTATGGGCAGGGTTGTGGCTCTATCTCCTATCTTCTATTTGAACCTACAGCATTGGTTCTTGATCAGCTTCTGTGGTTAATACTGGAAGCTAGTAACCATAATTTAGTCCCCTATATGGATTGGCCGGTCCTTGTGGAGGCCTCTGCTGTTGCTGACTATAGCCCTGTTTACTATTCTCCCTCGATTTCGGATTAGTACAATCCCTTTGGAAATGTCCAGCACATGTCAGATGGACCTTTTGGGTTTGTTCTTTGGAACCGTCCTTGGGGTCTCTTTCTGCCCTTCCCTGGCTTAAACTGCTGGGGCTGCTGCGTATGCACCTGAACTACAAGTACGGTGGGTTGCTCTTGTCCCTGAGGTCTCAGCACTGGAAGTGGTTCTGGTATGGCTCTGTATGGAACTGGTTTCTTGGTTTCGGCGCCCATTACGCCTTGTTTTCGTTTTGTGAGTTCCCCCAGCTGGAGCTGTGTTAACCTTCTCTGGTCCCCCTTTTCTTGCTCCTTTAGCCTTGACTCATCCTTGTGTGTTTTGGACGTGAGTCCCACCACATCCTCTAACCTGCTTTTCACCGGAGGGGACATGGCATCTACCACTGCGGTTCTGAACAGAGTTGTCATCAGTGGGTCTCCCTCTGGGTCTACTTCAGTCTCTAGTTTCCACTTCTTTGGTTGCTGGTGCAGGTATGTGGCAGGATCCTCAGTCTCTCCCAGTGGGTCTCCCTTCAGGGTCTTAATATCCATCCTTTGTGGATATTCTTCTCTCAGGGTTGTCCACCTCTCATTTCTGGTCTGGTCAAATGACATCCCATCGGCTCTGGTATTGTCCTTTGCTTCTTTCAGTCCACAGCTTATGAGAACGTCTTCCATCTTTGCCTCCCCCAGTACCTTGGCCAACAGGGCTATGAGGTCTCCCACCGCCAGCAGTTTCCCTGCAGTCTCTTCCTCAAGGCTTCTAATCCCTTTACCTGCTCCATCATGTATGTTAAGTAATCCGCTAACTATTCCCTGCACATCCTGCATACCCCAGGGCACATAGTGTCCTTGATTTCCTTTTATCAGGATGGGGCAATGATATCTATCTGGGTGACCTATCTTTTCCCTATTCCTCAACTCTCGTTCAGTATTCCTGGATCTTTCCTCATGTCTTCTCCTAATATTTCTCTCTTACTCCGGCTTCCAATGGTTTAGTCCTCTTCTCTTGCCTTGACTCTGACCTCCACACACCTTTTTCTAATTTTGCATAACAATCCAGCTCTATGGGGCTTCTAGATCCCCTTCTCACTTCACTTCCCTTCTCTTCTTTTAACATTGCTTCTCCTTCTGTTTTGAACAATTTTAACATATCTATTTCTCTCTTTCTTGACTTTACTCGAGTTTTGGGGTTTCTTATCAGTGTTCCCATTTCCTTACCCACTGCAACATCAAATGTCCCTTCTTTTGGCCACAGTAATTCTTACTGGTTAGTTTTTCCCATTTTTCTGACAGCTCTTTTATTTGGTTATTTAAAAGAGGGTTTTTATTCTCTAATATTTCTACTGGAGTTACCAGGGTAATCCCTTTCTCCATTTTTCCTTTTGCAGTAATTATTTTTTAGGGTTATTGTAAAATGTCTTACTTTTCACTCTTTTCTGTAATTTTTCAAAAGAGAACAATATTGTATTATTGGTTATCTAGGATTCTACTGTATAATTAAAGAAATATGTTAGGCAACCACTTTGGACTCAACTTGAGATATCCTAATCACAATTGGTGTCTTACACCTTGGGAATCAAATATAGATATAACCAACAACTTATGTACTTGCATGTATGTATATGTGTTTGAGAATGTGGTTGTATGTATGACAATGTATGAATGAGTATGTGTCTATATTGGTATAATTATGTCTATGTGTCTATGTCTTTATGGGTAAGACTCATGTACGTGTTCCACCGCGGAGGCCAAAGGTCCAGGGCGATCTATACAAATTTTCTATACTAAAAGCACGAATTCTGCTTACTTTGTTTTTGAGCTCATTAAATTTGTATAAATTGTCCGGTCCCCTTCTCAACGATAGTTCACGATGCGAGCCTTATTTATCCATCCTGTTCGTGACGCCAAATATGTAGTGGAATTTAAATCATGGTATTTTGAAATAACATACCGTTAACCAGAGCTGTTGATTCATTCAGAGACTTTATTCACAGAGAACAAAGCCGGGTCAGGTTTGCAAAGTTGAAAACACTTTTCACTTCCGTTACCTGTCTTTTTATAGACTTCACATAGGTCAACAACCTTCATTCAACAAACGTCTACTTCCTGTTTACATACACCAATAATATTCAAGAACTACATTTCGTCATGCCGGGGCTACGCCCCCTTTGGCTTGGCGCCGATCAGTCTACTGTAGAGATCAATTGACCTAGGCTGTTTTCTAAAGCCCTTTTGTCTTGGCTGTTTACAACTGTGTTTATCACCCATCCATCCTGTCCCCAGATCACCTGATGATGTTTACACAGCTGTATACCACTCTACTTCAAAGCATCCATACCCCCTAGTCAGCCCCCACCTAAGTGATCTCACCCCTCTGAGATGTTCCAGGACCATCTGGTGTCCTTGTGACCTTTTCCCCTAGGTGTGGGATTACTAAGGCTAGTATTTGTCTTTAAATTTACTATAATGACAGATTTGAGAAGCACATTTCTTCAATCATTTTTCAAAACGACAAGGATATTTAAACACCTGATTATTTGTTTGGTATGCTCTATGGCCTCAGCTACAGACCTCATCGAAGTGACACTTAGATATCTTAGGGTGTACATATCAAGTCTTCCCAAATGGTCTAGCGGATAGGAATCTGCCTTTTAACGCAGGGCGGCCCGGGTTCGATTCCCGTCATGGTAAATGATTCTTGTAGAAAAATAAAATGAGTCACAACGTGTGCAACAGAACAGTTCGAAATCTCTTTACATTTGCATCGTCATGAACATGAGTTATATCAGGCTAGCTCATTTTTTCTTTGTTCATTTTAAGTGTAGAAACAATATTTCGTTTGTGACCATTTTTTTCTGCCGTTTTGACAAGTCTCATGACTAAAGAACACAAGGCTGTCTGCTGAAGGACGCTTGACTGTAGATTTTTGCTTCGTGTCAAAAGCACTCCCTGACGCACACTTTTTCAAAGCAGGTGAATTCATCAGATCTGTTTGAAACATTGCATTTCATCCAGTCAATACGACTGCTTAGATACTCGCAGCACAGTTGCCCCCTATAAATTGCCCATGAGCGCGGAGCTTGTCTTTGTCAATGTAACAACTTTGCTCCATCAAGGGGAGCCGCCGGTTCGACGCCCCTGTAAGCACATGTGTCTCCAATTTGTAGCCCTATGGAAAATTAGGCCTAACTATTAAAAGTTCTTTGATTAATAAATAGGAACTAATAAATAGTATAAATAGAATAAGTTCATTAATAGAATTCATAGGACTTAAAAAGGGTAAAACTATTACTATGTTTGATATTGAATAGAGTTTCATGGGTTAAGTTCATGTATTGAATTATTTACCTGATGTAAAATGTATTTTGTTTTCTTAAATACTGTGTTCACAATGCTGGCAATATTGTAAAGGAATTTATTTTTGATTTCTGTGAGAAAAGATTCAAATGTAAAGTTTGTGCATTTTGTTTATTTTCATGAGCCAATGAAAAAGTGAGATGAAGGTCAGGTGTCAGGTGGATGAGAAGGAGAAGTTAGATTCGGGATGGCGAACGAAGAGAACGCATGGAATATGCTGCTGTGCTGGTTAATATTGTGGAAATAGGTAGCCCACTTATTTCTGTGTTTAGAACAAGGTAATAATGCGAGTGCACAACCCGTGCATCTTATAAGTTATTACGTTCGGCGTATGACCTGTTTTGGAACAATTTCTCTGCAGAGGAGTAACCGTTCCGACGGTCAACCACCTGGCTTAGCCTAGCCTACAGTGAGAGAGCTAGTTTTTCTTCGGAGGCTTATGGGCTGTGTGTTCGACCAACACGGGAGTTCAAAACGTCGATAGCCACCGGGAGAGACAGTGGCACCAAAGATTCCTGCCGTTTGAGAAAACTACCCCGGTTGCCGAGAAAGGAGCTTCGCGAGGCTGCCGGCTTAAGGAACTGGGAGTTTGGTTTTTGTCGTCTAGCTCGTGAGAGTGAAGGAGCCGCCATTTTAGGTGAGCTACAACGCACGCAAGCTACACGCGCCAGGCCTGCAACGCACTGGACTTTGGTATTGTTGTCGTAGTTATCATTGCCGGCTTTAGAATAGGTTTTATTTCTTTTCATTGAGGTTTACAGTGTTTACCATTTACATTTGGATATTTGTATGTGCATGTTAAGAGTTATTGTATTTCATTTCATGTACTCTATTTTGGGGATTTAATATAAATGAAAGAGGACTGATTTGAATAAAATAACAAAAGACAAGTAATTGGTGGGACTGTGTTAATGTGAACAGACAAAGTAAAAATACAATAATAGTTAGAGATAACATTTTATTTAAAGAATTCAGGTTAGCCACCCCTATTAATTGCCCAGACCAGCAAAGGGGCGCTACAAATTCCTTTGTTTTTGTTTCAGGCAAGCCACTGTGAGACGCCTTTACGCATACAGCTTTTCGATGCTTCGACAGTAATGACATAATTCATGTTTACATTTCTTTAATTTTCGACGCATTGTCGTTATTCGTGAGGCATCAATGACCAACTGATATTATGGCAATGCAATGAAAAAAGCGTGTGGAAAACAGTGTTAATGACAGATTCGAGAAGCACATTTCTTCAATGTTGGCCGCATGGCATTCCTGTGCAGGTGACAATGGTAATTTTTCAAAACGACAAGGATATTTAAACACATGATTATTTGTTTGCTGTGCTTTATGGCCTCAGCTACAGACCTCATCGAAATGACACTTAGATATCTTAGGGTGCACATATCACGTCTTCCCAAATGGTCTTTAGGAGATGAAGTGCTACGTGGGCGAAAGTGCAAATATAGGCCTGCCTATATAAATAGATAATAACAATTTTAAGATAAAAAGAAAATGCTGGGGACATGTAATAAATTAGTAATACGCATAGTGATAAGACAATTAGAGATAACAGGACGTAAAACCCCCATAATAAAGTGGCCATGCGTAAGTGTTGTGATATATTAACATCACAATTAATTTTAATTTTAATTAATTAATTTTAGAAAAAGGTAGACGGTAATAAGTGCTGATGTCCTACAATTCGAGAAAATCACACACTATATATACATACATATGTAAACCACACACAGAGACACAAATAAATATGAAAGTGATGAAGTATAATACATGCTGTAGTATAATAAATACAAATATATATATATATATATATATTATATATATACACTCAACAAACACTTTATTAGGAACACCTGTACACATTCTCATGGTGGAGGTGGTGTAATGGTGTGGGGAATGTTTATTTGGCACTCTTTGGGCCTGTTAATACCAATCAATCATATTGCTTGAATGCCACAGCCTATTTGAGTATTGTTGCTGACCATGTGCATGCCTTCATGGCCACAATTTACCCATCTTCTAATGGCTACTTCCAGCATGATAATGCACCATGTCGCAAAGCAAAAGTCATCTCAAACTGGTTTCAGAAACATAACAATGAGTTCTGTGTTCTTCAGTGGCCTTCCCAGCCACCAGATCTGAATCAAATAGAACACCTTTGGGATGTGGTAGAACGGGAGATTCACAGCTTGAAAGTGCACCTGAAAAATCTACAGCAATTGCGTGATGCAATCATGTCATCATTGACCAGAATGTCAAAGAAATGTTATAAACATCTTGTGGAATCAATGCCACAAAGAATTGAGGCTGTTTTCAGAGCAAAGGGAGGCCCTACCCAGTATAGTATAGTGTTCCTAATAACGTGCTCGGTGAGTGTGTATATACAGTGGGGGAAATAAGTATTCAACAAATGTTTAATTCAACATATTTCCATTGCAGCCATTCACATGAAATTTAGATCAGACATAGGTATTAACTCAGTAAAACTACTCAGCTAAAGAAATTGTAACACTCCAATCTATAAAAAAAAAGTTCTGTGCAATTCTCCAGGGGAAGGAGAAGGACTGGAGAGGAGGGGGAGCCCAACGGGCCTGCCGAGCCAGAGAAGAGCCACTCCAACAGCAGCACGCTGTCCGACTGGCGGGACAACATCATCTTCGTCAACGAGGTCTTCCACCAGGTACAGCTGACCCTGTATCCCTTGCTGCAGTGTTGACAGGAGGCTGCTGCTGAGGTTCCTCCATTGCTGCACTGCCTCACACATCCAGCAGGGGGCAGCAGCAGAGCAGCTCAGGGCTCTGCAGCACAGGCTGGATTTCTCCTGCTCCTCCTTTGTGGACCTGTCAGCATAGGAGCAGAGGGACACAGCACAGAGCTCATCCTACAAGACTGTGAGGTGGAGGAGGCCAGACTAGACCAGCTATTCCACTTAGACACAGTCCGTCTGGCGTAAGGACAGACACACTGATCTCTGATGAGGAGGAGGGAGGAGGATTTCTCATTGTACAATGTACGCTCCCTCCTCTGTCTCCCCTCAGCTCCAGCAAAGAGAAACCTGAAAAACACTGAGGCATTTTTCAGCCCGTTTTGCTCCGAAAATCAGCTGGTTTGTGTCGATGTAAACATCAACTCAAGTTTGTTGTTATCTGGAGCGGATTGAACATTCCATAGAATGTTGCTAATGTTCTATATTGAAAGGTTGCATAGCAACACACAGTTTTGAAAATAATTCATAATAATCATAGATGACATGCATCATAAAGCCTTTTCAAAAATGCGTTACCATGTGACCTCTAGAAATAGAACATGAGCAGCATTCTATGGAATGGTTGATCCAGCGCTACGCAGCAACACACTTCTGTTGATGTTTACATTGAGGAGAACCCGCTGGTTTTCTGAGAGCTAGCATAACTAAGCCATGAGCATTAGCAACGAAAGGTACTGAGAAATGCCTCTGTGTTTTTCAGGTTTGGCTGCGGGAGTGCATGGATAGCGGACTGCCATTTCTACGACAGGTTGTTGTTCCTGTTTTCTTTTTGAGAGTACAGCGACTTCGAAGCAGGTATGTCACGTTTAATTACATTTTACAGTAGACACGTGGTAAACAAATGCATCTGTGTAATGGCATGACTGTTAGTCCGTCAGTAGCAACGGTGGTAGCATTGTTAGCTTTAGCTTTAACTAAGACTGTGAGGTGGAGGAGGCCAGACTAGACCAGCTATTCCACTTAGACACAGTCCGCCTGGCGTAAGGACAGACACACTGATCTCTGATGAGGAGGATTTCTCATTGTACAATGTATGCTCCCTCCTCTGTCTCCCCTCAGCTCCAGCAAAGCCCTCCTCCTGCAGCTCCTGTACCTGGTCCCGGTGAGAGGGGGGCGGTGAGGCGTGCTGTGTCCCTCTGCAGTGCCCTGGGTGGAGAGCTGGACCTCAGTGAGACCACAAACCAAAGTTATACATAGTTAGTATATAGCTGGTATATGATTCCAATTCTCAGAATGAGCCATGAATCAGGAAATTTGGTGTTTCACATATAAGCATTAGCAATGTTTTTTTGAATTGTTTTTTATGACTGCCATGGGAGTGGCTGTGGACAAAATCTGCGATGGCCCTATATCCAATTACATTTCTGAAGTCCCTCTCTATCAGAAGAGGTTTTATGCTCTCACCTTTAAACCCAGATGAACATGTATTTTAATCTGAACTGTCCTAGACTATTAAATATAACTTGAAATGGTGACTGACTACTGCTTGAGTTTGTTTTGTGTGAATCTGTAATGACACCAACTCTCATTACAGACCATTATTGACCAATAAGACACTTTACTGAATTTCTATTTCTATTTCCCATAGAGTGAAATAAGGCAGATTTCTTGACAGATTTCATGTTGACAGACATCAATAGCAGACTCCAAAGTCATTAGGTCTCAACTACCCAGCTGAAGCATATTGAACAACACTTATTGGATTTGTGTTCTAATGGCCTACTCTATGTTACCTAGTGATAGGTTTGGGAATTGTTATCTGGGTTTCGTTCTTCCTGGTACATCATCTAGGACTACCTTCTGACTATGTACAACACTCACACACACGCTAGATATTCTGCCTGATGGGAGGGCAGGACAGTGATGTCAGGTTTGTGTGGTCATTTGATTGTTGTTGTTGTAATGGCTTAATTACACCTTATTTGGCTCTGTTCTAACCTACCACTCTAGTCTTACACACACGTTGCTGGGGAAATGGCACAAGAAAGACGCAATCCTAGCAACGACAATTGTCAGTAGCACTAATTATTCTGTAATAATGATGCATGACATGTATTTTCAACACTTTTCAAAAATACGTCACTAATGTACACAAAAATACGTCACTGTAATGTATTGGCATTATTACAACTTTGTGTTTCCAATGTATTAATAAGGGCTTTCCCTATTGGCTGTGTAAGAGTCCTTAGCTGTTGTGCACATGCGCTGTACTCTGTCTTAAAATTGATCAGTAAACGAGCATCCACGTAATGTTCGGTCTCCGTTATTGAAACCGTGAATATATATAACTCTAAATATATTACAATTTGGCGACGAGGATGGGATATCTAATGAAAGATGATCCCAGTGACGAGAGACAACTTTGCAGCAAGTAGAACGCAATAAACGAACTTTGTAGCTCGAAAGAAAGAGGCTAGCAAACGGAAGCTAAGTAGCTAAAGGCGACTACAAGCTAGCAAGATAGCTAGTTTCCAAATTGGTGCGTTAGCTGAATACAAAGAAGGACAGGAAGATTTCGAATCTTACTTGGAAAGACTGGAACAGTGGATGATCGCAAACGAGGTGGACACTGACAAAAAGGTCAGCGTGTTTCTGTCGGTAATCGGAGCGGATGCCTACAGACTTTTAAAGAATTTAGTCAGTCCTGAAAAACCTAGCACACAAACCTACGAGGAGCTAAGCGAGTCGCTCAGTGAGCATTACAAGTCGAAACCGCTTGTCATCGCGGAACGTTTCCGTTTTCCAAAAAAAAAATCAACAAGACGGTGAGTCTGTCTGATTACATAGTAGCTTTGAAGCAACTTTCAACTCATTGTGAGTTTGGTGCACATCTTAATGATGCACTCCGTGACCGTTTTGTTAGTGGGTTAAAAGCTGAGGCTGTGCAGAGGAAACTTTTATCGCAACCAAGACTAACATTCAAGACTAAGACTATTAAGTAATAAACAAAGTCAAAAGGCAAAAGGCCTGATTAGACAACTTGATGACGAAATGTAGTTCTTGAATGTTATTGGTGTATGTAGACAGGAATCAGAAACACGTTGAATAGAAGGCGTTAACCTGTGTGAAATCTATAAAGACAGGTGACTGAGGAGATAACGGGGTCGGCTACATGTTCTGCGGGAATAAAGTCTTTGAATGAATCAACAGCTCTGGTTAACGGTATTTTATTTTTAAGTATTATAACTTAAAGTCTACGACATTAGCATTAGCAAGGAAGGCCTGAAAAATGCCTTCGTGTTTTTCAGGATTGGCTGTGCGTGGACTGGGGCAGCCGTTTCTACGACAGGTTGTTGTTGTTGTTTTTCTTTTTTGCAGGGCTCCCGTTGGGAGGAGAGCGACTTCGAAGCGGGTATGTGACGTTTAATTACATTTTACAGTAGTAGACACAGTCAACAAATGTATCTGGGTAATGGCATGACTATTTGTCAGTTAGTAGCAATGGTAGCATTGTTAGCTTTAGCTTGAACTAGCTAGCTTGCTAGTCACCTACATGCATTTTAGACTTGTGCTGTGTTGTTTCACAACAAATATTGAGTGGTTCAGAGAGAGTCTAACTATTGTTATTGCTCATACTTATTCTTCTTTTTCTTATCATTATTATTCCAATTCTTCCGATTTTTTGGTATGCTACTCCTCCTACAGCGTTCAAGCTATTTAGACTGATCAAACTTTAAAACGTGCGGAGAGGTATTTTAAAGTCATGATATTTATTCCGATTCCGAACCCTAGCACATATTCCTGACCAATCAGCGGGTAATGCCGCCATTAGCCTTCCTTCTCCACATACCCAATAGTAATCTGCCACTGGCTCATTCTGGCTAAGATATATATCGATTAGAGGTATGCCTCCTGGTGCCCCAGGAGCCCCTAATATCAGTACCAGTGGTCCAGAACAGTTTCTTTGCCTATCTTGTTTTATCCTGCGCCTCTCATTGGATACTTCTTCTTCTGTCTCAAACATGTTAGGGCTACTTTAGTACTACCTTACGGGTCGCATTCGTATATTGCTTGGTTATAAGCTACTTTTGGCCTAGGTTGTTCCATATTCCAAGGTACAACGGGTGCCACGTGACGTGACAGTCCCCTTTAAATTTCCCCAGGTTTGCGGTGCCATATGTTATGTTAAGTGGTTTGTCGAAGCATTCAAACTTTTGCTTCCAATCAATTGAATCCGGGGATCTCCCTCTTTTTCTCATCTATTCTCACATCTATTTTTCTGCATTGGTCTCTAAAAGTTTGATCATAAAACGGTTGGTATCTGGTGTTGCTTAAGATACCCAAACATTCGGCTGGACAATATGGTCGTTTTGATTCTTCTATGGGACAGGACTTTTTATATAACTGTACACATGCCTGGTATGTGTGTGAGTTAGGTACAACTCGTAGTTTTTTAAGTGGTGATGGACAACACATGAGGCAATCTCCTTCTGTTACTGACTGGGCTGTAAACTCTCCCCATTTATACCAATAATTTTGCTTTGCCTGTTCCCATAATGTATTTACGTTATATTCTCTGTCCCTATCTCTTTTGGTTTCAACCTGTGTTTGCTTCACTTCCTGACTCAATTCTCTAGGCAGGGCCTGTTCTATTTGGGACAGCATATAGATTAGTATTATTACTTTATATATCACTAGTCACTTCCCCAGGATCCCCCAGGCTCTACTGTCCTTCCCGTTCGGCTGGGGGCTGGATTTCCGGCCCCTGTTCAGCCTCTGTACCTGTTCCTTCATTTCCTCTGTGCTCCTGTACGATCTTACCCGTTCCTTCGTCTTCTTCTCTGGTTTGCTTTTTCTTCTTGCCTCGGGACCCTGGTGCAGTGGTTCAAGTGGTACCAGGTTAGACTCCCTCGGACTTGTATTGCAGTGGGGGTGGCTCGCACTACCTTGTACGGTCCCTCTCTCCTTGGCTCGTTCCACTTCCTCCGGAAGACTTTGATGTACACCTGGTCTCCTGGAGTTATCGGATTGGGCAGGGGTGGCTCCGGCTCCGGCTGCTTGTCTTTTTCCTGTGAATATGTAACTTTATGTATCTCAGTTAGTTGTTTCATGTACTGCTTTAGTTCCATCTGGAGTTGTTCCAGTGGTGGTCCTTTGTAAGGTATATATTATATCGATAATATCGATTGGCTGTTAAATACAGCCCTCTGATTGGCTTTTAATATCGAGCCTTCTGATTGGCTGTTAAATAGAGCCCCCTGATTGGCTGTTAATATCAAGCCTTCTGATTGGCTGTTAAATACAGCTCCCTGATTGGCTGTTAAATACAGCACTCTGATTGGCTGTAATATCGAGCATTCTGATTGGCTGTTAATATCAAGCCTTCTGATTGGCTGTTAAATAGAGCCCCCTGATTGGCTGTTAAATACAGCCCTCTGATTGGCTGTTAATATCGAGCCTTCTGATTGGCTGTTAAATACAGCCCTCTGATTGGCTGTAATATCGAGCCTTCTGATTGGCTGTTAAATACAGCCCTCTGATTGGCTGTTAATATCGAGCCTTCTGATTGGCTGTTAATATCGAGCCTTCTGATTGGCTGTTAATATCGAGCCTTCTGATTGGCTGTTAAATAGAGCCCCCTGATTGGCTGTTAAATACAGCCCTCTGATTGGCTGTAATATCGAGCCTTCTGATTGGCTGTTAAATACAGTATAATAGCATTATTGGCTGTTAAATAGAGCCCCCTGATTGGCTGTTAATATCGAGCCTTCTGATTGGCTGTTAAATACAGCCCTCTTATTGGCTGTTAATATCAAGCCTTCTAATTGGCTGTTAAAAAGCATTTTAAAAACATGAATGTAAATGTATATGAAAAGATGTTTTGCTATTGCTAGCTGATGATCGTTATCTCCACTCAACCGAAAATATTTTTGCCCGCCTATTGGCGCTAATTTAACGTTGTGCATGTTTTAAAAAATAAATGAATCCCAACACTGCTCTCCAACTCTGTGGTTAAGTAGATTTGATTTGATGTTTCTTTGTTTTTTTTTAATTGACTGGTAGGTAGTGGCATCCTGAGTTTAAAGACACCAGAGGGTCAGACTAATTCATCTGGTGTACTGAGTGGTCTCTGGCATGCCAACACTAATCTCTATTTTCTCCCTCTCTGCTATGTCCCCTGTCGAAAGTCTGGCCCTCTCCCGACCTGCATTTCCACCTGGGAATGTCACTCAGAGCTTCAGAAGGGGGATTATTCCAATAATCCTCGGTCTCAAGGAGGCTCTTGACAATACCAAGTGGCCCGGCTGGCGCTAGACAGAACACGTAAGGCTGATACATTTTCTATTAGCTCCATTAGCAGAGCCAATCGCAGCGCCCCATTCCGTTAGTGCGCCATTACTGCCCATTAGCAGAGCCAATCGCAGCGCTCCATTCCATTTGTGCGCCATTTTGTGGGCGGGTGACGTTTGGCTAACTGTGGGCTTTTGTCACACTGCTCAGATCACACCGGTAACCTGGCTTGATATATTGATTTGATCAATGGAATTGTTTATATATATTAATACTTTCTTGTCTTATCAGTTCATAGCAACACACTTGCAGCACTTCTCGTTGTTTGTTGACGAGAGACAGACGCTAGTTCTACGTTCGCTGAAAACTTGATTGAATGATATATTGATTTGATCAATGGAAATGTTATGCTGAATTAATACTTTAATCAGTTTATAACAACACACTATGAGTTCGCTGTTAACGAGAGACGGATAAGAGCGAGTTCGAGTGCTACCTAAGGTAAGCTAGCTGTACGATTGCTGAAAATCTGTGTCAAGTCACTAAAACCAACTTGAATAACTTCCTTATATTAGTTGAATCACTAAGATAAGATCTCCGATGATGAAATATGTGTTTTGTCACTTGTTTGCTGCCGAAATGTTGAAACTGTCCGCTGTGTCTTTTCATTTTACCGTTAAGTGCAGAGAGTGATCCATTCTAGACAGATTGATTTGATTCATAACCATTTTTATTGACAATTAAGTGTATGGTGATAAAGGCTTATGATTGATGACAGGTAGACAGATTTCATTGATTATACTAGTCCCATGATAGACTTTCACAGTTAGATATATTGCTCCTAGTCCCATGACAGACTTTGACAGTTAGATTGACATTCTTCCTCTTGTTGGCCTCAGATGGCGACCAAGAAGCACAGGGCCATGGGGGACAGGACAGTGAGTGGCTGTCTCGCCTCAAGACCTCTGCCACCACTGGGGTTTGGCCCTCTGATGTAGAGGACAGGCCAGCCCCCAGTCAGAAGAGGTGGTATGCTCTCTACCAGAAGGTGAAGTTTGTCTGAGAAATACACCAACAGATTAAACAGATATAAGGTAGGTTGTATATGCCATGACATTGAGCATATTTGTTATGCTGAAAAAGTATCCCATTATCAGTGGTATCGATTGTTGTTGTATCTGTATGTCTTCAGCAGCCAGCCAATGATTGCCTCCACTCTGTGGGAGAACCAGAGGCTGCGGCCAAACTTGAAGCTCTGGTACGAGCACCGATACCAGTGCTCATTTACAACCAGGCCCCAACACCAGAGCACTTCTTCACCCACAGGCTCCTGGCGAGGATGCCCTACCATCTGTGGAAGGTCAGGGTGTGCTGCCCAATGTGTAGGAGGCAGCTCACAGGTTTTTTGTGTTTATTTCAATAAAAACATTTCTATTTTCAAATATAAATCTTTTATCTGAGTTTTATTCAATCAATTTGACACATTGCTAATAGCGAGTGATGCAGTCCATAAGAGAAAGAAACAGAGGTCTGATAATTTTATAACTGATAATTTCAGATGCATAAACAAAGTTACACACACACACAAGTAACAGACCTGTAGGCCCATAGCAGTCAAACAACAGCGAGTGTACATAAACGTCTGTTTGTTATGTCACAAGAAGCAACATATTGGCTCAAGGGATCTTGAATTTACACAAAACAACACTTTGGGAAACTTTGCCTGTTTTTATTTCTGGTGCTGGTGGGATTCGAACCAGTGACCTTCGAATCCACTCTTCCCCCTATTCAAAAAACGGAAAAGGCGTCATTTTTTCTTTTTCTTTAATCGTTTAGACTACATACTGACAAATAAACTAGTAGATAATGGAAAAGAAGCCTCAATTTCTCTCTCTCTCTTTCTTTTCCCTCTTTTTCACACCTTCTTACCCCCCCTTAACAGACAAACTTGTCTTCTCCAGCCCTGGTGCAGTTGGTAAAGCACAGGACTGTATGTTCAATAACAGTAATCCTTAGGTCGCTGGTTCAAATCCGGCTCGAAGAAGGAGCTTTTTTTTACCAAATACATTGATTTAACTGTTTTCAGGTTATACACTTTCATATGATACAACTTGTGTAAATACTGTGATTACATTTTCTCTTGCCACACCTCTAAAGTTCTATAGCCATTGTTCTGAGAAGCACTGTATAATTTACCATATGAACAGCGGTGATTTCGGAGGGAGTGGTGAGGGAGCACAGTAATGGGGGAACAGACATATCTTGCCGATAGGTGTGAAATGTTGAATGCCGATTGATCAGTAAGAAAGCGCTGATTGATCAGTAAGAAAGTCTCCCCATTGTTCATTCTCTCCCGCCCTCTCTCATGTAAGCACAAGCCCATCAGCCGATAGCCTTGGCGGCGCCTACCATTATGTTTAAACTGTATAAAAGGCAACCCTGATAATCGTCTCTTCAGACTTGTGCTGAACAGACCCCCGGATGTACGCTGGGCTGCTGTTACGCTCTTGTCTCTTATTTGCAAGCAATAAATACCGGACTCAGATATTGTGGCTACTCAGGACTTGTTTCTTGATTCTTACCTCCGAAGAGCTGAAGTACAGAGTGGTAAATCCTAGACTTTCACCACAATTTGGGGGCTCGTACGGGACCGTCTGCCCTGAGTTCATCGTCTCTCTGCCAAGAAGGTCAAAACTCGTATACGGACAGGATATATTCCTGGATCCGAAATCCTCCCTTTGAATGTTCGGAACGCAAAGGTTGAGAGAAAGGCGCCTGAAAGGAGAGGGACGGAGTTCTCAGGCACGGCGAGTCCATAAAGACATTGAACTCGGAAGAGGTCCACAATATTTGTGAATTAAAAATCTGTGTAGGACTAGGTGCTTGCGAAAATTCTAAGCCGGGCTATGGTCGACTTTGTAAATCCCTGGTTGGACCGGGTCGGCAGTTGAAAAGTCCTAGCCGGGCTAGGTCGACTGTTTTGTACGGTTGAAAATCATAAATCTGGGCTGAGGTCGACTGTTTGGAAATCCCTGGTTGGACCGGGTCGGCAGTTGAAAAGTCCTAGCCGGGCTAGGTCGACTGTTTCGTACGGTTAAAAATCCTAAACCGGGCTGAGGTCGACTGTTTGTAAATCCCTGGTTTGACCGAGTCGGCAGTTGAAAATCCTAACCGGGCTAGGTCGACTGTTTGTACCATGCTGCTGGTAAGATAAAGAAGTTACGGAACGGGTCGCGGAAGGTAGATTGGAAGGTTTGGGGATGGAAATCTGAGATGACAATTAGACGGTCACAACAAGAAAAAGGCAGAGCAGCTAACGATGAAAGAGGAAGGGGGAGCCAGGGACGGTAAAGCAAGTTGAATCAAGAAGGTAGACACAAAGTTGAATCAGGAAAGTAACCGCAAGTTAGGTAGGCTAGGGTCTTCTAACCAGTGTCCTATAGTTTTATTGTCTGAGCAGGTTGATGTGGATTTCGACCGCCTCTCTGTCCGCCCACCACGGTACGGCGGAGAATAACCGAGAGTAACCGCCAGTGTCGCCGACTGCAGCTGAAGGACATCATTCCTGTGGAGATGCAGAGGCTGACCAAGTATCCTCTACTGCTTGAGAGCATAGCCAAGTACACACGTACCATAGACTACTACGATTTCACAACGACTACAATTCATGTATGTTCCTGTGGTGAGGTTCTCCTACAAGCCCCCTATATGTTTTTCGCCTCACCTGCACACTTTTTAAACCTTGTCTTTTTAAAACTGCTTTCTCTTTCACCTCCCTTTTTTGCACCTCCGCCCCCTTTACCTAACACCCCCCAACCCACCCCCTCCAGCTCAAAACACTTGCTCACTTTCTGGTGTAGTGCACTTATCGGCCCACATTAACAATGAGATGATGAGTTGATGGATGACTGGTTGACGTTTGGTTGTTGTTTTTGACCCCTAGAGGAGATGGAGGAGAGGGACAAGGTGAAGAGGACAGGAGACTGCTGCAGGAAGATACTCAACTATGTTAACCAGGCCGTCAAAGAGGCAGAGAACAAACGGGTAACCAGGACCGTGTGAATAGACGCCATTGATTAGACCCAACATTGGTGGTCACATGCCGATGAGGGGTGTGCCGATCTCATATTACTTGTTTCCGTAAATTAGGACTTGATACTGGTAATCGGATAATACTTGTGATCGGACAACCAGGACTGTGATTTAAATGCTTAAAATGAAGGAGCAGGTCGTTTAGAATGCCACTGAGCTGCACAAGTTGGTCAGAATGCATATTAGCAAGCACCTGTCATTATTTTTGTGGTATGTTCAATGTTTTGGTTAGTAATATAATGATTCATGATTTACCACAGGACAACATGTGTGATTGTTCAGTGCTCATAAGTGTGTGTGTGTGTGTGTGTGTGTGTGTGTGTGTGTGTGTGTGTGTGTGTGTGTGTGTGTGTGTGTGTGTGTGTGTGTGCACGTTCCTATCCTTACAGGGACTAGAGGACTACCAGAGACGGTTAGACCTGTCCTTACTGAAGCAGAGTGAGAACCCCATGATCTCATAGTTCAAGGTGAGGAGGCGCTCCACTACTCTCCCATTCACTTCTAATCAGAAAGTTTCCCTTTAAGGTTCCTGTTTGATTATTTTGAATTTCTGTAAGTTATTCCCTTGCGTCTGTTATCCGTAGCCTTGTATTCTTGTTTGGCATTGTTACGTTCCCACTCCTACATGTGCGTTTCCTTGTTGTGTTTTGTGTTTCCTTCTGTTTTTCCCTTGACCTGTCACTCTACATTCAGGTGTCCGTCAGCAATTGGCCATTCGTCCCAATCAGTCATCACCATTCCTGACCAATCAGAGGGCTGTCCGTGTCATTTAAAAGCTCCGCTGGCCTTCCCCTCGGGAGTCGACCCAGTTGTACCGTAGCTTATGTTTGCTGTCGATTCGCTGTTGCTTAGTTGTTCGAAACCTCCGACGTACTTATTTACATTTAGTTTTCTTTTGGTATACTTGCGTCATTGTTTACGTATAGTTTTTTTCTCAATATTTGTCTGTCTGTTAAATGTACGCCATAGGGGTAAGGTGAATAGGTAAGAGACCCATGGGTTTACATTTCCAACACGTCGGCTCATCTCTGTTCCAATTCACCAGGTTAGGAGTGGGTGCCGCCCCATGTATGTTCTAGTCTAGTGTAGCATAGCACTTTAGCATAGCCCTGGTAGTATAGATTACTATTGCACTAGTTTAGGACATCACCTTTGTTTATGATTTCTTTGCTTTGGCACCGCTCA
Source organism: Argentina silus (assembly GCF_951799395.1). Taxonomy (NCBI): domain Eukaryota; kingdom Metazoa; phylum Chordata; class Actinopteri; order Argentiniformes; family Argentinidae; genus Argentina; species Argentina silus. The sequence continues at coordinate 39,324,621 of NC_139654.1, forward strand.
TAGTTCCCTTTTCTCCTTGGCGTGTGTCTTGTGTTGTGTTTTCCCAGAGGAAATAAATAATTGTATATAGTTTACACTGTGGTTTGTGCCTGTTTAATTCCTGCAATAAGTCCGTGGCACTACCTTTTTGTTGCGACTCCTCTACCGCCCCTAGACGTAGACGAGTTGTCATCTGGAGTCGTAACAGGCATTATGATTGTTTTCTACTCAGTAAAAGCCAAAAATGTTCAGGAAAAGAAGAAACTGAAGTTTTGATGATGATTTGATGATTCACATTCTCCTGTCGAATATGGATCTCACCAAGAGGAAGATGGTGCATGAGGGACCTCTCTCCTGGAAGGTCAACAAAGACAAGACAATCGGTACGTTGACATGAATGAAATGTGTTTTAGCGCAGAGAGAAAATACTGCATTTGAATTAATTCATTGTACTGTACACAGATTTTTACATTTTACAATGTTTTAAAGTTGTGAACGCCTCTCTGAAGGTATGAGCTTTAATTCTGACTTCTGAAAGAACATAGATTCCACCAACAACTTTGTGTCCCTTAGAAAAATAAGTCACTTCCTCTCTGGGTCTGCAAGCCCCGCCCACAGGGTCCAATCCATTCCAAAATCAGAGGAGGAGGAAGAGTTGCCATTGCCAGATAGGGGAGAGGAGGAAGATTTGAAGGAGGTGGTGGTGGAGGAAAAGGAGGAGGAGGAGGTGGAAGAAGGAGCCTTCCTAGAGGGCGAGCTGGTAGACAGACTACCCTTCTTCCAGGAGAGGTCACACCAGGGCATCGCCGTCAACCACCAGGAACCTGACGCAGAGGAGGCCCTGAGGACCTGTGAGTTCACTGCCCTGGCCTACCCCAGTAGACTAACAAAGCACGGTGCTATACTGTACCATAACCATGTCTTACAGTCAAACTCTTCATGTACGGTCTACTACTCTACATCTATGCTTTTGTTCTGTCAAGAACCTGTGAATTCTTTTTTTTCTTTTTTTTCTTCGATTCTGGGTCCGCTATGGGAGGTGTCTATTTAATTGGTGGAAAGCCGCGGCACCTGTTTTTGGAGAGAATCCGAGTTAGACGGGGAAGTGGAACAGCTTTTTGACCACAAACAATCACCACAAGCTACTGCAAACTAACAAAAGTTATTGTCACAAATTGAAAGAAACAATTCGGGATCAATATATTTTGTTTATGGCATTGAAGAGCCACAGAGAATATTTTTGTTGAACGTTAATGCATAATAAATGCTATTTTGGTTTGAATTCTAACTTTTGATCTCCGCTTTTTTCTCTATCTTGGATTGTGTGTTATTAACCCCGCTCCAGCTTCGACAGTGGCTATTTGAAAGGAGTGTTTTTGTTATTTCGTTATGTTGTTAAAAGAAGCCACAATAGAAATTGTAACACTCCAATCTAGAAATCAAGTTATGTGCAATTCTCAGGAAGGAGAAGAACTGGGGAGGAGGGGGAGCCCAACAGGCCTGCCGAGACAGAGAAGAGCCATTCCAACAGCAGCACGCTGTCCAACTGGCGGGACAACATCATCTTCGTCAACAAGGTCTTCCACCAGATACAGATGTGCAGAAGTACCATGGGCTCGGTGTTGTTATTGTTTAATATTGTCTAAAAGTATGAAGAGTAATGTTTTTACACGATAAGGACCCGGACCAGATTAAACAAACGAAACGAACCTACAAACCTAGTATTTTCACTGTAGCAAGATATGATAGAAATACATATACATACTGTAATAATGTTTGTTCGTACGGAGGCAGACGCAGTATGGTAGTGAGGGAATGTAGCTCCCGTTTATTAGCACAGTGGTCAATTTGGCTTTTCAGCCCGTTTCAAAGTTCAGCGACTTTCCAGTCGTCTCTCTCTCTCGGAACCTGCTCCTTCGTTCCCAGCCCACCTCCTGAAAAAGCAGAGGCACACACATCTTAAGCATCTAGTCAACGAGGCTTCATTTGCAACAGGTGTGCAACGGAGCCTCGCCGACATAACCCTGGCCACGGTCCTGTAGCTCCCTCTACAGGCCGAACGCTGCATGTCCCCCCACACATACATAGTGTAATGCTTATTTGATTTCCTCCACTTGCTTTTGAATGTGTTGATCTGAATGACCCTATGAGATGAGATGAGTTGCATTGGACTGCCCTCTAGTGGACGGACAGTATCACTCCATCGAAGACACATTCTTAGAAATTTGACTCGAACACACTCATTCTCAGGATGAAAATAGAGATTGTGTGTGTGCAGTCAGGAGAAGGAGAGGGACAATCTCCTGGAATTATATTATATAATTATAATTCTATAATAATGATAATTATGATGTATTATCTTAATATATTATAATACATAACACATATTCTCGTAAATCTCCTGATGTCTTTATCTTCCCCCTGCAGTCCTTCCTGTTGCCGTCCTGCGAGGCGTCAACCTCGGGCCTCTGTAGCAGCCATCTCTATCCCTTTAACAACCATGTGCACCCTTCAGCTACACAGTCACATCTCCATACACGCTGATGATGTCATCTCACCTTTCCTCCTTTCATCAACAGGTGACGCCAGTGTGAAGGAAAAATCGAAAACTCCCTGGTAACACAAAGCCAGACTACAACATAAGGTGACAGATTGGAATTTTGAAGGCCACAAACCGACACTGATATTGGGGGATTGTAACCTGAACAAAATTCCTCCTTTCACCAACCCCAACATATAAATTGACAGTTACCCTGGGGCCTGCTTCTACCATTTCACCAATGTTTTGGAAAAGGGTGGACTGTGTGTGCCGCTGCCAAAAAATGGACACTAGAGGGAAGTCAAGAAGAATTTGTTGGAGCGCTATTGAACCATCAGGGTGTGAATGCTTTAGGAGAAGAAGTGCTACGTGGGCGAAAGTGCAAAGTAAGGTGTTGATTTTAAAATCATAGCAGGCCTGCCTATATAAATAGATAATAACAATTACAAGATAAAAAGAAAATGCTGGGGCCATGTAATAAATTAGTAATAAGAATAATGATAAGACAATTATAGATGACAGGACGTATAACCCCCATAATAATGTGGCCATGTGTAAGTGCTTCAGTTTTCTTCAGTGGCCTTCCCAGTCACTGGATCTGAATCCAATAGAACACCTTTGGGAAGTGGTAGAACGGGAGATTCACAGCTTGAAAGTGCACCTGAAAAATCTATAGGTATTGCGTGATGCAATCATGTCATCATGGACCAGAATCTCAAAGGAATGTTTCAAACATCTTGTGGAATCAATGCCACGAAGAATTGAGGCTGTTTTAAGAGCAAAGGGAGGCCCTACCCAGTATTAATATAGTGTTCCTAATGAAGAGCCCAGTGAGTGTATATGTGGTTGTTAATGGCGGCAGCTAATGGGGATCGATCCTAAAGATAGTGAGAAAGAAAGGAAGACAGGAGTGCTGGATCAGAGACCTTGAGTGGATGAGTGCTGAGACCTGTCCTGCTCAACACCTTCAGACAGGCCATGAGTGAATGACAACTACTACATAGTAGTAAATGATGCATCTGCATGTAGAAGATTATTTTCAAATACATCAAAGTAATTCTTCACATTGAGAGAGAGTCTGTCGAGGGAGAACCCTTCAACTTTAACAATAGATATTAATATGATTTATTTAAACTGTTGGGCCCCTTCATTGATCGCAGATCTGAAATGATGATATGCTGCCCTCTTGTAGACAGACAAGATTACTTGAAGTACACATATTTTAGTGTATGTGAAACCAACCTATTCACTTCCTAAAAGGCTGCAGTCACAGTGCAGATCAGCATTACCACACACAGACAGACTTCTATGAGAAACTCCTACCCTAACCCTCACCCTATGACTGAAAGGAGAGATGGAATTGAGATGGTTAACAGGTGTGCTTCTCCTAGGACTATTGACTACCCCAAATGTGTAGGACGTGGCATAAAATGATCTTTACCTGTGTATTGTTGCATCATACAACATCTGTAGCTATATGTCGCTATTTCTTTGTTAGGTCATCTCTGTGATGTATGGCAAGGCAATGTGTGGATGTGAAACCATATCATTGATTATTGTTTCTCTTTCTCAGTTTCACTCTTTCTAAATCAATAAACCTGAAGTCAGACTGACATTCTGTCTCCAGACTCTTGGGAGGTGTTTAGAGGTGTTCAGCTATGTATGAGGACAGAGCAGGTGTCTATAAGTATTAACAGATGTTTGTTTCTTTGTCGCCACAGCCTACCTGAGTATTGCTGCTGACCATGTCCATCCCTTTATGACCACAGTGTACCCATCTTCTGATGGCTACTTCCAGCAGGATGTGGTGGAACGGGGGATTCACATCATGGAGATGCAGCCTACAAATCTGCAGCAACTGCGTGATGCCATCATGTCAATATGGACCAAAGTCTCTGAGGAATGTTTTCCAGCACCTTGGTGAATCTATGCCACAAAGAATGAAGGCAGTTCTGAAGGCAAAAGGGGGTCCAACCCGGTACTAGCAAGGTGTACCTAATAAAGTGGCCGGTGAGTGTATGTGTGTGCTCAATAAACATTCTAAACCATAACTCGTCTTACTGAATGAATACTTTATTCAGGTTTGGCCATTCAAAATAAATCTGGCTTCAGCCCCGCAGCCACGCTGGTGACTTGGTTTTTTACCTTTTGAATTCTCCTGACTGTTAATACACAGTTCATTTCAGCAAATTACCATTGCCCAGCTGTGGATAGACATCTGAGGAAGGAACATAAAGGGAGAGGTCCTGCTCAATGTAAATCAATCAACCAACCTATCAATGAATCTACAATCTAAACTGTTGAATCTATCAAAACAGTTTTCCGTTAGCCCACCTTTGCATTGTGTTCGCTGTCTACTCTGCCAAGTGTGGCTGTTGGGTATTGAACTCGGGTCTGTTTACCCTTGGAAAAGACGGGAAAACTGTAGATAGATACAGAGGTAAGAAAGTGAACCAGATGAACAAAAAAGAAACACTAGAATTGTAACTCAAAATGATCAAAAAATCTCAAGTAAGTTTGATGGCACTTCTCTCCTGTTCACTAATTACCTTTTCACTGTGACTAAAGCTTTGTTCCCTTGTTTTCTCCACTCCCGTTATTACTTTCACCTGATCCTCCCCTTCACAGTATATTAAACAAAATGTCTCATTTCTATTTTTGGCATCTGTCCATTATTCTTCATCAGTCTGGGGAATCTCTTACTTTTCATCATACAATATTTTGGTTGTTTTCTGGGTCTTTTAAAGCCATAGTCCACCCATTCAATCATTATTGTATGTTTTTCTTATTTTGGTTCAAGACTATGCATCTGTAACCTTTGATAAGCCTTCATCACTTTGTTACAGTACTTGGTTTTGTAATGGCAAAAAATATTTGTACTATTTTGTTTTAGTTTTATATTAAATGTATTGACCTTTCTGTGACCCAATGTACTTTGTTATTTTTAATTATGTGACTGAGGAAGAACCAAAACCGACTGCTCCTTCTCTTGTATCAAAGATGTTATGTGACCTTGGAACACTCCTAACTGCAGGCTGAGGTTTGAGATAGTGGCTCACAACGCCTACGCTTCTTTCCCAGCTTCTTGGTCAGCAAACAGGTGCAAGATATGTTTACCCCAAGACCTATGACGTATGAGCATTGGAGTTAAGGATGGTCTTCTCCTCAGCCACAGCATCAGTATCTGAATCCACACTGTTGGTGAAGGAATGCTGATCCAGCTGACCAACGTTGTATAATACTTTCTATATGCATTAAAACTCTCAACTGAGACCAAACGTCGTTTGTTGTTGTTCACTGAAAGATTTCCATAACAATCTGAGGTTACTTTTGATTGACGTTGGCATGAAATATAATGTGGGAAACATTGATTTCCGTTGATGGCAGTGAATGACAATGTCGGCCAGCGATGGCTGTAGCAAAGTAAAGAAGGCTTATTATAGGTTGCAGTCACTCCTGGCCCACACCACGACTAGAATAATTACATTATTAGACCAAGATGAACGAAAGTTCATCCAAATGTTGTCATTCTCTTTAATAGCTGCCTTATACTCCACAGACAGTTTTTCCTCTCCATGTTTTTGTTTTCTTTCGCTAGTATCTTCTTCATCTGCCCATGTTTCATCAGTGTGGAGATCCGCTTTCTTCTCCTCATCCCCCTTTTGATATTTTTTCAGGTCACCTGTTTGGACACTTTCACTGTCATGACTATGATGCTGGCTGGAAATCGAGTGCAGATGCTTCAAGAAAATGGAAAAACAGACAAAGTGGTACTGTTGAACAAAAAAACAACTATTTTATCAGAAAAAAGTCTGATCATATTTATACTTTTTTTTTCAAAGATATCTTATCTTCATCTGACCTCTTCGCAACAATGTTACTGTGCTAACTGCTAAACTCTGACCTTCTAGAATATCACAGAGCTGGCTTGGATTAGAAGAAGTTTATTTTTCCAGAAGGTACTTTGTTTATGGTGTCAGGTGCATAAAGGCATTTTTTTTTTATTCCTCTGGGAACCTTGTCATTTTTCGCCTCAAACAGCGGAGCTCCACCCAACCCACACCCTTGTGCCGCCAGTCAGCGAAAACATTTTTTTTAGATTAGATTCAACTTTATTGTCATTGTGCAGAGTACAAGTACAGAGACAACGAAATGCAGTTAGCGTCTAACCAGAAGTGCAAAATAGCAGAAAGTGCAATGAACAGTATTTACAGGTAGTGCAATATATGAGCAGTAAGTAGTGCAGTATAACATAAGTAGTGCAGTGTAAGCAGTATATGAGTAAGCAGTAGCATTATAAGCAGAATAAATAAGTTACAGTATGAACAGTGTAGCAGCATATGAGCTGTATAGGTAATGCAGTATATATGTATTAACAGTAACATAAGGTAGATAGCAGAATAAATATAAATATGGAATGCCATATGAACAGTATAAACAGGTATGTACAGATATGTGCAGTGTACTAACAGTAGTATTAAGAAAATATGAACAGTATGGACATATGTACAGAAGAGCAGTGGTATTGAGTAAGAGCAGGGGAGGGGAGTAATAGTGCAATTGTCCGGGGGGGGGGGGTGCAGGGGTTGCAGGGGTTGGTAGGTTGTCACGTAGGTGCAGTGTTCGAGTTCAGGAGGTACACTACTTTACGTTCCACAAACAGTCTACGTTCCAAGGTAAAGTCCGATCGTTTCCATTGAAATGGTTTTGGGTTCTTTGTTTTGTTAGGAATACTAGGATATTTCATTTTTATTTCGTTTTTATTCGTCTAGGAACGTTGTCTTTTTTCGCATCAAACAGTGGACCTCTACCGCGTATTCTCTTTGATCGAGTTAGAGCGGGCGCTGTTTTGAATAATTCCAAAGCCCGCGCTCATGCGTCCGCTACGTTCCAAGGTAAAGTCCGATCGTTTCCATTGAAATGGTTTTGGGTTCCTTGTTTTGTGAGGAACTCATTTTTATTAATTTTTCCTCTGGGAACCCTGTCTTTTTTCGCCTCAAACAGTGGACCTCTCCCGCGTATTCTCTTTGATCGTGTTAGAGCGGGCGCTGTTTTGAATAATTCCAAAGCCGCGCTCATGTGTCCGCTACGTTCCAAGGTAAAGTCCGATGTTTCCATTGAAATGGTTTTGGGTTCTTTGTTTTGTTAGGAACAATGGGATATTTCATTTTTATTTCGTTTTTATTCCTCTGGGAACGTTGTATTTTTTCGCATCAAACCGTGGACCTCTACCGCGTATTCTCTTTGATCGTGTTAGAGCGGGCGCTGTTTTGAATAATTCCAAAGCCGCGCTCATACATCCGCTACGTTCCAAGGTAAAGTCCGATCGTTTCCATTGAAATGGTTTTGGGTTCCTTGTTTTGTGAGGAACTCATTTTTATTCATTTTTCCTCTGGGAACCCTGTCTTTTTTCGCCTCAAACAGTGGACCTCTCCCGCGTATTTTCTTTGATCGTGTTAACACATCTCCAAATGTTACGTACAGTGGGGGAAATAATTATTTGATCCCCTGCTGATTTTGTTAGTTTGCCCGATTACAAAGAAATGAGCGGTCTATAATTTTTATGGTACTTTTATTTTAACAAATAGACACAGAATATCAAAAAAAAAAGTCCAGAAAAACATATTATATAAAGTTATAAATTAATTTGCATTTGATCGAAGGAAATAAGTATTTGATCCCCAAGCAAAACATGACTTAGTACTTGGTGGAGAAACCCTTGTTGGCAAGCACAGAAGTCAGACGTTTCTTGTAGTTGGTCACCAGTTTTGCACACATCTCAGGAGGGATTTTGGTCCACTCCTCTTTACAGATCCTCTCCAAATCCTGAAGGTTTCAAGGCTTTTGCTTGGCAACTCGAAGCTTCAGCTCCCTCCGCAAATTTTCTATAGGATTAAGGTCTGGAGACTAGCTAGGCCACTCCATGACCTTAGTGTGCTTCTTCTTGAGCCATTCCTTTGTTGTCTTGGCCGTATGTTTTGGGTCATTGTCATGCTGGAAGACCCATCCACGACCCATCCTCAGTGCTCTGGCTGAGGGAAGGAGGTTCTTGTCCAAGATCTTACGGTACATGGCCCCGTCCATTGGCCCCTCAATGCAGTGAAGTCGTCCTGTACCCTTAGCAGAGAAACAACCCCAAAGCATAATGTTTCCACTTCTGTGTTTGACAGTGGGGATGGTGTTCTTGGGATTGTAGCATTCAGCATTTCTCTCCCTCCAAACACGAAGAGTCGAATTTATGCCAAAGAGTTCAATTTTGGTCTCATCTGACCACATCACCTTCTCCCAAGCCTTCTCTGAATCATTTAAGTGTTCATTGGCAAACTTCAGATGGGTCCACTGCTTCACATGTGCCTTCTTGAGCAGGGGGACCTTGCGGGCACTGCAGGATTTCAATCCGTTACGGTGTAGTGTGTTACCAATGGTTTTCTTGGTGACTGTGGTCCCAGCTGCCTTGAGATCATTACCAAGCTCCTCCCGCGTAGTTCTGGGCTGATCCTCACCCTTCTCATGATCATCCTTACCCCACGAGGCGAGATCTTGCATGGAGCTCCAGGCCGAGGGCGATTGATGGTTATTTTGTATTTCTTCCATTTTCTAATAATTGCACCAACAGTTGTCTCCTTCTCACCAAGCTTTTTGCTGATGGTCTTGTAGCCCATTCCAGCCTTGTGCAGGTCTACAACTCTTACCCTGATGTCCTTTGAATGTTCTTTGGTCTTGCCCATGGTGGTGGAGAGGTTGGAATGGAAGAGATTGATTCTATTGACAGGTGTCTTTTATACCCATAACAAGTACTTTCTTAAAGTGACAGGAGTAATCTGTGTGCCTCATGGGCATATAACCGGTCTGTATGAGCCAGAATTCTTGCTGGTTTGTAGGGGATCAAATTCAAATCAATTTATAACTTTATATAATGTGTTTTTTCTGGACTTCTTTGTTGATATTCTGTCTCTATTTGTTAAAATAAAAGTACCATAATCATACCATAAAGTACCATCAAATGATTATTTCCCCCACTGTATAGGCCTAATATCTAGACCGTTGATGGGCACACTTGTTACTTGTCGCTTTCAGAACCCTGGACTGGGCTCGGGCTGTATATTCATATAGTTCCGTTAATTAGCCTAGCCTACTTTCCGTGATTTAATGTGACTTTTGTAGTGTGTTATAGCCTCTGCACTGATGATATTTATTTCACATTTAAAGAAATACAATTGATAAAACCTGATTAAACTTTCCTACAAGTTAACAATGTGCCGAATGCTTGTATTTTGATAAAACATGCAAGTTATTGAAGACACGTGTCTGTCTCATTTTTTTTACTTTGTTGCAGTATAGGCCACCTCAATGTAGCGTTCTGTGTCGCGCTGAAGCGTATGAAGTGTATTCAGTTATGGGGTTTACTGTACATACTTTTTCTCTGCACTGTTCCTGCTGCAGAGGATGCGTAAACGATTTTCCCATGTTGTTTTTTGGCTGTGGTCTGTGTTTATACATTTAGGCTATTAGTTGTATCCTACTTTTCAGTTTTACAAGTCAAATCTTATGACAGATGAGATGGCACTTCAAACGATAAAATGCAGGTACATTTTGATTACTGCTGCACTACGATACCCATAGATAGACCCAATACATTGGTAACTGCACTACTTATACAGCTCATATACTGCTTATACTGTTCATACTGCATTCTATATTTATTCTGCTTATAATGTTACTGTTAATACATATATTGCTTATACTGCACTACTTATACTGCTCATATACTGCTTATACTGCTCATATACTGCTTATACTGCACTACTTATACTGCTCATATATTGCTTATACTGCTCTACCTGTATATATTGTTCACATTGCACTCCTTTTGCACTTCTGGTTAGACGCTAACTACATTTCGTTGTCTCTGTACTTGTACTCTGCACAATGACAATAAAGTTGAATCTAATCTAACACCTATTCATTGTCATGTTTTGATGGCATATTGTTCATTCTCATGTTATGATTTAGTTTGTGATTATACACACGTTTTTAGCGTGATGATAGAGACCCACTACCAGACGAGTACAAAACATACACAAGTCACATGCAAATCCCTGCACTGCAGACGACAGACAACAACTGTCTCTGTACAACTAGTCCTGGACCTCCACTAATAGACAGATACAAAGAGAGCAGCATACAGTAGCAGCAGAGCCCAGAGGCGAGGCGAGGCAAGGCAAGTTTATTTATATAGCACATTTCATACACAGAGGCAATTCAAAGTGCTTTACGTAAAATAGATAAAAAGGAAAGAGCATGAAAAAAAAATTAGAATAAAAACGCATAAAAGACATAAAAAAAGAATAGAAGTCACAGTGCATTTTAGGGTCACAGTGCAATTATTAGCGCCAATTTAGTTTCAATTTAAGGCAAAAGCGAAGCCCTTTTTTTTTTTAAGCCCATTTTTGAAAGTAGCCAGTGTTGGGGCTTATCCTAGATCTATGTGTAACATAATAACTGAGAGACCTGCAGCAGGGCAGGTCCTCATCACTGGCTGTCTGCTTTGAGCTGGTTGTCGTTGGACTCCTGGCAGCGGAACAGCAGCTTGAGTTTGATGGGCCGTATGGGCATCAGAGTGTTCTGTAGGTCCATCTCAATGGGGATCTGGTGAGAGTTGACACACAGTTAAAGTATTGTAGCGAACGGCGGGGCAGAGCAGCTTGCCTTAAGCGGGTATCGAACTCGCAACCTTCCGCTTACAAACCGGCCGCGCTAGCCACAACACCAAGAGAGTTAACTCCCTTGGCGGAGCTGCTAACGGGCCTTACACAGGGTCGTTACAGTATGAAGGAACGAGTAAAACAGATGTCAGCGTTACACTATGAATGTTACCTAATACAGTGTCACTGTTACGTTCGGGTAGCATTGCACTATAAATTCAAATAAACTCAAACTCCTGGACAACGTCTCTTGGGTCGACATACATTAAAATGGCCCTATGAAGTCTCGAGGGAGTTTTGCAGAAATACAAATAGCTTTTTTTTAAATCTCACACTTCCATCATTTAGTTACTAAATTTTAGTAGGTAGCCTATACTGAGGATGATTGGCGCCTAGTACTGAAAAATGCAATCTGGGAAATTAAATGGGGAGTACATACTCATGCAGTACGCAAGTACAGAATTGTAGTATGGGGGTTCAAACCCGGGTCTCCCATGTGGAAGACACAAACGCTACTATTAAGCCAAGAGGACATCCTCAAGGTCTGAGGGCGACACTTCAGTTTACATGTCTCAGGCAGGGCTACCTCATCACGCGAGTGTGATTCCAAAATCACCTCTGCTACATATAGAAACGCAACAAAGTCATAGGTACAAAATTATATTTACAATCATTGTATCATTATTTTGTCTCACCTCTGTCTCTTTGCAGACGGTGAAGTTGAACCTCTGTAGAATCTCCACCATCGCCAGTTTCATCAATACCAGAGCGAATCGCATCCCGATACAGTTCCGTGGGCCCAACCCGAACGGCATGTAGGTGTATGGGTCGATGCTCTCCTTGTTCTCCTTACTGAACCTACACACGGAGAGTTCAGAGGAGGAGGGGTTAAAGAACATATCAATTAAATCACAGTAATATGATGGTTATACATGGTTGAAGAAACCTGTTTGTGTTTGGTCGTCGCATTTAGGTTTGTTTTATGGTTGTTTGTGGAACACTGCTCTTATCGTTGCTGTTGTGATTGATATTGTGGTTGTGGTTAAGATGTGGCCCATTACCTCTCTGGTTTGAACTCCTCTGGGTCTTCCCACACATCGGGGTCACGGTGCAAGGTCCAGATGGGTAACATGACAACCATACCCTTGGGGATGGTGATGCCGCTGATCTCAACAGATTTCTTGGCGACTCTTTCAAGTCGATGGGGTACAACCTGAGAGACTCGTTGATCACGCTGTCTAGATAGTCCATCTGCATCAGAGCCTCGTACTGGATAGGAGCCTGAACAGGGATATTACACTCACATGAGCACTAGTGATTGGTCGTTCACGTAGCCGTAGCCCAGAACTAACTCTTTTTCGTCGCAAATCTGAAGAGCTGTTAGTTTTTTGTGTTCTTTTTTTGGGAAATGAACACAGTACTGTACTTATTCTAATCTGCATAGCCTAATTTCATGACACCCGCATACAGAACGCCATTACTTTCAATGTACGTGTGTAATAGAGACTTGCTTTTTTGTTGTACATGAATAAACAAAAAAATCGCTAAATAATGTTATCTTGATAGTTAGAAGAAAATACATTTAGATTCCACTGAACAATGTAAATGATAGATGTACACAAGGATCAATCAGAAGTCAAAATGCCACTAAACTGGGCTGCTTTTAGTGGATTGACTGCTTGGAATACTGAATGTGCTATAGTCTATTATTTCCTATCACAGTCGACAGACTACAAGAAAACTGTCAGGTGGTTCAAATGTGAATAACTTGGTATCCATTCCATTAACTGTGGCCAGGCAGCACCGAACAGCCCAGAGAACATTACCATGGTGCTTTTGAATATTAGGTCCCTATCTGGCAAAACCTTTATTGATCTTATCTCAGAGCGAAAGCTGCACTGTAATGTTTTTATCTGAAACCTGGCTAAACATGAATGCATGTCAGTCTATTAGAAGTAGGGAAAAAATATATTTTCGCTCCATTACTTATTTAGCCATGTCGCTGAGCAGATGAGAATTTCATGATGAATATGAATATGAATAGTACACCATCAACAGCTTCCTCCTGTGATAATGATTTAGTAACCAGCTTCAACACCAAACTAAGGGCAACTATCGACTCTGTAGCACCAGTCAATCTGAAAAAGGCTGTGGCCAAATTTAAAAGAATTTGCAGAAAGTCTGAGCTGACAAAAACTGCAGGTCCACCTTGATATTCTTCGAGAGCATCTTTCTGCTTTTAATAAGGCAATAAAAAAAACGCCAAGCCGGATCATTTCTCAAAATTGATAATGAATCATAACAACTCAAACAGTGCTCTTTTCAACGATTGACAGCCTTATAAATCCCGCCCACAAGACACCTGGTGATCTGCTCTCCACCTACAAATGTGAGGAATTTGCAACATACTTCTGAGATAAGAGAAACAATATTAGGTGAGGAGGATCACTCAGGCAAGACCTGAAGATGTGTTTGATGACTTGTTACCCCACCTTCCACCACATGGAAGCACTATGAACTCTTTTGCAGTGGTCATACAGAAATGCTCAGCAAAGTGGGGGTCTGTTCATCTGCACCTAAAACTACCATGGTGAAACCCCTCCTGAAGAAAAGTAACTTAGACTCTTCAGTCCTTAGCGATTTTAGGCCAATCTCCAACCTTCCCTTTTTAAGCAAAGAAATTATAATTCTTGAAAAAAAGGTGTTCAAACTGTTAAATAATCTCCTTCTTCCCAACTGTACCTTTGACATGTTCCAATCTGGCTTTTGTGCCGATCATAGCACTGAGATAGCACTATGTTGTTAAGTTATTAACTAGGTTCTTAATGACCTTAGAATTAATTAATTAATGCTGATGCCAAAATGCTCTTTGTCCTTGTCCTGGTCAAACTGTCTGCACACTTAAAGACACTACTTACAGTAACACTAAGCACCAGGCAAAAAAACAAGGTGTTACCATTGACTCAGATCTTAATTTTGAAACCCATATCAAGAATGTGACTAAAACATATTTGTATCACTTAAAGAAGAGTAAGTAAGTTTGCCGGAAATCTGCCATCGTGGAGAAATTCTGTCTGAAGTTGTCCAAACAACAACATCCTCCCTAATAATAATATATCCCCCCGAAATGAACTTGCAGTGTTGGACATTAGCTGTTGTTTTTCTGCATGCGCACACGATTGGGAGAGGCAGCCACCAGAGAAAGGTCAGTCTACTCCCCTAGAACACCCCTGGCACTCACAACATGTTTATATGCAAACCGAATGTCAGGTAGGACACTGCATTTTAAAAAGCGTGTTTTCCGAACCAAAACAGCGTTCGTAAATGAAATATTTATTCATAAGGGATTTATTATAAGGGATCTTGTTCCCTGATCGCTACCGATTAAAGATAGTCATTACAACCGTTAGGAAGCTTTTAGAAAGCTTGAATATTACATGGACCTTTACAGAACACAGCTGTAAAGATGCAACCTTTCCTCTCCCAGGCTGACACTGAGAGACGAATGCATGCTTGTATTACTAGCAGCCTTGATTACTGTAACACTCTCTTGTCTGGTCGACCAAAGAAAGCTCTTGGCAAATGATACAAAATGCAGCAGCACGAGTCAGATGGAGAGCACATATCACACAAGTCTCTGCACTGATTACCTGTTAGTTTTATAATTTATTTTAAGATGATTGTATTAGTTTAGAAATCACTCTATGGTCATGCACACCACTGCATGTCAGACATGCTTTTAAGGTATATACCCTGTAGATCCCTCAGGTCCTCAGGTACTGGCCTTTTAAGTATTCTGAAGATTCCAACAACACCTATCTACTTCCTGTTTAAAATGAATAATACTGGGCAGAAGTCTGCACAGGGATGCTACAGACACATTAGCACACTGCAAAATACTGTCACCTATCTAACCATCTGTAGGAGTCTGCAGTGCACAGGGGTTACACACTCATCAGTACCCTCTAAAACACTGTCACTATCATATTTCCTGTTCCACATGAATAGTACTATATAGGAGTCTGCAGAGGGGTTACCTTGTTGGGAAACACAGTGTCTATCTCCTCCTGCAGCTTGGTCATGATGTGAGGGTTGGTTGCCAGATTGTAGGCCAGGAAGGACAGAGAGCTACTGGTGGTCTCATAGCCAGCAAAGATGAACATCATTGCCTGGGACAAGATCTCGTGGTCACTCAATCCTATGATGATGGAGAGAGGGGGAGAATGAGAGGGAGGAGAGGGAGAGTGGGAGAAATGGGGTGGTAGGTGTGAGAAAGGGACGAAGTAGAGTATTTCCACGGTGTGTTTGTAGGTATAGGTGTTTGAGGCAGGTACTGTATGTGTGTGTTAGATGCTAGTATACAGTGTGTGTGTGTGTGTGTGTGTGTGTGTGTGTGTGTGTGTGTGTGTGTGTGTGTGTGTGTGTGTGTGTGTGTGTGTGTGTGTTTAAGGCAGGCACCTTTACTCTGCTCCTCTCCCTTTGAGTTGCTGTCTTTCTGCGAGTCTATCATCAGCTGCAGGAAATCTACCCGACTCTGGAAGCAGGCTTACGTCAGATCAAAATCACATGAGAACTACCAGATGCTACCAAATCTCTACAATTGTATTACACAATACTGGCTGAAGATCGTATATTTGATCAGTTATATTTACATACCTTCCTGGTGCTAGCCACGCGATTGGACTTGATCTTCTGAAAGACAGCGTAGAAGAAATCTGTGACCGAGGCAGGGAATAGGGATACCTCCATGTTTGCCATAACAGGACCCATGAAGGGGAAGAATGCTGGATGGACAGGAAATGCCACGGTTACAAACAGGAACAGGAAATACCATGATACGTGACTCCAATCCTATTCAATGCACAGCCCTGTCCAGAAACAACTCCTAGGCTCTATCCCTAGACACTTCTGTATCCAATCCACTCAGATCTCCAAGTGTCCAGCATTTAGGAACTAGAGGTTGGTTCTGGACACGGCCCATGTGTTTGTCAAATGAGTAGAGCGCAAACCATTGGCAGTGTGGTTTATGTCAGTCTAATCAATGAAATCAATAGCTTCATTTATTAAGCACAAAATGACTGAAAGCTATATGGGGGCAGTTGTACCGACTGTGAGGAACAGTGGGCTGAAGATGTCAAACTTGAGCATTTTCTTGAAGTTGGTCACAAAGGGGTCGGAGGGGTTGTGGAGGGAGTCGATGTCGACACTGAATGAAGTACTGACGACCACATCCATACTGTATGGTCCAAAGAACCTGGAACACAACCACACAATCTCTGACCACCAGAACCACAACCACAAAATTAAAGGGGGAGTTCACTGAAATTACAAATTCACCTTATCGTCTCGGAGATAAATACTCACTCCTTTAGTTCAATGGGCTCATCGTTATCAGCCGTCTTCTTCAGATTGCTGACCAAGTTACCAGAGTGCTGCTTCATGATCCTGAGCATCTGAGTTGGGAAGGATACATGGAAAAATATCATGATTGATACGTGGATTAATATGTGCAAAACATATATTAATATCATGTTTGAAACAGGAATTATTTTAATGTTTATATAGCCTGAGAATATACATCCATACAGGATACATTATGTATATAGTCAAAGAATAAGTGACTCCAAAGATGAACTATTATTCTATACTCTGTCATCTGACCACTGAACTTATCGAAGATAAGATCAAATATACTTTATTGTCCCGGATGAAAATTTGTCTTGGATTAATTAATTAAAGTTGCTGCTTCACACAACAACAAACAACAATGAATACACACTATACACATAGTACAAATCACACACACACTCTCACACACTCTCACACACACACACACACACACACACACACACACACACACGCGTCAGAGTTGTTAGTCATTCATTTATTTGTGTTGTATAAAGGAATGAATGAAAGAAGGAGAGGAGAGATGGGACTGTACCTCTTTGATCCGCCCACTGGTGAAGGAGGGAGACAGGACACTGCGGATCCGTCTCCATGCATCATCCTCAGCAATAAACACGGCGTCATACAGAGGCCCGTTGAGATAGATATTCTAGAAAAATTATTATTATTATATACTGCAAGATTAACCTAATATTAATAATGCTATAATAACAATGATATTATCTATTTAAGGAGCCCTTATGTTTTTTTCCCCATACAACAACTTCAATTTAGCGTATTACCCTCCTGTTAGTGAAAAGGGAGTAGCATTCCTTGATGAGGATGGTTTTGATCATGGCTGTGTCCATGATACACAGGATGGGCTGACGGCCATCATAGATCCTACAGACCAGCAAAAACAAAGATAGTTAGATATACACTCACAGAGCACTTTATGAGGAACACTATACTAATACTGGGTAGGGCCTCCCTTTGCTCTCAAAACAGCCTCAATTCTTCGTGGCATTGATTCCACAAGATGTTGGAAACATTCCTTTGAGATTCTGGTCCATGATGACATGATTGCATCACTCAATTCCTGCAGATTTTTCAGGTTCACTTTCAAGATGTGAATCTCCCGTTCTACCACATCCCAAAGGTGTTCTATTGGATTCAGATCCTGGGAAGGCCACTGAAGAACACTGAACTCATTGTCATGTTCATGAAACCAGTTTAAGACAACTTTTGCTTTGTGACATGGTGCATTATCATGCTGGAAGTAGCCATTAGAAGATGGGTCAATTGTGGCCATGAAGGGATGCACATGGTCAGCAACAATACTCAAATAGGCTGTGGCATTCAAGCGGATATATACCGTAGATAGAGACAGACAGACCCATCACAGATCCTGCACTCTTAGAAAAAAAGTGCTACCTAGAAGGGTTCTTCTTCTACTCTCCCTTTGAAGAAACCTTTTGGGTTCCATGTAGAACCCTTTTCCACAGAAGGTTATACAGTACCGTGCGAAAGTAATGGGACAGTGAAGCATTTTTTCTTCTTTTTGGAGTTGAAATGAGAACGTAGAGATTCTCATCTTTTATTTGATGTTATTTGTGTACATATTGGTTTATCATTCAGAAATTACAACATTTTTATGCATAATCCCCCTATTTCAGGCTACACTAAAGTGATGGGACAATTGGCTTGACAGGTGTGTTCGTCAGGTGTGTTCCATCACATAATTTGTGCAGTCTGCTATTGGTGTCTTGTCAACATGA
Organism: Argentina silus; assembly: GCF_951799395.1. Classification (NCBI taxonomy): domain Eukaryota; kingdom Metazoa; phylum Chordata; class Actinopteri; order Argentiniformes; family Argentinidae; genus Argentina; species Argentina silus. The sequence goes on from NC_139654.1 coordinate 39,343,007, forward strand.
GGACCAAAGAGATGTTATTGAAAGTCAGGGAAGCCATTATGATGCTGAAATATCAGAAAAAGATAGCCAAAACCTTAAACCTACCAAAATCAACAGTTTGGAACTTCATTAAAAGGAAAGAAAGCACTGGTGAGCTAAGAAATCGCAAATGGCAAGGAAGACTTCCAGTGGATAACCAAAAAATGCTCACCATAATTAAAAAAAAAAACTAAAAAAAACTGCCCCAAAGATTAGGAACACTCTCCAGGAGGTAGGCGTCAATGAGTCAGAGACTACCATCCGCAGAAGACTTCACCAGCAGAACTACAGAGGCTACACTGCAAGGTGCAAACCACTACTTAGCCACAAGAACACACTGGCTGTCTGCTGATTGACGCTTGACTGTAGATTGTCGCTTTGTGTCAAAAGAACTCCCTAACGCACACTTTTTCAAAGTAGGTGAATTCATCAGATCTGTTTGAAACATTGCATTTTATCCATGCACGACGACTGCTTAGATACTCGCAGCACAGTTGCCCCATATAAATTGCCCATGAGCGCGGAGCTTGTCTTTGTCACTGTAGCAACTTTGCTCCATCAGCGGGAGAAGTCGGTTCGACGCCCCTGTAAGCACATGTTTCTCTAATTCCTTTGTTTCAGGCAAGCCACTGTGACGTCAGACGCCTTTACGCAAACAGCTTTGTATTTGTTTTGACATGCAGGCAGGCAGGCAGGCAGACAGGCAGACAGGCAGACAGACAGGCAGGCAGGCAGACAGGCAGGCAGGCAGACAGACAGACAGACAGACAGACAGACAGACAGACAGACAGGAAGGCAGACAGACAGACAGACAGACAGACAGACAGACATGCAGGCAGGCAGGCAGGCAGACAGGCAGGCAGACAGACAGACAGGCAGGCAGGCAGGCAGGCAGGCAGGCAGACAGACAGACAGACAGACAGACAGACATGCAGGCAGGCAGGCAGGCAGGC
>NC_139654.1:39413977-39421477 GCF_951799395.1 Argentina silus
TTAGTGGCTAGGAGTTGAGTTGTCTTTTAGAGATGGCCTCATTTGAAATAGAACAGTTCATGACCAAGCCTACCATCGAGCAAATCGATGATTGTAGAAAAGACGAGTTAGTTCAAATAGCAACCCACTTTGGTCTCCAATTTCCCAAACGAATAGTTAAAAAGGAGTTAAAAGCTCTAATCATGGAGGAATTGGTGGAAAAGGGTCTTGTGCTGGCTCAGGGAGAGGTTCCTGAGTTGGAGGCTGGTGCGGCGGCAGGTCAGACCAAGCCCAAAACTGATCCTTTTACAGTGGAAGGTGAGCTGTTTAAAACCCCGTTACGCAAAGAGGGGGATATCACCTTGCCTCAATTTGATCCTTCACCAATTGCCAGTACTGGGTCCCTCGGAGACATGGAGAGGCAGAAGATGCATCTTGCTTGTCTCCAGATGGAGGCCCAGGAAAGGGCAGACACGAGAAGGTTAGAGGCAGAGGAAAGAGCCGAGGCCAGACGGCACGAGCTGGAATTGACAAAAATTGAAGTAGAAAAAGCTGTGAGAATACGGCAGTTGGAGCTTGAGTCCCAGAGGGGGAGCCAGGCTGCACACACGTCGACCTACTCCACCACTTCACCCCACCAATCTTTCGATGTCAGCAGACATATAGTATTAGTTCCACAATTTAAAGAGACTGAAGTGGATTCCTATTTTAGTGCGTTTGAACGCATCGCTTCCGCATTGAATTGGCCAGTTGAAGTTTGGGCCCTGTTACTGCAATGCAAACTCTCTGGTCAAGCTCAGGAGGCAGTAACTGCGCTTCCCATTGAGCATAGTTTAGATTATGAGCAAGTAAAAGCCGCTATTTTGCGTGCCTATGAATTAGTGCCGGAAGCTTATAGACAGAAATTTAGAAATCTTAGAAAAGCCCCGACACAGACCTTCGCTGAGTTCGCTAGGGAAAAGGGAACTCTTTTTGACAAGTGGAGCAGTGCGTGCAAGGCTACTGATTATATTGCACTGAGGGAGTTAATTCTTTTAGAAGAATTTAAACAGTGCTTGCCAGACCGTATTGTTGTTTATTTGAACGAACAAAAGGTAAATTCACTTTCTTCTGCTTCCGTGCTGGCCGACGAGTATATACTGACTCATAAGACTGTTTTCTCGTCAGTCTCTGCTGAAAAGTCTCGTCCTGATCTGGCTGTGCACACTTCTTCCTTTAAGACACACAATCCAAAGAAAGAAGATAGGGAGTGTTTTTATTGTCATAAATCTGGACATGTGATTTCAAATTGCATACTTCTTAAAAACAAAGAGCAGCAATCTTCTCAGAGGGTATCACATCCAAAGGGCGTTGGATTGGTCAAGGTAGAGTCATGTTTTAACACGGAGTCTACTGCTACCGACGTGGATAAATGTTTTAAACCATTTATATTTGAGGGATTAGTTTCACTGACAGGCGAAGCTCACGATCAGCGCCCGGTGCGTATTTTAAGAGACACCGGTGGTTCGCACTCTGTAATTCTGTCCAGTGCCTTGCCGTTTACAGAACAGTCTGCGTGTGGCTATGGCGCAATGTTGCGTGGGATTGAGATGGGTTATATCCCTCGGCCCGTACATAGAGTACATATAAAATCAGAGCTAGTTACAGGTTTCTTTCCTGTCGCTGTGTGTCCAGCGCTGCCTATTAGTGGTATCACACTTTTGATGGGAAATGATATAGCTGGGGGTAAGGTAACTCCTACTCTAGAAGTACTAGACTCGCCGCAGTTTAGCGAATTATGTGAGGTGGAACCGCTTCACTCAGAGCTGTTTCCTTTGTGTGCAGTTACTCGCGCACAATCGCGTAGAAAGCAGGTTGAGCATAGTGATGTTTATCTTGCTGACAGTGTGTTAATGCGAGCATTTTCAGGAGAGGGTGAGATGGAGGGTGTTTCAGTTTCTCCTGGGGAGAACGTTACAGAGTCAGTGCGCTCTGTTAATCTCAACCCGTCCCTTCCAGTGACCCGTGAGCGTCTGCGCGCTGCGCAGAGGGCTGACCCTACGTTATCGAAATATTTCTCAGAAGTGGTGAGTGTCAACAGTGAAAAAGAGAAAAAGGTTGTCTATTTACTTGATAAGGGTGTTTTGGTTCGTCAATGGTCTCCTTCCGTAGTTGATGGTGGTGAATGGAATTCTGTCTTTCAAGTAGTTGTTCCCGCTGAGTACCGGCAACATGTTTTATCGGTAGCTCATGAAAGTCAGTGGTCAGGACATTTGGGTATTACCAAAACCTATCAGATGATCCTAAGGCATTTCTTTTGGCCAGGGTTAAAATCTGATGTAGCGAGATACTGTCGCTGTTGCCACATATGCCAGCTGGCAGGGAAGCCGAATCAACCTATTCCCCCCGTCCCGTTGCATCCCATACCTGCCATAGGAGAGCCGTTTGAAAGGGTAATAGTTGATTGTGTTGGTCCTTTGCCCAGAACCAAAAGTGGAAATCAATACTTGATCACCGTTATGTGCGCAGCCACTCGTTTCCCAGAAGCTGTCCCAGTGCGCAACATAACCGCTAGTTCAGTGGTGAAGGCTTTAACCAAATTCTTTTCTACATTTGGCCTACCCCGTGTGATCCAATCTGACCAAGGCACAAATTTCCAGTCCAAACTGTTCAAGCAGGTACTGAAAATTTTAGATGTACATCACATCGTTTCCAGTGCCTACCATCCTGAAAGTCAGGGTGCCTTAGAACGGTGGCATCAGACGTTAAAAGCTATGCTCCGAAAGTACTGTTTGGAAGATGGAAAGAGTTGGGATGAGGGTGTGCCATTCATGTTATTTGCAGCCCGTGAAGCTGTCCAAGAGTCCCTAGGATTCAGTCCTGCGGAGCTTGTCTTTGGCCACACACCTCGCGGTCCGCTTAAGTCACTGCAAGAGCGATTTTTGTCGGCCGACTCCGCTGCTGAACGAAATGTGTTAGATCATGTTAGTCAGTTTCGTGAGCGTTTGCATCATGCCAATGCCATTGCCAAAGAGGCTCTAGCCAGGTCACAAACTGTGATGAAGCGTCATTACGATCGCTCTGCTGTTCCCAGACGTTTTCAGATCGGTGATAAAGTTCTGGCTTTACTACCTATCCCTGGTTCTGCCCTGTCAGCAAAATTCTCTGGTCCTTACGATATTCGTGAGTGTCTTAGTGACACAGATTATGTGATTAGCACACCTAAGAGACGGCGAGGTACTCGCGTCTGTCACATAAATATGTTGGAACGTTATTACTCCAGAGAGGAGTTAGGAGCAGGTAAGGAGACAGGTCAAGTTGTCCCGAAACCTATTGTCCCGGTGAATTGTGCGTTACTCGTAGCAGAGAGTTCGCATGTGTCTGATGAGGACCTTATGGCGCGTCACTCATCAAATCAGAGTAGTCGGTTGGTGAATTCTGAGATGTTGAAGGTGTTGCCACAACAATTAATTCACGTGTCAACTGAGCAGCAAGTAGAGGTGATGGAATTGATAAGGCGTTTCCGTTGTATAGTTGGAGATGTTCCCACTCAAACCACCGTTGTTCAACATGATATTGATGTTAAGGATGTGAAACCCGTTAAACAGCATCCTTATCGTGTTAACCCGGTTAAACGGGCATTGATGAAAAAGGAAGCAGAGTACCTGTTGCAACATGGCTTAGCCATACATAGCTCTAGCTCCTGGAGTTCTCCGTGTCTGTTAGAGACTAAACCTGATGGTTCTCCTCGTTTTATAACGGATTTTCGCAAAGTAAATGCCGTTACGGTTCCAGATTCTTACCCACTCCCGCGGATGGAAGATTGCGTTGACAACTTGGGCACGGCCAAATTTGTTAGCAAATTAGACCTGCTCAAAGGTTACTGGCAAGTACCCTTAACTGAACGCGCTTCTCAAATTTCCGCATTTGTAACCCCTGATTATTTTTTACAGTACACGGTCATGGCTTTTGGGATGTGCAACGCTCCCGCTACCTTTCAGAGGTTGGTGAATACAGTTTTGGCAGGAGTGCCTAACTGTAATGCTTACCTTGACGATCTGATTGTGTACACGTCTACTTGGGAGGAGCACATAAAAGTTTTGGAGCAAGTGTTCACTCGGCTTGCTGACGCATCCCTCACAGTGAATCTAGCAAAGTGTGAGTTTGGAAAAGCCAGTGTCACTTATTTAGGCAGACAGGTAGGTCAAGGTCAGGTGCGGCCTGTGGAGGAAAAAGTCTCTGCTATATCAGAGTATCCAGCTCCCACCACTAGGAGAGCTCTTCGCAGATTTTTAGGCATGGCAGGATATTATAGGAGTTTCTGTCGAAACTTTTCCACCATAGTTCATCCGTTGACCACAATACTAAGTCCGAAGGTAGGGTTTGTGTGGACTCCTGAATGTCAAAGTGCATTTGACAATGTGAAGTCTTTGTTAAGCCACTCCCCTGTGCTCGCGGCACCAGACCTCTCCAGGCCGTTCAAGTTAGAGGTTGATGCCAGTGGTGTTGGAGCTGGGGCTGTGTTGTTGCAGGAGGACCTGGCTGGAGTTGATCACCCTGTGTGTTATTTTTCAAGAAAGTTCAATAGGTATCAATGTAGATATTCAACTATTGAAAAAGAAACTCTTGCTCTGCTGTTGGCACTCCAGCATTTCGAGGTGTACGTTGGGTCCAGTCCTTTGCCGGTAGTGGTGTTCACGGATCACAACCCTCTTGTGTTTCTCAATCGCATGTATAACCACAATCAGAGACTCATGAGATGGGCTTTGATAGTGCAGGACTACCATTTAGAAATCCGGCACAAAAAGGGCACAGATAACATAGTAGCTGATGCCCTGTCTAGAGTGCTCGAGGAATAGATTTCAGAGATTTGGATGGTGAGAAATTTTAATAATCTGTGAAACATTTTTTGGATTTGTGTCTTAAGGGGGGGGGTGTGACGGTCGCAGCTACACTCCGCCCGGGTCTGTGTTTGTTGTTGTGTGTGTTCTGTGTTTGTTTCATGAATGTTGTGCAGCAGGCTCCATATGGTCCATGGTCCGAAGGCTCCGCCCACTTCCTGGATGATCAATCCATTCCACCAATCAGCCCACGCCACATGGACTATAAAAGCCTACTGAGTCACTGTTCTGGAGCTGTGCTAGCTCACCACCCTTGTGTGTATTGTTCGATCTTGTTGAGAATATTAGTGATTATCCATTTAGGGATACTGGTTGCTGTGTGTGTGAGTGTGATTTGGAGGAGGTTTAGCTTGAGGAAACAGGTAACAGTATTTTCACTTTATTATTATTAGGCACTGATTTACACAACTTCACCTTGTCACGTAGTTTATTCATGTTAGAAACACTAGGGCTAGGGGCGACTGTGGGTTTCTGTACTTTTGTTTGAAATTGTTGTTTAGGTAGTGAGGTTTTGGTTTATTGGTGTTTACTTTTATTTTAAGCTCAGATAGGAGCAAGGACTCACTCTTTTTGGAGTCCAGTTTTCTTTTGTGATTATTGTTTATTTGTTTCTTTGATTTCCCCTGCGCCCATAGGGAATTTGCCTCCTTTTGTTGTAGCTTTGGGGATCTAAAAGACAATACCATTTCCCTGTTAATAAATAACTTTAATAATTACCCACACCATCGGGTTTATGTTGCTTCTCTTTTCCCTAACGAGCTAGGGTCGTAACACAGACAGACAGACAGACATGCAGGCAGGCAGACAGACAGACAGACAGGCAGGCAGGCAGGCAGGCAGGCAGGCAGGCAGACAGGCAGGCAGACAGACAGACAGACAGACAGACATGCAGGCAGGCAGGCAGACAGACAGACAGACATGCAGGCAGGCCTTTGTTTCAGGCAAGCCACTGTGACGTCAGACGCCTTTACGCATACAGCTTTGCGATGCTTAGACAGTAATAACATAATTCATGTTTACATTTCTTTAATTTTCGACGCATTGTCGTTATTCGTGACGCATCAATGACCAATTGATTATATGGCAATGCAATGAAAAAAGCGTGTGGAAAACAGTGTTAATGACAGATTTGAGAAGCACATTTCTTCAATGTTGGCCGCATGGCATTCCTGTGCAGGTGACAATGGTAATTTTTCAAAACGACATGATGATTTGTTTGCTGTGCTCTATGGCCTCTGCTACAGACCTCATCGAAATGACACTTAGATATCTTAGGGTGTACATATCAAGTTTTCCCAAATGGTCTAGCGGATAGGAATCTGCCTTGTAACGCAGGGCGGCCCGGGTTCGATTCCCGTCATGGCAAATGATTTTTGTAGAAAAATAAAATGAGTCCCAACGTGTGCAACAGAACAGTTCGAAATCTCGTTACATTTGCATCGTCATGAACATGACTTATATCAGGCTAGCTCATTTTTTCTTTGTTCATTTTAAGTGTAGAAACAATATTTCGTTTGTGACCATTTTTTTCTGCCGTTTTGACAACAGGCTCATGACTAAAGAACACACGGCTGTCTGCTGATTGGCGCTTGACTGTCGATTTTCGCTTTGTGTCAAAAGGACTCCCTAACGCACACTTTTTCGAAGTAGGTGAATTCATCAGATCTGTTTGAAACATTGCATTTTATCCATGCACGACGACTGCTTAGATACTCGCAGCACAGTTGCCCCATATAAATTGCCCATGAGCGCGGAGCTTGTCTTTGTCACTGTAGCAACTTTGCTCCATCAGCGGGAGAATCCGGTTCGACGCCCCTGTAAGCACGTTTCTCTAATTCCTTTGTTTCAGGCAAGCCACTGTGACGTCAGACGCCTTTACGCATACAGCTTTGCGATGCTTAGACAGTAATAACATAATTCATGTTTACATTTCTTTAATTTTCGACGCATTGTCGTTATTCGTGACGCATCAATGACCAATTGATTATATGGCAATGCAATGAAAAAAGCGTGTGGAAAACAGTGTTAATGACAGATTTGAGAAGCACATTTCTTCAATGTTGGCCGCATGGCATTCCTGTGCAGGTGACAATGGTAATTTTTCAAAACGACAAGGATATTTAAACACATGATTATTTGTTTGCTGTGCTCTATGGCCTCTGCTACAGACCTCATCGAAATGACACTTAGATATCTTAGGGTGTACATATCAAGTCTTCCCAAATGGTCTAGCGGATAGGAATCTGCCTTGTAACGCAGGGCGGCCCGGGTTCGATTCCCGTCGTGGCAAATGATTTGTGTAGAAAAATAAAATGAGTCCCAACGTGTGCAACAGAACAGTTCGAAATCTCGTTACATTTGCATCGTCATGAACATGACTTATATCAGGCTAGCTCATTTTTTCTTTGTTCATTTTAAGTGTAGAAACAATATTTCAGACAGACAGACAGGCAGACAGGCAGACAGACAGACAGGCAGGCAGCCAGGCAGACAGGCAGACAGGCAGGCAGGCAGACAGACAGACAGACATGCAGGCAGGCAGGCAGGCAGGTAGGCAGACAAACAGACAGACAGACAGACATTCAGGCAGGCTGGCAGGTAGGCAGACAGGCAGACAGGCAGGCAGACATGCAGGCAGGCA
>NC_139654.1:39436477-39446477 GCF_951799395.1 Argentina silus
GCAGGCAGACAGACAGACAGACAGACATGCAGGCAGCCAAGCAGGCAGGCAGAGAGGCAGGCAGACAGACAGACAGACAGACAGACAGACAGACATGCAGGCAGGCAGACAGACAGACAGACAGGCAGGCAGACAGACAGACAGACAGACAGGCAGGCAGGCAGGCAGGCAGGCAGGCAGGCAGACAGGCAGGCAGACAGGCAGGCAGACAGACAGACAGTCAGGCAGAAAGACAGACAGACATGCAGGCAGGCAGACAGACAGACAGACATGCAGGCAGGCAGTCAGACAGACAGACAGACATGCAGGCAGGCAGGCAGACAGACAGACAGACATGCAGGCAGGCCTTTGTTTCAGGCAAGCCACTGTGACGTCAGACGCCTTTACGCATACAGCTTTGCGATGCTTAGACAGTAATAACATAATTCATGTTTACATTTCTTTAATTTTCGACGCATTGTCGTTATTCGTGACGCATCAATGACCAATTGATTATATGGCAATGCAATGAAAAAAGCGTGTGGAAAACAGTGTTAATGACAGATTTGAGAAGCACATTTCTTCAATGTTGGCCGCATGGCATTCCTGTGCAGGTGACAATGGTAATTTTTCAAAACGACATGATTATTTGTTTGCTGTGCTCTATGGCCTCTGCTACAGACCTCATCGAAATGACACTTAGATATCTTAGGGTGTACATATCAAGTCTTCCCAAATGGTCTAGCGGATAGGAATCTGCCTTGTAACGCAGAGCGGCCCGGGTTCGATTCCCGTCGTGGCAAATGATTTGTGTAGAAAAATAAAATGAGTCCCAACGTGTGCAACAGAACAGTTCGAAATCTCGTTACATTTGCATCGTCATGAACATGACTTATATCAGGCTAGCTCATTTTTTCTTTGTTCATTTTAAGTGTAGAAACAATATTTCGTTTGTGACCATTTTTTTCTGCCGTTTTGACAACAGGCTCATGACTAAAGAACACACGGCTGTCTGCTGATTGGCGCTTGACTGTCGATTTTCGCTTTGTGTCAAAAGGACTCCCTAACGCACACTTTTTCAAAGTAGGTGAATTCATCAGATCTGTTTGAAACATTGCATTTTATCCATGCACGACGACTGCTTAGATACTCGCAGCACAGTTGCCCCATATAAATTGCCCATGAGCGCGGAGCTTGTCTTTGTCACTGTAGCGACTTTGCTCCATCAGCGGGAGAATCCGGTTCGACGCCCCTGTAAGCACGTTTCTCTAATTCCTTTGTTTCAGGCAAGCCACTGTGACGTCAGACGCCTTTACGCATACAGCTTTGCGATGCTTAGACAGTAATAACATAATTCATGTTTACATTTCTTTAATTTTCGACGCATTGTCGTTATTCGTGACGCATCAATGACCAATTGATTATATGGCAATGCAATGAAAAAAGCGTGTGGAAAACAGTGTTAATGACAGATTTGAGAAGCACATTTCTTCAATGTTGGCCGCATGGCATTCCTGTGCAGGTGACAATGGTAATTTTTCAAAACGACATGATGATTTGTTTGCTGTGCTCTATGGCCTCTGCTACAGACCTCATCGAAATGACACTTAGATATCTTAGGGTGTACATATCAAGTCTTCCCAAATGGTCTAGCGGATAGGAATCTGCCTTGTAACGCAGGGCGGCCCGGGTTCGATTCCCGTCGTGGCAAATGATTTGTGTAGAAAAATAAAATGAGTCCCAACGTGTGCAACAGAACAGTTCGAAATCTCGTTACATTTGCATCGTCATGAACATGACTTATATCAGGCTAGCTCATTTTTTCTTTGTTCATTTTAAGTGTAGAAACAATATTTCGTTTGTGACCATTTTTTTCTGCCGTTTTGACAACAGGCTCATGACTAAAGAACACACTGCTGTCTGCTGATTGGCGCTTGACTGTCGATTTTCGCTTTGTGTCAAAAGGACTCCCTAACGCACACTTTTTCAAAGTAGGTGAATTCATCAGATCTGTTTGAAACATTGCATTTTATCCATGCACGACGACTGCTTAGATACTCGCAGCACAGTTGCCCCATATAAATTGCCCATGAGCGCGGAGCTTGTCTTTGTCACTGTAGCGACTTTGCTCCATCAGCGGGAGAATCCGGTTCGACGCCCCTGTAAGCACGTTTCTCTAATTCCTTTGTTTCAGGCAAGCCACTGTGACGTCAGACGCCTTTACGCATACAGCTTTGCGATGCTTAGACAGTAATAACATAATTCATGTTTACATTTCTTTAATTTTCGACGCATTGTCGTTATTCGTGACGCATCAATGACCAATTGATTATATGGCAATGCAATGAAAAAAGCGTGTGGAAAACAGTGTTAATGACAGATTTGAGAAGCACATTTCTTCAATGTTGGCCGCATGGCATTCCTGTGCAGGTGACAATGGTAATTTTTCAAAACGACAAGGATATTTAAACACATGATTATTTGTTTGCTGTGCTCTATGGCCTCTGCTACAGACCTCATCGAAATGACACTTAGATATCTTAGGGTGTACATATGAAGTCTTCCCAAATGGTCTAGCGGATAGGAATCTGCCTTGTAACGCAGGGCGGCCCGGGTTCGATTCCCGTCGTGGCAAATGATTTGTGTAGAAAAATAAAATGAGTCCCAACGTGTGCAACAGAACAGTTCGAAATCTCGTTACATTTGCATCGTCATGAACATGACTTATATCAGGCTAGCTCATTTTTTCTTTGTTCATTTTAAGTGTAGAAACAATATTTCGTTTGTGACCATTTTTTTCTGCCGTTTTGACAACAGGCTCATGACTAAAGAACGAAGGTTACGTAGGTAACCACGGTTATGTGAGCTAATTGGATCACTCCAATATGGTATCCTTCCGCGCGGCAGGATACGTTCCGAGTAGAATTTCAGAGAAGTCCCGTGTACCGGGTAGTGCTGCGGCTGCATCACCCCATAAACAGCAGTCCACAGCACTACTTCTTCCTCGTGTCCTTTTCGAGGCGCCATAGATCTCCGGAAAAAAGGATTGGAGTGATCCAATTAGCTCACATAACCGTGGTTACCTACGTAACCTTCGTTATGTAGCACTATATTGGATCACTCCAATATGGTATCACAATACCAGATCACTCGGTGATCTATGACCAGTCAACAAGCGAAGCCCAGCACTCACCTAGAAGACGGGGCTGAGCTTGGGCCAGTCAACCTTGTAGTGGGCCATCGTCTGCTCCCAGAGAGGCGGAGGCAACCCCCAGCACTGCCCGTTCCACCTCATTAGAGGGGGCCACATTGACTTGGTAGAACCTAGCAAAAGTGCTAGGCGATGCCCAACTGGCTGCGGCACAGACGTCAGCGAGGGGAACTCCTCTGAGCAGGGCCCAAGAGGCAGCCACGCCCCTAGTAGAATGTGCTACTATAGCAGATGACAAAGGCCGGCCGGCCAGCTGATATGCGGTAGTAATGGTGTCAACAATCCAATGTGAGAGTCTCTGTTTCGAAAGCCTCTGACCCAGAACTCTCTCACCATAGCAGACGAAAAGCTGATCAGACTTTCGGAATGCTCGTGTCCGCGTGACATAAGTGTCCAAGGCCCTGACCGGGCACAGTACACTGGAGGTAGTACCTATCCCACTCGCACTCGTGGGAGGGGTATAGGCAGACAGGTGCAAAGGTCGGTTCACATGTCCGGTAGACAGGACCTTTGGTAGAAAAGAGGGGTTAGGTCGGAGGGTGACGCTCATTTTGTCGGGGCCCATCCGGAAACACTCAGCACTCACAGAAAATGCATGAAGTTCACCAACCCTCTTTGTTGAGGTAATGGCCAACAGGAACGCCACTTTCAACGAAAGGTGCTTAAGAGACACAGAGCCCAGGGGCTCAAAAGGTGGCAGGGTAAGCGCTGACAGCACCACGTCGAGGTCCCAGGTGGGCACCAGAGGGGCCCTTACCGGACATAGACGTCGAACACCCTTCAGAAACCGGGAGAGTAAAGGGTGGCTACCCATCGGTCCCTCTGGCCCGTCATCGTGGTATGCAGAGATAGCGGCCAGATACACCTTCAGTGTAGAAGCCGCCCGGCCTGCGTTGAGCAAAGACTGTAAAAACTGCAGAACAGTCTGAACATTGCAGCTCTCTGGATTGGCGTTCTGACTCTCACACCAAGAGCAAAATATACGCCATCGTGTCTGATATGCCGCGTTGGTAGAGGGGGCCCTGGCACTCTGCAACGTGTGCATGACGTCATTCAGGAGGCCTAAGTCTGACCACTTTCGCCTCTCAGAGGCCAAACCCACAACTGGAGGCGATGTGGATCCGGATGCCATAGGGCCCCCTGGGCTTGTGAAAGCAAGTCGAGTCTCTGTGGCAGCTTCCATGGTGTCCCCGAGAGGAGAGACAGCAACAGCCTGAACCAGGGGCGTCTCGGCCAATACGGGGCTATCAGGAGCACCTGATGGCCCATCATCTCGACCCTGTCCAGCGTCGCTGGGATCAGGGGAAACGGAGGAAACGCATAGAGCGTCGTCATCGGCCAATCGTGAGCCAGGGCATCCAGACCTAGAGGCCCCGGGGGGTCCGACATTGAGAACCAGCTGGGGCAGTGAGTGTTGTTCTGAGAGGCAAACAGGTCCACCTGTGCTCTCCCGAACCTGTCCCAGAGCTGGTGTACCACCTGAGGGTGCAGACGCCAGTCTCCCTCTCGTGGCCCATCCCTCGAGAGCATGTCCGCTGCCGTGTTCAGGATCCCCGGGATATGCGCTGCTCGTAGAGACGCAAGATGGGTGTGAGCCCATAGCAAGAGTTCCCGAGTCATCTCGTGGAGGCGGCGGGACCTCAAGCCCCCCTGGTGATTGACATATGCTACGACTGTAGTGTTGTCTGATCGGACCAGGACATGCTGTCCTTTCAGATAGGGCAGAAACTGCTGGAGGGCTAGGCAGACCGCCCTGAGCTCCAATACACTGATGTGCAGACCAGTCCATGGGGGGCTCCAGTGGCCGCTGGCCGCCATGCCCCTGAACACTGCACCCCAGCCCGTCAGCGAGGCATCGGTGCACACTAGTTCTCTGTGTACCACTCTGCCCAACCTCGTACCATCCATCAGGAAGGAACGGGAGCGCCATCGGGACAATGCTAACAAACATTCCCTTGTCACCACCAGGCGACGGTGTTTGTGTAGCTTTGGATGCAGTCTGTGGGAGTTGAACCACCGTTGCAGTGGTCTGAGACGGAGAAGGCCCAACGGGACCAACAGCGAAGCCGCCGTCAGTAGGCCGAGCAGTCGCTGGCACTCCAAAACGGATACAGTTCGTCCAAGCTGGAAACGGTCGAGGAAGGACAGGATTTTTGCGACCCTCTCTTGAGGGAGGCATGCTCTCGAGTCCATTGAGATCCCGACAAAGGTCACCTCCTGAGAGGGGTTCAGGTGACTTTTCCGTCTGTTCAAGGTGAGACCCAGATCCTGGATGTGGCTCAACAGGATTCTGGTGTCCCTGGTAACTTGCCCTCTCGATGGGGCGCAAACCAACCAGTCGTCCAGGTAGTTCAGAACCTGAAGTCCCTGGGACGACAGAGGCGCCAGAACTGCGTCCATACACTTGGTGAAGGTACGCGGCGCCAGTGAGAGCCCAAAGGGGAGGACCTGGAACTCGTAGGCCACTCCCTCGAAGGCAAACCGGAGGTACTTCCTGTGAATTGGGTGAACGGGAACATGGAAGTATGCATCCTTTAAGTCGAGCGTGGTGAACCATAGACCCTTGGAGATGGCCTGTAACACGCGTGCTGGCGAAAGCATTTTGAACTTCAGCTCTTTCAAGCAACAATTGAGGGCGCGCAGGTCCAGGATAGGACGGCAGCCGCCATCCTTCTTTGGCACAATGAAATACGTGGAGTAGAATCCACTGAGCCGTTCTGATGGCTCTAACCTCTTTACAGCACCCTTGCTGAGAAGTGAGGCTATCTCCAACCGGAGGACCTCCTTCTTTGAACGGTCGGATACTGTAGTGATCCGAATGCCCCGGTAGGGCGGTGGCCGGCGACGGAATTGGAGTTTGTAACCCCTCAGGATTGTATTCAGCACCCAAGGGGACTCCACTCGCTCCACCCAGTTTGCCCTTTGGGCCTGGGAGAAGCGGCCGAAGCCGGTGGCCAACATGTCAGGAAGACTGCTGGGGGCCACCCTTCTTAGCCGCAGGTCGTCCGCGTCCGGGAGGGGGGCCACCGCGCCGCTGGCGGCGCTGCTGGTTTACATTCCCCTGGTTACCACTCCGCTGCCTCGGAGACTGGCTTGGCGGCGGGGGAGGAGGCCAGAGGCGCTGCTGGGACCCAGGCGGGAGTGTGTACCTCGGCTGCCAGGTCGTCTGAGGAGCAGGTCTGGGGCGCGACGTGGTCATGAACTGCTGCAAAGTCTCCCTGTCTTTGCGTAGCTTCGCCGTTTGCTGCAGTATAGCATCAACCCCTGGCCCAAAGGTAGTACCTGGTGTGAGGGGGAGCCCCATGAAGGTCTTCTGGACCGGCAGTGGCAGCTTGGACTGAGACAGCCAAAGGTGGCGGCGCGAGGACACAACTGAAGCTATGGCTTGGCCATTAGCTCGCGCCAAGTCTGTCTGCAGCAGACCGAGCAACCTGGACACTTCCATTGCCTCGTCGACAAGGCCCTGGCTTCCCCCTGGGAGAGTAGGGATTAGGCAGGCCAGGTAGGAGCTGAGCAGCATGGCCGCGTTCGTAAGGCGGGCCATGGAGGAGAGGACGCTGAAAGTAGAACTCAGGAGCTGGTCACTGAGTCTCTCGGGTCCTGGCTTAAGCTGCGGCACCTTGCCGATGATTTCCTTATCAGGGAGGATCATAGCCGCCACCATGTCATCCATTGTGGGATAACTGTTGATCCCCAAGGGCTCTTGGTCCGCAATGAGGGTCCATGGCCTGGTATCCCTGGAGGGGCGGAAGCGCCCCTGCATCCTGGTCCAGTATTCACGGAATGCCACCGCGAACTGGGGACAGGTGGGGATGAGCAGCTTGTCAGAGGCTGGCTCCTCCCACTTCAGGCCAAGGGAGACAGCCACCTTCGCCAGGAGAGCACACGTCGCTTCTGTAACCACCGGTGGTCCTTCTGAAGCAGCGCTGCCAGCGTTTGAGGGCGCTACAGATCCAGCGGTTGATGGTGCTGCAAACCTAGCGCGTTTGTAGCGCTGTAGCAGCACCGAGGCACTATCGCCAACATCCAGGTCGTCTGGAGCGTGAAGAGAAAGAGAATCGTCGTCTTCCTCTTCCAAAGCGCTCACCGCCTCGCGCAAGTCAGTTTCCCTACGTTCGAGGCGGTCCAATTCCTCCTCCGTGTGCCGCTCGGCAGGGGGGGCGCCCAAAGCGGCTGGAGGGGAACTCTGCCGACGACGCACCGTACCACAGGGGGGGAGGCGGTCATCCGCAGGTCTCTGGGAGGTTAAGGCCTTCATTCGCTCTAAGCGAGCCACACACAGCCGTTCTCCTAGCACTTCGCAGGACATGCAGCTGAGGGGGTCTTCCACTGCCCAGCGTGCGTGGTCCAGCCCAAGACAGCACATACAGGAAATGTGTGCGTCCTCTGCGTGCATGCGCGCATTGCACTCCACACAGTGAAAAACCATACTTGGGTTACTGTGGAGGGGAGAAGACACTGTATATGATAACAGTGCACCAGGCAAGATAGCTCTCAACCTTAGTGTATCCTCAGCTTTATACGTGGTGGTTAATAGGGCTAGTGAATTGCTTAAGCAATGACTAGACCTATATTGCAGGGAAATTGACACCACGTTTATCAGCTCCCAGCTTTATACGTGGTGGTCAACAGGACTATGTGTGTCACTGGAGGTCCCGTATGTGGTCACCGCTCGTTGAGCTAGAGGGATCTCATAGCTCGTTCACCATGGAACGCACGAGGGTAAAAACAAGATGGCACTGCCCTGTGAGAAGAAGCGCGCAAAGTACTTCGCGCCCTGCTTCAACTCGGGGGAAAAAACTGCAAGGCGGCGTGAAGCCAACCATACACAGTTTTCCCAATCTTGCTAGAGGTAGGCGCGGTCCCCGAGCCCGAAGGCTAACCGGGAGGGTTCCGGTAGACAGACAGACAGACAAGACAACTAATATTAAGGACAAACCCTCAGCGCCGCAATACAGGTTGACCAAACCGTGTATCGCCCAGGTACACGGTGTCGAACAAATATTAACTTAATAACAACAACGACAAACTTCGAACGAGATGGCACAGGCCAAATCGAGCGAAGTGACAGCAGAGCACTCAGTGGAGAGGCTAGCTAGCTAGCTCCTCCAAGCTATTGAATAGCTGCGAGTATACTTCTGCACACAGAGCTCTTACCTGCTCCAGAATCCATCTCTACGGAACGCGCCGAGAAAAGGAAGAGGAAGAAGTAGTGCTGTGGACTGCTGTTTATGGGGTGATGCAGCCGCAGCACTACCCGGTACACGGGACTTCTCTGAAATTCTACTCGGAACGTATCCTGCCGCGCGGAAGGATACCATATTGGAGTGATCCAATATAGTGCTACATAACACACGGCTGTCTGCTGATTGGCGCTTGACTGTCGATTTTCGCTTTGTGTCAAAAGGACTCCCTAACGCACACTTTTTCAAAGTAGGTGAATTCATCAGATCTGTTTGAAACATTGCATTTTATCCATGCACGACGACTGCTTAGATACTCGCAGCACAGTTGCCCCATATAAATTGCCCATGAGCGCGGAGCTTGTCTTTGTCACTGTAGCAACTTTGCTCCATCAGCGGGAGAATCCGGTTCGACGCCCCTGTAAGCACGTTTCTCTAATTCCTTTGTTTCAGGCAAGCCACTGTGACGTCAGACGCCTTTACGCATACAGCTTTGCGATTCTTAGACAGTAATAACATAATTCATGTTTACATTTCTTTAATTTTCGACGCATTGTCGTTATTCGTGACGCATCAATGACCAATTGATTATATGGCAATGCAATGAAAAAAGCGTGTGGAAAACAGTGTTAATGACAGATTTGAGAAGCACATTTCTTCAATGTTGGCCGCATGGCATTCCTGTGCAGGTGACAATGGTAATTTTTCAAAACGACAAGGATATTTAAACACATGATTATTTGTTTGCTGTGCTCTATGGCCTCTGCTACAGACCTCATCGAAATGACACTTAGATATCTTAGGGTGTACATATGAAGTCTTCCCAAATGGTCTAGCGGATAGGAATCTGCCTTGTAACGCAGGGCGGCCCGGGTTCGATTCCCGTCGTGGCAAATGATTTGTGTAGAAAAATAAAATGAGTCCCAACGTGTGCAACAGAACAGTTCGAAATCTCGTTACATTTGCATCGTCATGAACATGACTTATATCAGGCTAGCTCATTTTTTCTTTGTTCATTTTAAGTGTAGAAACAATATTTCGTTTGTGACCATTTTTTTCTGCCGTTTTGACAACAGGCTCATGACTAAAGAACACACGGCTGTCTGCTGATTGGCGCTTGACTGTCGATTTTCGCTTTGTGTCAAAAGGACTCCCTAAGACAGACAGACAGACAGACAGGCAGACAGACAGACAGACAGACAGACAGACAGACATGCAGGCAGGCAGGTAGGCAGACAGGCAGACAGGCAGGCAGACAGACATGCAGGCAGGTAGGCAGACAGGCAAACAAAAACAAAAAAGACAGACAGACAGACAGACATGCAGGCAGGCAGGTAGGCAGACAGGCAGACAGGCAGGCAGGCAGACAGACATGCAGGCAGGCAGGCAGGCAGGTAGACAGGCAGACAGGCAGACAGACAGGCAGGCAGGCAGACAGACAGACAGACAGACAGACAGACATGCAGGCAGGTAGGCAGACAGGCAGACAGGCAGGCAGACAGACATGCAGGCAGACAGACAGACAGGCAGACAGACAGACAGACAGACAGACATGCAGGCAGGCAGGCAGGCAGGCAGGCAGACAGGCAGACAGGCAGACAGACAGGCAGGCAGACAGACAGACAGA
>NC_139654.1:39488977-39491477 GCF_951799395.1 Argentina silus
CCAGCCTGCCTGCATGTCTGTCTGTCTGTCTGTCTGTCTGTCTGTCTGTCTGTCTGCCTGCATGTCTGTCTGTCTGTCTGTCTGTCTGTCTGTCTGCCTGCCTGCTTGCCTGCCTGCCTGCATGTCTGTCTGTCTGTCTGCCTGTCTGTCTGTCTGTCTTCCTGTCTGTCTTCCAGACAGACAGACAGACAGACAGACATGCAGGCAGACAGACAGACAGACAGACAGACAGACAGACAGACAGACAGGCAGGCAGGCAGGCAGGCAGGCAGGCAGGCAGGTAGGCAGACAGGCAGACAGGCAGGCAGACAGACATGCAGTCAGGTAGGCAGACAGGCAGACAGGCAGGCAGGCAGGCAGGCAGGTAGGCAGACAGGCAGTCAGGTAGGCAGACAGGCAGACAGGCAGGCAGACAGACAGACAGACATGCAGGCAGGCAGGCAGGCAGGCAGGCAGGCAGACATACAGGCAGACAGGCAGACAGACAGACATGCAGGCAGACAGGCAGACAGACAGACAGACAGACAGACAGGCAGGCAGGCAGGAAGACAGACAGACAGACAGGCAGACAGACAGACAGACATGCAGGCAGGCAGGCAAGCAGGCAGGCAGACAGACAGACAGACAGACAGACAGACAGACATGCAGGCAGACAGACAGACAGACAGACAGACAGACAGACAGACAGACAGACATGCAGGCAGGCTGGCAGGCAGGCAGGCAGGCAGGCAGGCAGGTAGGCAGACAGGCAGACAGGCAGGCAGACAGACATGCAGTCAGGTAGGCAGACAGGCAGACAGGCAGGCAGACAGACAGACAGACATGCACCTTTACGCATACAGCTTTGCGATGCTTAGACAGTAATAACATAATTCATGTTTACATTTCTTTAATTTTCGACGCATTGTCGTTATTCGTGACGCATCAATGACCAATTGATTATATGGCAATGCAATGAAAAAAGCGTGTGGAAAACAGTGTTAATGACAGATTTGAGAAGCACATTTCTTCAATGTTGGCCGCATGGCATTCCTGTGCAGGTGACAATGGTAATTTTTCAAAACGACAAGGATATTTAAACACATGATTATTTGTTTGCTGTGCTCTATGGCCTCTGCTACAGACCTCATCGAAATGACACTTAGATATCTTAGGGTGTACATATCAAGTCTTCCCAAATGGTCTAGCGGATAGGAATCTGCCTTGTAACGCAGGGCGGCCCGGGTTCGATTCCCGTCATGGCGAATGATTTTTGTAGAAAAATAAAATGAGTCCCAACGTGTGCAACAGAACAGTTCGAAATCTCGTTACATTTGCATCGTCATGAACATGACTTATATCAGGCTAGCTCATTTTTTCTTTGTTCATTTTAAGTGTAGAAACAATATTTCGTTTGTGACCATTTTTTTCTGCCGTTTTGACAACAGGCTCATGACTAAAGAACACACGGCTGTCTGCTGATTGACGCTTGACTGTAGATTTTCGCTTTGTGTCAAAAGAACTCCCTAACGCACACTTTTTCAAAATTGGTGAATTCATCAGATCTGTTTGAAACATTGCATTTTATCCATGCACGACGACTGCTTAGATACTCGCAGCACAGTTGCCCCATATAAATTGCCCATGAGCGCGGAGCTTGTCTTTGTCACTGTAGCAACTTTGCTCCATCAGCGGGAGAAGCCGGTTCAACGCCCCTGTAAGCACGTTTCTCTAATTCCTTTGTTTCAGGCAAGCCACTGTGACGTCAGACGCCTTTACGCATACAGCTTTGCGATGCTTAGACAGTAATAACATAATTCATGTTTACATTTTTTTAATTTTCGACGCATTGTCGTTATTCGTGACGCATCAATGACCAATTGATTATATGGCAATGCAATGAAAAAAGCGTGTTGAAAACAGTGTTAATGACAGATTTGAGAAGCACATTTCTTCAATGTTGGCCGCATGGCATTCCTGTGCAGGTGACAATGGTAATTTTTCAAAACGACATGATGATTTGTTTGCTGTGCTCTATGGCCTCTGCTACAGACCTCATCGAAATGACACTTAGATATCTTAGGGTCTCAGGCAGGCAGGTAGGCAGACAGGCAGACAGGCAGGCAGACAGACATGCAGGCAGGTAGGCAGACAGGCAGACAGACAGACAGACATGCAGGCAGGCAGGCAGACAGACAGACAGACAGACAGATAGACAGACAGACAGACAGACAGACAGACAGACAGACAGACATGCAGGCAGGCAGGCAGGTAGTCAGACAGGCAGACAGGCAGGCAGACAGACAGACAGACAGACAGACATGCAGGCAGACAGACAGACAGGCAGACAGGCAGACAGACAGACAGACATGCAGGCAGGCAGGCAGGCAGGCAGAAAGGCAGACAGGCAGACAGACAGACATGCAGGCAGGCAGGCAGGTAGGCAGACAGGCAGGCAGGCAGACAGACAGACAGACAGACAGACAGACAGACATGCAGGCAGGCAGACAGGCAGGCAGAC
>NC_139654.1:39498977-39506477 GCF_951799395.1 Argentina silus
GGAAGACAGACAGACAGACAGGCAGACAGACAGACAGACAGACATGCAGGCAGGCAGGCAAGCAGGCAGGCAGACAGACAGACAGACAGACAGACAGACAGACATGCAGGCAGACAGACAGACAGACAGACAGACAGACAGACAGACAGACAGGCAGGCAGGCAGGCAGGCAGGCAGGCAGGCAGGTAGGCAGACAGGCAGACAGGCAGGCAGACAGACATGCAGTCAGGTAGGCAGACAGGCAGACAGGCAGGCAGGCAGGCAGGCAGGTAGGCAGACAGGCAGTCAGGTAGGCAGACAGGCAGACAGGCAGGCAGACAGACAGACAGACATGCAGGCAGGCAGGCAGGCAGGCAGGCAGGCAGACATACAGGCAGACAGGCAGACAGACAGACATGCAGGCAGGCAGACAGGCAGACAGACAGACAGACAGACAGACAGGCAGGCAGGCAGGAAGACAGACAGACAGACAGGCAGACAGACAGACAGACATGCAGGCAGGCAGGCAAGCAGGCAGGCAGACAGACAGACAGACAGACAGACAGACAGACATGCAGGCAGACAGACAGACAGACAGACAGACAGACAGACAGACAGACAGACATGCAGGCAGGCTGGCAGGCAGGCAGGCAGGCAGGCAGGCAGGTAGGCAGACAGGCAGACAGGCAGGCAGACAGACATGCAGTCAGGTAGGCAGACAGGCAGACAGGCAGGCAGACAGACAGACAGACATGCACCTTTACGCATACAGCTTTGCGATGCTTAGACAGTAATAACATAATTCATGTTTACATTTCTTTAATTTTCGACGCATTGTCGTTATTCGTGACGCATCAATGACCAATTGATTATATGGCAATGCAATGAAAAAAGCGTGTGGAAAACAGTGTTAATGACAGATTTGAGAAGCACATTTCTTCAATGTTGGCCGCATGGCATTCCTGTGCAGGTGACAATGGTAATTTTTCAAAACGACAAGGATATTTAAACACATGATTATTTGTTTGCTGTGCTCTATGGCCTCTGCTACAGACCTCATCGAAATGACACTTAGATATCTTAGGGTGTACATATCAAGTCTTCCCAAATGGTCTAGCGGATAGGAATCTGCCTTGTAACGCAGGGCGGCCCGGGTTCGATTCCCGTCATGGCGAATGATTTTTGTAGAAAAATAAAATGAGTCCCAACGTGTGCAACAGAACAGTTCGAAATCTCGTTACATTTGCATCGTCATGAACATGACTTATATCAGGCTAGCTCATTTTTTCTTTGTTCATTTTAAGTGTAGAAACAATATTTCGTTTGTGACCATTTTTTTCTGCCGTTTTGACAACAGGCTCATGACTAAAGAACACACGGCTGTCTGCTGATTGACGCTTGACTGTAGATTTTCGCTTTGTGTCAAAAGAACTCCCTAACGCACACTTTTTCAAAATTGGTGAATTCATCAGATCTGTTTGAAACATTGCATTTTATCCATGCACGACGACTGCTTAGATACTCGCAGCACAGTTGCCCCATATAAATTGCCCATGAGCGCGGAGCTTGTCTTTGTCACTGTAGCAACTTTGCTCCATCAGCGGGAGAAGCCGGTTCAACGCCCCTGTAAGCACGTTTCTCTAATTCCTTTGTTTCAGGCAAGCCACTGTGACGTCAGACGCCTTTACGCATACAGCTTTGCGATGCTTAGACAGTAATAACATAATTCATGTTTACATTTTTTTAATTTTCGACGCATTGTCGTTATTCGTGACGCATCAATGACCAATTGATTATATGGCAATGCAATGAAAAAAGCGTGTTGAAAACAGTGTTAATGACAGATTTGAGAAGCACATTTCTTCAATGTTGGCCGCATGGCATTCCTGTGCAGGTGACAATGGTAATTTTTCAAAACGACATGATGATTTGTTTGCTGTGCTCTATGGCCTCTGCTACAGACCTCATCGAAATGACACTTAGATATCTTAGGGTGTACATATCAAGTCTTCCCAAATGGTCTAGCGGATAGGAATCTGCCTTGTAACGCAGGGCGGCCCGGGTTCGATTCCCGTCATGGCAAATGATTTTTGTAGAAAAATAAAATGAGTCCCAACGTGTGCAACAGAACAGTTCGAAATCTCGTTACATTTGCATCGTCATGAACATGACTTATATCAGGCTAGCTCATTTTTTCTTTGTTCATTTTAAGTGTAGAAACAATATTTCGTTTGTGACCATTTTTTTCTGCCGTTTTGACAACAGGCTCATGACTAAAGAACACACGGCTGTCTGCTGATTGACGCTTGACTGTAGATTTTCGCTTTGTGTCAAAAGAACTCCCTAACGCACACTTTTTCAAAGTAGGTGAATTCATCAGATCTGTTTGAAACATTGCATTTTATCCATGCACGACGACTGCTTAGATACTCGCAGCACAGTTGCCCCATTTAAATTGCCCATGAGCGCGGAGCTTGTCTTTGTCACTGTAGCAACTTTGCTCCATCAGCGGGAGAAGTCGGTTCGACGCCCCTGTAAGCACATGTTTCTCTAATTCCTTTGTTTCAGGCAAGCCACTGTGACGTCAGACGCCTTTACGCATACAGCTTCGCGATGCTTAGACAGTAATAACATAATTCATGTTTACATTTCTTTAATTTTCGACGCATTGTCGTTATTCGTGACGCATCAATGACCAATTGATTATATGGCAATGCAATGAAAAAAGCGTGTTGAAAACAGTGTTAATGACAGATTTGAGAAGCACATTTCTTCAATGTTGGCCGCATGGCATTCCTGTGCAGGTGACAATGGTAATTTTTCAAAACGACATGATGATTTGTTTGCTGTGCTCTATGGCCTCTGCTACAGACCTCATCGAAATGACACTTAGATATCTTAGGGTGTACATATCAAGTCTTCCCAAATGGTCTAGCGGATAGGAATCTGCCTTGTAACGCAGGGCGGCCCGGGTTCGATTCCCGTCATGGCAAATGATTTTTGTAGAAAAATAAAATGAGTCCCAACGTGTGCAACAGAACAGTTCGAAATCTCGTTACATTTGCATCGTCATGAACATGACTTATATCAGGCTAGCTCATTTTTTCTTTGTTCATTTTAAGTGTAGAAACAATATTTCGTTTGTGACCATTTTTTTCTGCCGTTTTGACAACAGGCTCATGACTAAAGAACACACGGCTGTCTGCTGATTGACGCTTGACTGTAGATTTTCGCTTTGTGTCAAAAGAACTCCCTAACGCACACTTTTTCAAAGTAGGTGAATTCATCAGATCTGTTTGAAACATTGCATTTTATCCATGCACGACGACTGCTTAGATACTCGCAGCACAGTTGCCCCATTTAAATTGCCCATGAGCGCGGAGCTTGTCTTTGTCACTGTAGCAACTTTGCTCCATCAGCGGGAGAAGTCGGTTCGACGCCCCTGTAAGCACATGTTTCTCTAATTCCTTTGTTTCAGGCAAGCCACTGTGACGTCAGACGCCTTTACGCATACAGCTTCGCGATGCTTAGACAGTAATAACATAATTCATGTTTACATTTCTTTAATTTTCGACGCATTGTCGTTATTCGTGACGCATCAATGACCAATTGATTATATGGCAATGCAATGAAAAAAGCGTGTTGAAAACAGTGTTAATGACAGATTTGAGAAGCACATTTCTTCAATGTTGGCCGCATGGCATTCCTGTGCAGGTGACAATGGTAATTTTTCAAAACGACATGATGATTTGTTTGCTGTGCTCTATGGCCTCTGCTACAGACCTCATCGAAATGACACTTAGATATCTTAGGGTGTACATATCAAGTCTTCCCAAATGGTCTAGCGGATAGGAATCTGCCTTGTAACGCAGGGCGGCCCGGGTTCGATTCCCGTCATGGCAAATGATTTTTGTAGAAAAATAAAATGAGTCCCAACGTGTGCAACAGAACAGTTCGAAATCTCGTTACATTTGCATCGTCATGAACATGACTTATATCAGGCTAGCTCATTTTTTCTTTGTTCATTTTAAGTGTAGAAACAATATTTCGTTTGTGACCATTTTTTTCTGCCGTTTTGACAACAGGCTCATGACTAAAGAACACACGGCTGTCTGCTGATTGACGCTTGACTGTAGATTTTCGCTTTGTGTCAAAAGAACTCCCTAACGCACACTTTTTCAAAGTAGGTGAATTCATCAGATCTGTTTGAAACATTGCATTTTATCCATGCACGACGACTGCTTAGATACTCGCAGCACAGTTGCCCCATTTAAATTGCCCATGAGCGCGGAGCTTGTCTTTGTCACTGTAGCAACTTTGCTCCATCAGCGGGAGAAGTCGGTTCGACGCCCCTGTAAGCACATGTTTCTCTAATTCCTTTGTTTCAGGCAAGCCACTGTGACGTCAGACGCCTTTACGCATACAGCTTTGCGATGCTTAGACAGTAATAACATAATTCATGTTTACATTTCTTTAATTTTCGACGCATTGTCGTTATTCGTGACGCATCAATGACCAATTGATTATATGGCAATGCAATGAAAAAAGCGTGTTGAAAACAGTGTTAATGACAGATTTGAGAAGCACATTTCTTCAATGTTGGCCGCATGGCATTCCTGTGCAGGTGACAATGGTAATTTTTCAAAACGACATGATGATTTGTTTGCTGTGCTCTATGGCCTCTGCTACAGACCTCATCGAAATGACACTTAGATATCTTAGGGTGTACATATCAAGTCTTCCCAAATGGTCTAGCGGATAGGAATCTGCCTTGTAACGCAGGGCGGCCCGGGTTCGATTCCCGTCATGGCAAATGATTTTTGTAGAAAAATAAAATGAGTCCCAACGTGTGCAACAGAACAGTTCGAAATCTCGTTACATTTGCATCGTCATGAACATGACTTATATCAGGCTAGCTCATTTTTTCTTTGTTCATTTTAAGTGTAGAAACAATATTTCGTTTGTGACCATTTTTTTCTGCCGTTTTGACAACAGGCTCATGACTAAAGAACACACGGCTGTCTGCTGATTGACGCTTGACTGTAGATTTTCGCTTTGTGTCAAAAGAACTCCCTAACGCACACTTTTTCAAAATTGGTGAATTCATCAGATCTGTTTGAAACATTGCATTTTATCCATGCACGACGACTGCTTAGATACTCGCAGCACAGTTGCCCCATATAAATTGCCCATGAGCGCGGAGCTTGTCTTTGTCACTGTAGCAACTTTGCTCCATCAGCGGGAGAAGTCGGTTCGACGCCCCTGTAAGCACATGTTTCTCTAATTCCTTTGTTTCAGGCAAGCCACTGTGACGTCAGACGCCTTTACGCATACAGCTTTGCGATGCTTAGACAGTAATAACATAATTCATGTTTACATTTCTTTAATTTTCGACGCATTGTCGTTATTCGTGACGCATCAATGACCAATTGATTATATGGCAATGCAATGAAAAAAGCGTGTTGAAAACAGTGTTAATGACAGATTTGAAAAGCACATTTCTTCAATGTTGGCCGCATGGCATTCCTGTGCAGGTGACAATGGTAATTTTTCAAAACGACATGATGATTTGTTTGCTGTGCTCTATGGCCTCTGCTACAGACCTCATCGAAATGACACTTAGATATCTTAGGGTGTACATATCAAGTCTTCCCAAATGGTCTAGCGGATAGGAATCTGCCTTGTAACGCAGGGCGGCCCGGGTTCGATTCCCGTCATGGCAAATGATTTTTGTAGAAAAATAAAATGAGTCCCAACGTGTGCAACAGAACAGTTCGAAATCTCGTTACATTTGCATCGTCATGAACATGACTTATATCAGGCTAGCTCATTTTTTCTTTGTTCATTTTAAGTGTAGAAACAATATTTCGTTTGTGACCATTTTTTTCTGCCGTTTTGACAACAGGCTCATGACTAAAGAACACACGGCTGTCTGCTGATTGACGCTTGACTGTAGATTTTCGCTTTGTGTCAAAAGAACTCCCTAACGCACACTTTTTCAAAATTGGTGAATTCATCAGATCTGTTTGAAACATTGCATTTTATCCATGCACGACGACTGCTTAGATACTCGCAGCACAGTTGCCCCATATAAATTGCCCATGAGCGCGGAGCTTGTCTTTGTCACTGTAGCAACTTTGCTCCATCAGCGGGAGAAGTCGGTTCGACGCCCCTGGAAGCACATGTTTCTCTAATTCCTTTGTTTCAGGCAAGCCACTGTGACGTCAGACGCCTTTACGCATACAGCTTTGCGATGCTTAGACAGTAATAACATAATTCATGTTTACATTTCTTTAATTTTCGACGCATTGTCGTTATTCGTGACGCATCAATGACCAATTGATTATATGGCAATGCAATGAAAAAAGCGTGTTGAAAACAGTGTTAATGACAGATTTGAGAAGCACATTTCTTCAATGTTGGCCGCATGGCATTCCTGTGCAGGTGACAATGGTAATTTTTCAAAACGACATGATGATTTGTTTGCTGTGCTCTATGGCCTCTGCTACAGACCTCATCGAAATGACACTTAGATATCTTAGGGTGTACATATCAAGTCTTCCCAAATGGTCTAGCGGATAGGAATCTGCCTTGTAACGCAGGGCGGCCCGGGTTCGATTCCCGTCATGGCAAATGATTTTTGTAGAAAAATAAAATGAGTCCCAACGTGTGCAACAGAACAGTTCGAAATCTCGTTACATTTGCATCGTCATGAACATGACTTATATCAGGCTAGCTCATTTTTTCTTTGTTCATTTTAAGTGTAGAAACAATATTTCGTTTGTGACCATTTTTTTCTGCCGTTTTGACAACAGGCTCATGACTAAAGAACACACGGCTGTCTGCTGATTGACGCTTGACTGTAGATTTTCGCTTTGTGTCAAAAGAACTCCCTAACGCACACTTTTTCAAAGTAGGTGAATTCATCAGATCTGTTTGAAACATTGCATTTTATCCATGCACGACGACTGCTTAGATACTCGCAGCACAGTTGCCCCATTTAAATTGCCCATGAGCGCGGAGCTTGTCTTTGTCACTGTAGCAACTTTGCTCCATCAGCGGGAGAAGTCGGTTCGACGCCCCTGTAAGCACATGTTTCTCTAATTCCTTTGTTTCAGGCAAGCCACTGTGACGTCAGACGCCTTTACGCATACAGCTTTGCGATGCTTAGACAGTAATAACATAATTCATGTTTACATTTCTTTAATTTTCGACGCATTGTCGTTATTCGTGACGCATCAATGACCAATTGATTATATGGCAATGCAATGAAAAAAGCGTGTTGAAAACAGTGTTAATGACAGATTTGAGAAGCACATTTCTTCAATGTTGGCCGCATGGCATTCCTGTGCAGGTGACAATGGTAATTTTTCAAAACGACATGATGATTTGTTTGCTGTGCTCTATGGCCTCTGCTACAGACCTCATCGAAATGACACTTAGATATCTTAGGGTGTACATATCAAGTCTTCCCAAATGGTCTAGCGGATAGGAATCTGCCTTGTAACGCAGGGCGGCCCG
>NC_139654.1:39518977-39521477 GCF_951799395.1 Argentina silus
GACAGACAGACAGACAGACATGCAGGCAGACAGGCAGACAGACAGACATGCAGGCAGGCAGGCAGGCAGGCAGGCAGGCAGGTAGGCAGACAGGCAGCCAGACAGCCAGACAGAC
Source organism: Argentina silus (assembly GCF_951799395.1). NCBI lineage: Eukaryota > Metazoa > Chordata > Actinopteri > Argentiniformes > Argentinidae > Argentina > Argentina silus. The sequence goes on from NC_139654.1 coordinate 39,519,093, forward strand.
ATGCAGGCAGGCAGGCAGCCAGGCAGGTAGGCAGACAGGCAGGCAGACAGACATGCAGGCAGGTAGGCAGGCAGGCAGACAGGCAGGCAGGCAGACAGACATGCAGGCAGGCAGGCAGGTAGGCAGACAGGCAGGCAGACAGACAGACAGACAGACAGACAGACAGACATGTAGGCAGACAGGCAGACAGACAGACATGCAGGCAGGCAGACAGACAGACAGACAGACAGACATGCAGGCAGACAGGCAGACAGGCAGACAGGCAGGCAGACAGACAGACAGACAGACATGCAGGCAGGCAGGCAGACAGGCAAACAAAAACAAAAAAGACAGACAGACAGACAGACAGGCAGGCAGGCAGACAGACAGACATGCAGGCAGACAGGCAGGCAGACAGACAGACATGCAGGCAGGCAGGCAGGCAGACAGGCAGACAGGCAGACAGACAGACAGGCAGGCAGGCAGGAAGACAGACAGACAGACAGACAGGCAGACAGACAGACAGACATGCCGACAGACAGACAGACATGCAGGCAGTCAGGCAGACAGGCAGACAGACATGCAGGCAGACAGACAGACATGCAGGCAGGCAGACAGGCAGACAGACAGACAGACAGACATGCAGGCAGACAGACAGACATACAGACAGACAGACAGACATGCAGGCAGACAGACAGTCAGACAGACAGACATGCAGGCAGGCAGGCAGACAGACAGACAGACAGACAGACAGACAGGCAGGCAGGTAGGCAGACAGGCAGGCAGACAGACAGACAGACAGACAGACAGACAGACAGACAGACAGACAGACATGCAGGCAGACAGACAGGCAGACAGGCAGGCAGATAGACAGACAGGCAGGCAGGCAGGCAGGCAAGTAGGCAGACAGGCAGGCAGACAGACAGACAGACAGACAGACAGACAGACAGACAGACATGCAGGTAGGTAGGCAGACAGACAGACAGACAGACATGCAGGCAGGCAGGCAGGCAGGCAGGCAGGCAGGCAGGCAGGCAGGCAGACAGACATGCAGGCAGACAGGCAGACAGACAGACATGCAGGCAGGCAGGCAGGCAGGCAGGCAGGCAGGCAGACAGGCAAACAAAAACAAAAAAGACAGACAGACAGACAGGCAGGCAGGCAGGCAGGCAGGCAGGCAGGCAGGCAGGCAGACAGGCAGGCAGACAGACAGACAGACAGACAGACAGACAGACAGACAGACATGCAGGCAGGCAGGCAGGCAGGCAGGTAGGCAGACAGGCAGGCAGACAGACAGACAGACAGACAGACATTCAGGCAGGCAGGCAGGTAGGCAGACAGGCAGACAGGCAGGCAGACAGACAGACAGACAGACATGCAGGCAGGCAGGCAGGCAGACAGACAGACAGACAGACATGCAGGCAGACAGGCAGACAGACAGACATGCAGGCAGGCAGGCAGGCAGGCAGGCAGGCAGGCAGGCAGTCAGGCAGGTAGGAAGACAGGCAGCCAAACAGACAGACAGACAGACATGCAGGCAGGCAGGCAGGCAGGCAGGTAGGCAGACAGGCAGGCAGATAGACATGCAGGCAGGTAGGCAGGCAGGCAGGCAGGCAGACAGACATGCAGGCAGGCAGGCAGGCAGGCAGGCAGGCAGACAGACATGCAGGCAGGCAGGCAGGCAGGCAGGTAGGCAGGCAGGCAGACAGACAGACAGACAGACAGACAGACAGACAGACAGACAGACATGCAGGCAGGCAGGCAGGCAGGTAGGCAGGCAGGCAGGCAGGCAGACAGACAGACATGCAGGCAGGCAGGCAGACAGGCAGACAGGCAGGCAGGCAGACAGACATGCAGGCAGGCAGACAGACATGCAGGCAGGCAGACAGGCAGACAGACAGACATGCATGCAGACAGACAGACATGCAGGCAGGCAGGCAGGCAGGCAGGTAGGCAGACAGGCAAAAAAATAAAAAAAAGACAGACAGACAGACAGACAGACAGGCAGGCAGACAGACAGACAGACAGACAGGCAGGCAGGCAGGCAGACAGGCAGGCAGACAGACATGCAGGCAGGTAGGCAGACAGGCAGACAGGCAGGCAGACAGACAGACAGACAGACATGCATGCAGGCAGGCAGGCAGGCAGGCAGGCAGACAGACAGACAGGCAGGCAGGCAGGCAGGCAGACAGACAGACATGCAGGCAGGCAGGCAGACAGACAGACATGCAGGCAGACAGGCAGGCAGACAGACAGACATGCAGGCAGACAGTCAGGCAGACAGACAGACATGCAGGCAGACAGGCAGACAGACAGACAGGCAGGCAGGCAGGAAGACAGACAGGCAGACAGACAGACAGACATGCAGACAGACAGACAGACATGCAGGCAGGCAGGCAGACAGGC
>NC_139654.1:39581477-39725822 GCF_951799395.1 Argentina silus
CCTTCGTGCAATCCAATGTCGTGAAGTACCTGGCCGTACCAAGCCGGTCCAAGAGCTCGTCGACCCGGGGCATCGGATAGGCATCGAACTTGGAGACCGCATTAACCCGTCTATAATCCACACAGAACCGTATAGTCCCATCTGGCTTGTTGACAAGCACGATGGGGCTACACCAATCACTGCGGGACTCCTCGACCACACCCAGCTCCAGCATGGCTTCCAACTCCCGGCACACAACGTCTCGTTTGTGCACCGGCAACCTATAGGGACGCGTGCGCACCGTTAAACCCGGCTGCGTTTCTATATGGTGGTCGATGAGCGTAGTCCGACCGGGCAGGGGAGAGAACACGTCGGCGAACTTAAGCTGCAAATCTGCAACGTCCGCGGCCTGGCTAGCAGAGAGATGGGTATCAATATCGACCGGAGTGCTACCTTTCGATTTTGGGACTTCCGGACCGAACTCCTCTCTCTCTGGAACTATCGTAGCCAGAGCAACAGTGACCACGTCGTTCCATTTTTTTAGGAGATTGACGTGATACACCTGCAAGCTATCCCCCCGGTCCGAGCGTATAACCTCATAATCCACGTCCCCCATGCGACGTGTGACCACAAACGGCCCTTGCCACTTCGCGAGTAATTTCGTGCTGGAGGTGGGTAACAGTACGAGCACCTTGTCTCCCGGTGTAAACTCTCGTAGGGTAGCCCCCCTGTCATACAGGCGTTTCTGACGCTCCTGGGCTTGCAGCAAATGCTCACGTGAGATAGCCCCTAGGGCGTGGAGCTTTGTGCGCAAGTCGAGGACGTACTGGATCTCATTCTTACTGTCGCTAGACCCTTCCTCCCAATTTTCTTTAAACAGGTCTAGGACACCCCGGGGCTTACGGCCGTAGAGTAATTCAAACGGGGAAAACCCGGTGGAAGCTTGGGGAACTTCCCGCACCGCAAACAACAGGGGATCTAGCCATTTATGCCAATTCCGACTATCCTCGTGGACAAACTTCCGGATCATTGACTTCAAGGTCCGATTGAACCGCTCACAAAGGCCGTCCGTGGCCGGGTGGTAAACACTGGTTCGAATCGCCTTGATGTTCAGCAAGCCATACAGTTCCTTGAGGGTGCGTGACATAAAATTAGTGCCCTGATCGGTGAGAATCTCTTTCGGGATTCCCACGCGGGAGATGACTTGAAACAATGCTTGCGCTACACTCCTGGCAGAGGTATTGCGCAGAGGTATTGCCTCGGGGTATCGGGTGGCGTAATCTATCAAGACCAACACAAATCGATAACCCTGTGTGCTCCGCTCAAATGGCCCGATAATATCCATCGCAATGCGGTCGAAGGGGTTCTCGACCAATGGTAAGGGCCGCAAGGGGGCCCGTGGGATGGCCGGGGGATTTACCAACTGACATTCCCGACAGGATGCGCACCACCTACGCACCTCTGCCCGAATCCCCGGCCAATAAAATCGAGCCATTATACGGTGCAGTGTTTTGTCATACCCTAGATGGCCCGCCATGGGGTTGAAATGAGCCGCCTGGAAGACCATTTCGCGGCGGCTGCGGGGAACCAGCAACTGGGTTACCTCCTCCTGACTATGTGAGTCACGACTTACTCGGTATAACCTGTCGCTGATAATCGCGAAATAGGGGTGGGCGCGCACTGTGTCTGGCCGTATCAAAGTACCATCAATTGCTATCACTTGGTCAAAGGCTGATCTGAGGGTCTCATCACGAGACTGCTCGAGGGGGAAGTCGCCTAGCAGCGGATAGTTCGGCGAGGAAGTCTCGGGGTGAGGCGCCCCCGCCGGCTCCGGCTCCCCGGCAGTGTCGCGAGGCGCCGCCTCGGCACAGAGCACATTACACGCCACACACCTCCCTAGCTGTCGTGCACGCATCCCGGTAGCCCTCTTTACCGCTTGAGGAAACCCCTCCCAATCCACACCTAGAATCAGGGGATGCGTGAGGCGTGGGCTAACCGCCGCCTGTACCCTATGGTTTCTCCCCTCAAAATGAATTTCGATAGCGACCAGCGGATATTCGTGAATGTCCCCATGCACACACCTCACCCGCACCCTCGATGCCTTCAACAGTGCCCCCGGTCGAACCAGGCGCTCCTGGATCATGGACTGCATACAGCCCGAATCCAAGAACGCCTGGTGCGTATCACGTTGTATCCTTACCGGAATACGATACGCCGCTCCTGGTCCGGGGGGAGGGCCCGGTATGTCGCCGATGCGGACGACCTGCCCCACGTCCATCGCCCGACACTCGGCCTGCACGTGGCCCGGCCGTCCGCACCGCCAACACACCCCCCCTGTCGCTCGCGGTTCTCTCTGCGGGGCCGGGGCTGGTTCCGGATCGGCGCGCTCCTGCCATCTCGTTCTCGGGGCGGGCGCCGGCCTCCCTCCTTCTGCTCCCCCGGCTCCTCCTGGGCGTTGTCCCCCCCCCCCTTGCCGCGGGGCCGGGGTTGGTCGTTGTGGCCCTCGCGGTGGGAGGGAGAGATGGTCCTCCGCCAGACCCACGGCGGTCTTTAGGTCCTGGGGGCGGTGGTACTGGACCCAGGCGGCGGTGCGGGCCGGGAGCCCCGCGAGGAACTGCTCCAATACCACCCGGTTCCCGACCTCCACCGCCGAGTTGTTCTCGGGGTCCAGCCACCGCCATGCGCTGTCCCCCAGCCGCTGGGCGAAGGCGAAGGGCCGGCACCCCTCCTCCATGGTCATGGCCCGGAACCGGCGTCGGTGTTCCTCCGGTGTCAGGCCCAGGCGGTCCCGAATCGCCCGGGCCAGGGACGGGTAATCCCGTTGGGCGGCCGCCGGCAAGCTGTGGGCCGCGAGCTGCGCCTCCCCTGACAGGAGGGGCAGCAGATGGTAGGCCCACTCTCGGTCCGGCCACCCCGAGATCCTCGCCGTCCCCTCGAACACCGCGAGGAACGCCTCTGGGTCGTCCAGGTCCCCCATCTTCTGCAGCTGGACCTTAGGGGGACCTGGTGCCGCTCCGGTCCCCGGCGCCGGCCCGCCGGCCCCGCCCGCGAGCCTCGCCGCCGTCAGCTCCGTTAGAGTCGCCTGCTGGGTCTGCTGCAGGGCTGACTGTTGCTCTAACACGAGCGTTATCCTCGCGATTGCCGCTGCTAGCGCGTCCATCTAGTCCTCTGTGTCCCACGTTGGGCGCCAATGTAGCAATGTCCGTTTGTACACAGAGGCAGACGCAGGATGGAGGTAAGGGATTTTCTCCCGTTTATTTTAACAAAGGGGTTTTGCTGGCTCGGCTCGGCTTTCCAGCCTCGTTCAAAGTCTTTTGGTCCTGTGCTCGGCTCGGCTCGGCTCTGCTCTCGCCGTCAGCTTCTCCAGCTTAGCTCCCTTACTGAAATGGCAGAAGCACACCCATCTTAAACATTCGCCGGCGAGACTTAATTCGCAGCAGGTGTGCAACAAAAGTCTCGCCGACACAACCCCGGCCACGGTCCTGTAGCTCCCTCTACAGGCCGAACGCTGCATGTCCCCCCACAGTGAATTCATCAGATCTGTTTGAAACATTGCATTTTATCCATGCACGACGACTGCTTAGATACTCGCAGCACAGTTGCCCCATATAAATTGCCCATGAGCGCGGAGCTTGTCTTTGTCACTGTAGCAACTTTGCTCCATCAGCGGGAGAAGCCGGTTCAACGCCCCTGTAAGCACGTTTCTCTAATTCCTTTGTTTCAGGCAAGCCACTGTGACGTCAGACGCCTTTACGCATACAGCTTTGCGATGCTTAGACAGTAATAACATAATTCATGTTTACATTTCTTTAATTTTCGACGCATTGTCGTTATTCGTGACGCATCAATGACCAATTGATTATATGGCAATGCAATGAAAAAGCGTGTGGAAAACAGTGTTAATGACAGATTCGAGAAGCACATTTCTTCAATGTTGGCCGCATGGCATTCCTGTGCAGGTGACAATGGTAATTTTTCAAAACGACAAGGATATTTAAACACATGATTATTTGTTTGCTGTGCTCTATGGCCTCTGCTACAGACCTCATCGAAATGACACTTAGATATCTGACTGACAGACAGACAGACAGACAGACAGACAGACAGACAGACCTATGGCATGTTTCGCGTGCGTGCGTGTCAGCCTGTCTTATGGTGGATACGCCTGTTCTGGTTCCTGGCAACCCACGGGCCTCCGGCCTGGCGTGGCAGACGGTGCTGTGCCACGCCGGCGGCTGAGGAGTCAATATACTCTGGTTTCTCTTCATCACGCAAAAGCCTTTTACTAAAGACTTCCGTGGAGAGGAACACCTACGAGTTGAAGCTATTTTTGGGGGGCTCTGCATCCAGCCGAGCCCATATCTGTGTTTCAAAGTAAGAGAAGGCGATGGGGAGAGAAGGGATTCGCGGGGAAGTGGTCACAGGTTAACCCAGGGCTCAGACATTTACCTGGCTGGGAGCGGAGGTCGTCAGGGTTCAATTCATGCCTTATCGCTTCTCGGCCTTTTGGCTAAGATCAAGTGTAGTATCTGTTCTTATCAGTTTAATATCTGATATGTCCCCTACCCGGGGGCTATATATTAAATTGATTTTTGCAAAAGGGAGATGGAATAGGGGCTTGATCCATCCACTCCACGCATCGGCCTGGTATTGCAGTACATCCGGGCAACGGTGCACTCCTACCTCATGTGCTAAAACCAGTACTTTTCCTGCCGCTGCGTCCTGTCTCTTGTGGAAATTCCACCACATTTCGGACAAAAAAAGAGAGCGAGGCACGAGGCCCTTTTTAAGGCCAGTTTAAATTTTCCCTCCGTTTTCGTTAAAAAAAAAAAAAAGACAGACAGACAGACAGGCAGACAGACAGACAGACAGACAGACAGACAGACCTATGGCATGTTTCGCGTGCGTGCGTGTCAGCCTGTCTTATGGTGGATACGCCTGTTCTGGTTCCTGGCAACCCGCGGGCCTCCGGCCTGGCGTGGCAGACGGTGCCGTGCCACGCCGGCGGCTGAGGAGTCAATATACTCTGGTTTCTCTTCATCGCGCAAAAGTTTTGACAACAGGCTCATGACTAAAGAACACACGGCTGTCTGCTGATTGACGCTTGACTGTAGATTTTCGCTTTGTGTCAAAAGAACTCCCTAACGCACACTTTTTCAAAGTAGGTGAATTCATCAGATCTGTTTGAAACATTGCATTTTATCCATGCACGACGACTGCTTAGATACTCGCAGCACAGTTGCCCCATATAAATTGCCCATGAGCGCGGAGCTTGTCTTTGTCACTGTAGCAACTTTGCTCCATCAGCGGGAGAAGCCGGTTCAACGCCCCTGTAAGCACGTTTCTCTAATTCCTTTGTTTCAGGCAAGCCACTGTGACGTCAGACGCCTTTACGCATACAGCTTTGCGATGCTTAGACAGTAATAACATAATTCATGTTTACATTTCTTTAATTTTCGACGCATTGTCGTTATTCGTGACGCATCAATGACCAATTGATTATATGGCAATGCAATGAAAAAAGCGTGTGGAAAACAGTGTTAATGACAGATTCGAGAAGCACATTTCTTCAATGTTGGCCGCATGGCATTCCTGTGCAGGTGACAATGGTAATTTTTCAAAACGACAAGGATATTTAAACACATGATTATTTGTTTGCTGTGCTCTATGGCCTCTGCTACAGACCTCATCGAAATGACACTTAGATATCTTAGGGTGTACATATCAAGTCTTCCCAAATGGTCTAGCGGATAGGAATCTGCCTTGTAACGCAGGGCGGCCCGGGTTCGATTCCCGTCATGGCAAATGTTTTTTGTAGAAAAATAAAATGAGTCCCAACGTGTGCAACAGAACAGTTCGAAATCTCGTTACATTTGCATCGTCATGAACATGACTTATATCAGGCTAGCTCATTTTTTCTTTGTTCATTTTAAGTGTAGAAACAATATTTCGTTTGTGACCATTTTTTTCTGCCGTTTTGACAACAGGCTCATGACGAAAGAACACACTGGCTGTCTGCTGATTGACGCTTGACTGTAGATTGTCGCTTTGTGTCAAAAGAACTCCCTAACGCACACTTTTTCAAAGTAGGTGAATTCATCAGATCTGTTTGAAACATTGCATTTTATCCATGCACGACGACTGCTTAGATACTCGCAGCACAGTTGCCCCATATAAATTGCCCATGAGCGCGGAGCTTGTCTTTGTCACTGTAGCAACTTTGCTCCATCAGCGGGAGAAGCCGGTTCAACGCCCCTGTAAGCACGTTTCTCTAATTCCTTTGTTTCAGGCAAGCCACTGTGACGTCAGACGCCTTTACGCATACAGCTTTGCGATGCTTAGACAGTAATAACATAATTCATGTTTACATTTCTTTAATTTTCGACGCATTGTCGTTATTCGTGACGCATCAATGACCAATTGATTATATGGCAATGCAATGAAAAAAGCGTGTGGAAAACAGTGTTAATGACAGATTCGAGAAGCACATTTCTTCAATGTTGGCCGCATGGCATTCCTGTGCAGGTGACAATGGTAATTTTTCAAAACGACAAGGATATTTAAACACATGATTATTTGTTTGCTGTGCTCTATGGCCTCTGCTACAGACCTCATCGAAATGACACTTAGATATCTTAGGGTGTACATATCAAGTCTTCCCAAATGGTCTAGCGGATAGGAATCTGCCTTGTAACGCAGGGCGGCCCGGGTTCGATTCCCGTCATGGCAAATGTTTTTTGTAGAAAAATAAAATGAGTCCCAACGTGTGCAACAGAACAGTTCGAAATCTCGTTACATTTGCATCGTCATGAACATGACTTATATCAGGCTAGCTCATTTTTTCTTTGTTCATTTTAAGTGTAGAAACAATATTTCGTTTGTGACCATTTTTTTCTGCCGTTTTGACAACAGGCTCATGACGAAAGAACACACTGGCTGTCTGCTGATTGACGCTTGACTGTAGATTGTCGCTTTGTGTCAAAAGAACTCCCTAACGCACACTTTTTCAAAGTAGGTGAATTCATCAGATCTGTTTGAAACATTGCATTTTATCCATGCACGACGACTGCTTAGATACTCGCAGCACAGTTGCCCCATATAAATTGCCCATGAGCGCGGAGCTTGTCTTTGTCACTGTAGCAACTTTGCTCCATCAGCGGGAGAAGCCGGTTCAACGCCCCTGTAAGCACGTTTCTCTAATTCCTTTGTTTCAGGCAAGCCACTGTGACGTCAGACGCCTTTACGCATACAGCTTTGCGATGCTTAGACAGTAATAACATAATTCATGTTTACATTTCTTTAATTTTCGACGCATTGTCGTTATTCGTGACGCATCAATGACCAATTGATTATATGGCAATGCAATGAAAAAAGCGTGTGGAAAACAGTGTTAATGACAGATTCGAGAAGCACATTTCTTCAATGTTGGCCGCATGGCATTCCTGTGCAGGTGACAATGGTAATTTTTCAAAACGACAAGGATATTTAAACACATGATTATTTGTTTGCTGTGCTCTATGGCCTCTGCTACAGACCTCATCGAAATGACACTTAGATATCTTAGGGTGTACATATCAAGTCTTCCCAAATGGTCTAGCGGATAGGAATCTGCCTTGTAACGCAGGGCGGCCCGGGTTCGATTCCCGTCATGGCAAATGTTTTTTGTAGAAAAATAAAATGAGTCCCAACGTGTGCAACAGAACAGTTCGAAATCTCGTTACATTTGCATCGTCATGAACATGACTTATATCAGGCTAGCTCATTTTTTCTTTGTTCATTTTAAGTGTAGAAACAATATTTCGTTTGTGACCATTTTTTTCTGCCGTTTTGACAACAGGCTCATGACGAAAGAACACACTGGCTGTCTGCTGATTGACGCTTGACTGTAGATTGTCGCTTTGTGTCAAAAGAACTCCCTAACGCACACTTTTTCAAAGTAGGTGAATTCATCAGATCTGTTTGAAACATTGCATTTTATCCATGCACGACGACTGCTTAGATACTCGCAGCACAGTTGCCCCATATAAATTGCCCATGAGCGCGGAGCTTGTCTTTGTCACTGTAGCAACTTTGCTCCATCAGCGGGAGAAGCCGGTTCAACGCCCCTGTAAGCACGTTTCTCTAATTCCTTTGTTTCAGGCAAGCCACTGTGACGTCAGACGCCTTTACGCATACAGCTTTGCGATGTTTAGACAGTAATAACATTATTCATGTTTACATTTCTTTAATTTTCGACGCATTGTCGTTATTCGTGACGCATCAATGACCAATTGATTATATGGCAATGCAATGAAAAAAGCGTGTGGAAAACAGTGTTAATGACAGATTCGAGAAGCACATTTCTTCAATGTTGGCCGCATGGCATTCCTGTGCAGGTGACAATGGTAATTTTTCAAAACGACAAGGATATTTAAACACATGATTATTTGTTTGCTGTGCTCTATGGCCTCTGCTACAGACCTCATCGAAATGACACTTAGATATCTTAGGGTGTACATATCAAGTCTTCCCAAATGGTCTAGCGGATAGGAATCTGCCTTGTAACGCAGGGCGGCCCGGGTTCGATTCCCGTCATGGCAAATGTTTTTTGTAGAAAAATAAAATGAGTCCCAACGTGTGCAACAGAACAGTTCGAAATCTCGTTACATTTGCATCGTCATGAACATGACTTATATCAGGCTAGCTCATTTTTTCTTTGTTCATTTTAAGTGTAGAAACAATATTTCGTTTGTGACCATTTTTTTCTGCCGTTTTGACAACAGGCTCATGACGAAAGAACACACTGGCTGTCTGCTGATTGACGCTTGACTGTAGATTGTCGCTTTGTGTCAAAAGAACTCCCTAACGCACACTTTTTCAAAGTAGGTGAATTCATCAGATCTGTTTGAAACATTGCATTTTATCCATGCACGACGACTGCTTAGATACTCGCAGCACAGTTGCCCCATATAAATTGCCCATGAGCGCGGAGCTTGTCTTTGTCACTGTAGGAACTTTGCTCCCTCAGCGGGAGAAGCCGGTTCAACGCCCCTGTAAGCACGTTTCTCTAATTCCTTTGTTTCAGGCAAGCCACTGTGACGTCAGACGCCTTTACGCATACAGCTTTGCGATGCTTAGACAGTAATAACATAATTCATGTTTACATTTCTTTAATTTTCGACGCATTGTCGTTATTCGTGACGCATCAATGACCAATTGATTATATGGCAATGCAATGAAAAAGCGTGTGGAAAACAGTGTTAATGACAGATTCGAGAAGCACATTTCTTCAATGTTGGCCGCATGGCATTCCTGTGCAGGTGACAATGGTAATTTTTCAAAACGACAAGGATATTTAAACACATGATTATTTGTTTGCTGTGCTCTATGGCCTCTGCTACAGACCTCATCGAAATGACACTTAGATATCTTAGGGTGTACATATCAAGTCTTCCCAAATGGTCTAGCGGATAGGAATCTGCCTTGTAACGCAGGTTGGCCCTGGTTCGATTCCCGTCATGGCAAATGTTTTTTGTAGAAAAATAAAATGAGTCCCAACGTGTGCAACAGAACAGTTCGAAATCTCGTTACATTTGCATCGTCATGAACATGACTTATATCAGGCTAGCTCATTTTTTCTTTGTTCATTTTAAGTGTAGAAACAATATTTCGTTTGTGACCATTTTTTTCTGCCGTTTTGACAACAGGCTCATGACGAAAGAACACACTGGCTGTCTGCTGATTGACGCTTGACTGTAGATTGTCGCTTTGTGGTAAAAGAACTCCCTAACGCACACTTTTTCAAAGTAGGTGAATTCATCAGATCTGTTTGAAACATTGCATTTTATCCATGCACGACGACTGCTTAGATACTCGCAGCACAGTTGCCCCATATAAATTGCCCATGAGCGCGGAGCTTGTCTTTGTCACTGTAGCAACTTTGCTCCATCAGCGGGAGAAGCCGGTTCAACGCCCCTGTAAGCACGTTTCTCTAATTCCTTTGTTTCAGGCAAGCCACTGTGACGTCAGACGCCTTTACGCATACAGCTTTGCGATGCTTAGACAGTAATAACATAATTCATGTTTACATTTCTTTAATTTTCGACGCATTGTCGTTATTCGTGACGCATCAATGACCAATTGATTATATGGCAATGCAATGAAAAAAGCGTGTGGAAAACAGTGTTAATGACAGATTTGAGAAGCACATTTCTTCAATGTTGGCCGCATGGCATTCCTGTGCAGGTGACAATGGTAATTTTTCAAAACGACAAGGATATTTAAACACATGATTATTTGTTTGCTGTGCTCTATGGCCTCTGCTACAGACCTCATCGAAATGACACTTAGATATCTTAGGGTGTACATATCAAGTCTTCCCAAATGGTCTAGCGGATAGGAATCTGCCTTGTAACGCAGGGCGGCCCGGGTTCGATTCCCGTCATGGCAAATGTTTTTTGTAGAAAAATAAAATGAGTCCCAACGTGTGCAACAGAACAGTTCGAAATCTCGTTACATTTGCATCGTCATGAACATGACTTATATCAGGCTAGCTCATTTTTTCTTTGTTCATTTTAAGTGTAGAAACAATATTTCGTTTGTGACCATTTTTTTCTGCCGTTTTGACAACAGGCTCATGACGAAAGAACACACTGGCTGTCTGCTGATTGACGCTTGACTGTAGATTGTCGCTTTGTGTCAAAAGAACTCCCTAACGCACACTTTTTCAAAGTAGGTGAATTCATCAGATCTGTTTGAAACATTGCATTTTATCCATGCACGACGACTGCTTAGATACTCGCAGCACAGTTGCCCCATATAAATTGCCCATGAGCGCGGAGCTTGTCTTTGTCACTGTAGGAACTTTGCTCCATCAGCGGGAGAAGCCGGTTCAACGCCCCTGTAAGCACGTTTCTCTAATTCCTTTGTTTCAGGCAAGCCACTGTGACGTCAGACGCCTTTACGCGTACAGCTTTGCGATGCTTAGACAGTAATAACATAATTCATGTTTACATTTCTTTAATTTTCGACGCATTGTCGTTATTCGTGACGCATCAATGACCAATTGATTATATGGCAATGCAATGAAAAAGCGTGTGGAAAACAGTGTTAATGACAGATTCGAGAAGCACATTTCTTCAATGTTGGCCGCATGGCATTCCTGTGCAGGTGACAATGGTAATTTTTCAAAACGACAAGGATATTTAAACACATGATTATTTGTTTGCTGTGCTCTATGGCCTCTGCTACAGACCTCATCGAAATGACACTTAGATATCTTAGGGTGTACATATCAAGTCTTCCCAAATGGTCTAGCGGATAGGAATCTGCCTTGTAACGCAGGGCGGCCCGGGTTCGATTCCCGTCATGGCAAATGTTTTTTGTAGAAAAATAAAATGAGTCCCAACGTGTGCAACAGAACAGTTCGAAATCTCGTTACATTTGCATCGTCATGAACATGACTTATATCAGGCTAGCTCATTTTTTCTTTGTTCATTTTAAGTGTAGAAACAATATTTCGTTTGTGACCATTTTTTTCTGCCGTTTTGACAACAGGCTCATGACGAAAGAACACACTGGCTGTCTGCTGATTGACGCTTGACTGTAGATTGTCGCTTTGTGTCAAAAGAACTCCCTAACGCACACTTTTTCAAAGTAGGTGAATTCATCAGATCTGTTTGAAACATTGCATTTTATCCATGCACGACGACTGCTTAGATACTCGCAGCACAGTTGCCCCATATAAATTGCCCATGAGCGCGGAGCTTGTCTTTGTCACTGTAGCAACTTTGCTCCATCAGCGGGAGAAGCCGGTTCAACGCCCCTGTAAGCACGTTTCTCTAATTCCTTTGTTTCAGGCAAGCCACTGTGACGTCAGACGCCTTTACGCATACAGCTTTGCGATGCTTAGACAGTAATAACATAATTCATGTTTACATTTCTTTAATTTTCGACGCATTGTCGTTATTCGTGACGCATCAATGACCAATTGATTATATGGCAATGCAATGAAAAAAGCGTGTGGAAAACAGTGTTAATGACAGATTTGAGAAGCACATTTCTTCAATGTTGGCCGCATGGCATTCCTGTGCAGGTGACAATGGTAATTTTTCAAAACGACAAGGATATTTAAACACATGATTATTTGTTTGCTGTGCTCTATGGCCTCTGCTACAGACCTCATCGAAATGACACTTAGATATCTTAGGGTGTACATATCAAGTCTTCCCAAATGGTCTAGCGGATAGGAATCTGCCTTGTAACGCAGGGCGGCCCGGGTTCGATTCCCGTCATGGCAAATGTTTTTTGTAGAAAAATAAAATGAGTCCCAACGTGTGCAACAGAACAGTTTGAAATCTCGTTACATTTGCATCGTCATGAACATGACTTATATCAGGCTAGCTCATTTTTTCTTTGTTCATTTTAAGTGTAGAAACAATATTTCGTTTGTGACCATTTTTTTCTGCCGTTTTGACAACAGGCTCATGACGAAAGAACACACTGGCTGTCTGCTGATTGACGCTTGACTGTAGATTGTCGCTTTGTGTCAAAAGAACTCCCTAACGCACACTTTTTCAAAGTAGGTGAATTCATCAGATCTGTTTGAAACATTGCATTTTATCCATGCACGACGACTGCTTAGATACTCGCAGCACAGTTGCCCCATATAAATTGCCCATGAGCGCGGAGCTTGTCTTTGTCACTGTAGCAACTTTGCTCCATCAGCGGGAGAAGCCGGTTCAACGCCCCTGTAAGCACGTTTCTCTAATTCCTTTGGTTCAGGCAAGCCACTGTGACGTCAGACGCCTTTACGCATACAGCTTTGCGATGCTTAGACAGTAATAACATAATTCATGTTTACATTTCTTTAATTTTCGACGCATTGTCGTTATTCGTGACGCATCAATGACCAATTGATTATATGGCAATGCAATGAAAAAAGCGTGTGGAAAACAGTGTTAATGACAGATTCGAGAAGCACATTTCTTCAATGTTGGTCGCATGGCATTCCTGTGCAGGTGACAATGGTAATTTTTCAAAACGACAAGGATATTTAAACACATGATTATTTGTTTGCTGTGCTCTATGGCCTCTGCTACAGACCTCATCGAAATGACACTTAGATATCTTAGGGTGTACATATCAAGTCTTCCCAAATGGTCTAGCGGATAGGAATCTGCCTTGTAACGCAGGGCGGCCCGGGTTCGATTCCCGTCATGGCAAATTTTTTTGTAGAAAAATAAAATGAGTCCCAACGTGTGCAACAGAACAGTTCGAAATCTCGTTACATTTGCATCGTCATGAACATGACTTATATCAGGCTAGCTCATTTTTTCTTTGTTCATTTTAAGTGTAGAAACAATATTTCGTTTGTGACCATTTTTTTCTGCCGTTTTGACAACAGGCTCATGACGAAAGAACACACTGGCTGTCTGCTGATTGACGCTTGACTGTAGATTGTCGCTTTGTGTCAAAAGAACTCCCTAACGCACACTTTTTCAAAGTAGGTGAATTCATCAGATCTGTTTGAAACATTGCATTTTATCCATGCACGACGACTGCTTAGATACTCGCAGCACAGTTGCCCCATATAAATTGCCCATGAGCGCGGAGCTTGTCTTTGTCACTGTAGCAACTTTGCTCCATCAGCGGGAGAAGCCGGTTCAACGCCCCTGTAAGCACGTTTCTCTAATTCCTTTGTTTCAGGCAAGCCACTGTGACGTCAGACGCCTTTACGCATACAGCTTTGCGATGCTTAGACAGTAATAACATAATTCATGTTTACATTTCTTTAATTTTCGACGCATTGTCGTTATTCGTGACGCATCAATGACCAATTGATTATATGGCAATGCAATGAAAAAGCGTGTGGAAAACAGTGTTAATGACAGATTCGAGAAGCACATTTCTTCAATGTTGGCCGCATGGCATTCCTGTGCAGGTGACAATGGTAATTTTTCAAAACGACAAGGATATTTAAACACATGATTATTTGTTTGCTGTGCTCTATGGCCTCTGCTACAGACCTCATCGAAATGACACTTAGATATCTTAGGGTGTACATATCAAGTCTTCCCAAATGGTCTAGCGGATAGGAATCTGCCTTGTAACGCAGGGCGGCCCGGGTTCGATTCCCGTCATGGCAAATGTTTTTTGTAGAAAAATAAAATGAGTCCCAACGTGTGCAACAGAACAGTTCGAAATCTCGTTACATTTGCATCGTCATGAACATGACTTATATCAGGCTAGCTCATTTTTTCTTTGTTCATTTTAAGTGTAGAAACAATATTTCGTTTGTGACCATTTTTTTCTGCCGTTTTGACAACAGGCTCATGACGAAAGAACACACTGGCTGTCTGCTGATTGACGCTTGACTGTAGATTGTCGCTTTGTGTCAAAAGAACTCCCTAACGCACACTTTTTCAAAGTAGGTGAATTCATCAGATCTGTTTGAAACATTGCATTTTATCCATGCACGACGACTGCTTAGATACTCGCAGCACAGTTGCCCCATATAAATTGCCCATGAGCGCGGAGCTTGTCTTTGTCACTGTAGCAACTTTGCTCCATCAGCGGGAGAAGCCGGTTCAACGCCCCTGTAAGCACGTTTCTCTAATTCCTTTGTTTCAGGCAAGCCACTGTGACGTCAGACGCCTTTACGCATACAGCTTTGCGATGCTTAGACAGTAATAACATAATTCATGTTTACATTTCTTTAATTTTCGACGCATTGTCGTTATTCGTGACGCATCAATGACCAATTGATTATATGGCAATGCAATGAAAAAAGCGTGTGGAAAACAGTGTTAATGACAGATTCGAGAAGCACATTTCTTCAATGTTGGCCGCATGGCATTCCTGTGCAGGTGACAATGGTAATTTTTCAAAACGACAAGGATATTTAAACACATGATTATTTGTTTGCTGTGCTCTATGGCCTCTGCTACAGACCTCATCGAAATGACACTTAGATATCTTAGGGTGTACATATCAAGTCTTCCCAAATGGTCTAGCGGATAGGAATCTGCCTTGTAACGCAGGGCGGCCCGGGTTCGATTCCCGTCATGGCAAATGTTTTTTGTAGAAAAATAAAATGAGTCCCAACGTGTGCAACAGAACAGTTCGAAATCTCGTTACATTTGCATCGTCATGAACATGACTTATATCAGGCTAGCTCATTTTTTCTTTGTTCATTTTAAGTGTAGAAACAATATTTCGTTTGTGACCATTTTTTTCTGCCGTTTTGACAACAGGCTCATGACGAAAGAACACACTGGCTGTCTGCTGATTGACGCTTGACTGTAGATTGTCGCTTTGTGTCAAAAGAACTCCCTAACGCACACTTTTTCAAAGTAGGTGAATTCATCAGATCTGTTTGAAACATTGCATTTTATCCATGCACGACGACTGCTTAGATACTCGCAGCACAGTTGCCCCATATAAATTGCCCATGAGCGCGGAGCTTGTCTTTGTCACTGTAGCAACTTTGCTCCATCAGCGGGAGAAGCCGGTTCAACGCCCCTGTAAGCACGTTTCTCTAATTCCTTTGTTTCAGGCAAGCCACTGTGACGTCAGACGCCTTTACGCATACAGCTTTGCGATGCTTAGACAGTAATAACATAATTCATGTTTACATTTCTTTAATTTTCGACGCATTGTCGTTATTCGTGACGCATCAATGACCAATTGATTATATGGCAATGCAATGAAAAAAGCGTGTGGAAAACAGTGTTAATGACAGATTTGAGAAGCACATTTCTTCAATGTTGGCCGCATGGCATTCCTGTGCAGGTGACAATGGTAATTTTTCAAAACGACAAGGATATTTAAACACATGATTATTTGTTTGCTGTGCTCTATGGCCTCTGCTACAGACCTCATCGAAATG
The DNA here is from genome assembly GCF_951799395.1 of Argentina silus. Taxonomy (NCBI): domain Eukaryota; kingdom Metazoa; phylum Chordata; class Actinopteri; order Argentiniformes; family Argentinidae; genus Argentina; species Argentina silus. The sequence goes on from NC_139654.1 coordinate 39,597,325, forward strand.
ACACTTAGATATCTTAGGGTGTACATATCAAGTCTTCCCAAATGGTCTAGCGGATAGGAATCTGCCTTGTAACGCAGGGCGGCCCGGGTTCGATTCCCGTCATGCAAATGTTTTTTGTAGAAAAATAAAATGAGTCCCAACGTGTGCAACAGAACAGTTCGAAATCTCGTTACATTTGCATCGTCATGAACATGACTTATATCAGGCTAGCTCATTTTTTCTTTGTTCATTTTAAGTGTAGAAACAATATTTCGTTTGTGACCATTTTTTTCTGCCGTTTTGACAACAGGCTCATGACGAAAGAACACACTGGCTGTCTGCTGATTGACGCTTGACTGTAGATTGTCGCTTTGTGTCAAAAGAACTCCCTAACGCACACTTTTTCAAAGTAGGTGAATTCATCAGATCTGTTTGAAACATTGCATTTTATCCATGCACGACGACTGCTTAGATACTCGCAGCACAGTTGCCCCATATAAATTGCCCATGAGCGCGGAGCTTGTCTTTGTCACTGTAGCAACTTTGCTCCATCAGCGGGAGAAGCCGGTTCAACGCCCCTGTAAGCACGTTTCTCTAATTCCTTTGTTTCAGGCAAGCCACTGTGACGTCAGACGCCTTTACGCATACAGCTTTGCGATGCTTAGACAGTAATAACATAATTCATGTTTACATTTCTTTAATTTTCGACGCATTGTCGTTATTCGTGACGCATCAATGACCAATTGATTATATGGCAATGCAATGAAAAAGCGTGTGGAAAACAGTGTTAATGACAGATTCGAGAAGCACATTTCTTCAATGTTGGCCGCATGGCATTCCTGTGCAGGTGACAATGGTAATTTTTCAAAACGACAAGGATATTTAAACACATGATTATTTGTTTGCTGTGCTCTATGGCCTCTGCTACAGACCTCATCGAAATGACACTTAGATATCTTAGGGTGTACATATCAAGTCTTCCCAAATGGTCTAGCGGATAGGAATCTGCCTTGTAACGCAGGGCGGCCCGGGTTCGATTCCCGTCATGGCAAATGTTTTTTGTAGAAAAATAAAATGAGTCCCAACGTGTGCAACAGAACAGTTCGAAATCTCGTTACATTTGCATCGTCATGAACATGACTTATATCAGGCTAGCTCATTTTTTCTTTGTTCATTTTAAGTGTAGAAACAATATTTCGTTTGTGACCATTTTTTTCTGCCGTTTTGACAACAGGCTCATGACGAAAGAACACACTGGCTGTCTGCTGATTGACGCTTGACTGTAGATTGTCGCTTTGTGTCAAAAGAACTCCCTAACGCACACTTTTTCAAAGTAGGTGAATTCATCAGATCTGTTTGAAACATTGCATTTTATCCATGCACGACGACTGCTTAGATACTCGCAGCACAGTTGCCCCATATAAATTGCCCATGAGCGCGGAGCTTGTCTTTGTCACTGTAGCAACTTTGCTCCATCAGCGGGAGAAGCCGGTTCAACGCCCCTGTAAGCACGTTTCTCTAATTCCTTTGTTTCAGGCAAGCCACTGTGACGTCAGACGCCTTTACGCATACAGCTTTGCGATGCTTAGACAGTAATAACATAATTCATGTTTACATTTCTTTAATTTTCGACGCATTGTCGTTATTCGTGACGCATCAATGACCAATTGATTATATGGCAATGCAATGAAAAAAGCGTGTGGAAAACAGTGTTAATGACAGATTTGAGAAGCACATTTCTTCAATGTTGGCCGCATGGCATTCCTGTGCAGGTGACAATGGTAATTTTTCAAAACGACAAGGATATTTAAACACATGATTATTTGTTTGCTGTGCTCTATGGCCTCTGCTACAGACCTCATCGAAATGACACTTAGATATCTTAGGGTGTACATATCAAGTCTTCCCAAATGGTCTAGCGGATAGGAATCTGCCTTGTAACGCAGGGCGGCCCGGGTTCGATTCCCGTCATGGCAAATGTTTTTTGTAGAAAAATAAAATGAGTCCCAACGTGTGCAACAGAACAGTTCGAAATCTCGTTACATTTGCATCGTCATGAACATGACTTATATCAGGCTAGCTCATTTTTTCTTTGTTCATTTTAAGTGTAGAAACAATATTTCGTTTGTGACCATTTTTTTCTGCCGTTTTGACAACAGGCTCATGACGAAAGAACACACTGGCTGTCTGCTGATTGACGCTTGACTGTAGATTGTCGCTTTGTGTCAAAAGAACTCCCTAACGCACACTTTTTCAAAGTAGGTGAATTCATCAGATCTGTTTGAAACATTGCATTTTATCCATGCACGACGACTGCTTAGATACTCGCAGCACAGTTGCCCCATATAAATTGCCCATGAGCGCGGAGCTTGTCTTTGTCACTGTAGCAACTTTGCTCCATCAGCGGGAGAAGCCGGTTCAACGCCCCTGTAAGCACGTTTCTCTAATTCCTTTGTTTCAGGCAAGCCACTGTGACGTCAGACGCCTTTACGCATACAGCTTTGCGATGCTTAGACAGTAATAACATAATTCATGTTTACATTTCTTTAATTTTCGACGCATTGTCGTTATTCGTGACGCATCAATGACCAATTGATTATATGGCAATGCAATGAAAAAAGCGTGTGGAAAACAGTGTTAATGACAGATTTGAGAAGCACATTTCTTCAATGTTGGCCGCATGGCATTCCTGTGCAGGTGACAATGGTAATTTTTCAAAACGACAAGGATATTTAAACACATGATTATTTGTTTGCTGTGCTCTATGGCCTCTGCTACAGACCTCATCGAAATGACACTTAGATATCTTAGGGTGTACATATCAAGTCTTCCCAAATGGTCTAGCGGATAGGAATCTGCCTTGTAACGCAGGGCGGCCCGGGTTCGATTCCCGTCATGGCAAATGTTTTTTGTAGAAAAATAAAATGAGTCCCAACGTGTGCAACAGAACAGTTCGAAATCTCGTTACATTTGCATCGTCATGAACATGACTTATATCAGGCTAGCTCATTTTTTCTTTGTTCATTTTAAGTGTAGAAACAATATTTCGTTTGTGACCATTTTTTTCTGCCGTTTTGACAACAGGCTCATGACGAAAGAACACACTGGCTGTCTGCTGATTGACGCTTGACTGTAGATTGTCGCTTTGTGTCAAAAGAACTCCCTAACGCACACTTTTTCAAAGTAGGTGAATTCATCAGATCTGTTTGAAACATTGCATTTTATCCATGCACGACGACTGCTTAGATACTCGCAGCACAGTTGCCCCATATAAATTGCCCATGAGCGCGGAGCTTGTCTTTGTCACTGTAGCAACTTTGCTCCATCAGCGGGAGAAGCCGGTTCAACGCCCCTGTAAGCACGTTTCTCTAATTCCTTTGTTTCAGGCAAGCCACTGTGACGTCAGACGCCTTTACGCATACAGCTTTGCGATGCTTAGACAGTAATAACATAATTCATGTTTACATTTCTTTAATTTTCGACGCATTGTCGTTATTCGTGACGCATCAATGACCAATTGATTATATGGCAATGCAATGAAAAAGCGTGTGGAAAACAGTGTTAATGACAGATTCGAGAAGCACATTTCTTCAATGTTGGCCGCATGGCATTCCTGTGCAGGTGACAATGGTAATTTTTCAAAACGACAAGGATATTTAAACACATGATTATTTGTTTGCTGTGCTCTATGGCCTCTGCTACAGACCTCATCGAAATGACACTTAGATATCTTAGGGTGTACATATCAAGTCTTCCCAAATGGTCTAGCGGATAGGAATCTGCCTTGTAACGCAGGGCGGCCCGGGTTCGATTCCCGTCATGGCAAATGTTTTTTGTAGAAAAATAAAATGAGTCCCAACGTGTGCAACAGAACAGTTCGAAATCTCGTTACATTTGCATCGTCATGAACATGACTTATATCAGGCTAGCTCATTTTTTCTTTGTTCATTTTAAGTGTAGAAACAATATTTCGTTTGTGACCATTTTTTTCTGCCGTTTTGACAACAGGCTCATGACGAAAGAACACACTGGCTGTCTGCTGATTGACGCTTGACTGTAGATTGTCGCTTTGTGTCAAAAGAACTCCCTAACGCACACTTTTTCAAAGTAGGTGAATTCATCAGATCTGTTTGAAACATTGCATTTTATCCATGCACGACGACTGCTTAGATACTCGCAGCACAGTTGCCCCATATAAATTGCCCATGAGCGCGGAGCTTGTCTTTGTCACTGTAGCAACTTTGCTCCATCAGCGGGAGAAGCCGGTTCAACGCCCCTGTAAGCACGTTTCTCTAATTCCTTTGTTTCAGGCAAGCCACTGTGACGTCAGACGCCTTTACGCATACAGCTTTGCGATGCTTAGACAGTAATAACATAATTCATGTTTACATTTCTTTAATTTTCGACGCATTGTCGTTATTCGTGACGCATCAATGACCAATTGATTATATGGCAATGCAATGAAAAAAGCGTGTGGAAAACAGTGTTAATGACAGATTTGAGAAGCACATTTCTTCAATGTTGGCCGCATGGCATTCCTGTGCAGGTGACAATGGTAATTTTTCAAAACGACAAGGATATTTAAACACATGATTATTTGTTTGCTGTGCTCTATGGCCTCTGCTACAGACCTCATCGAAATGACACTTAGATATCTTAGGGTGTACATATCAAGTCTTCCCAAATGGTCTAGCGGATAGGAATCTGCCTTGTAACGCAGGGCGGCCCGGGTTCGATTCCCGTCATGGCAAATGTTTTTTGTAGAAAAATAAAATGAGTCCCAACGTGTGCAACAGAACAGTTCGAAATCTCGTTACATTTGCATCGTCATGAACATGACTTATATCAGGCTAGCTCATTTTTTCTTTGTTCATTTTAAGTGTAGAAACAATATTTCGTTTGTGACCATTTTTTTCTGCCGTTTTGACAACAGGCTCATGACGAAAGAACACACTGGCTGTCTGCTGATTGACGCTTGACTGTAGATTGTCGCTTTGTGTCAAAAGAACTCCCTAACGCACACTTTTTCAAAGTAGGTGAATTCATCAGATCTGTTTGAAACATTGCATTTTATCCATGCACGACGACTGCTTAGATACTCGCAGCACAGTTGCCCCATATAAATTGCCCATGAGCGCGGAGCTTGTCTTTGTCACTGTAGCAACTTTGCTCCATCAGCGGGAGAAGCCGGTTCAACGCCCCTGTAAGCACGTTTCTCTAATTCCTTTGTTTCAGGCAAGCCACTGTGACGTCAGACGCCTTTACGCATACAGCTTTGCGATGCTTAGACAGTAATAACATAATTCATGTTTACATTTCTTTAATTTTCGACGCATTGTCGTTATTCGTGACGCATCAATGACCAATTGATTATATGGCAATGCAATGAAAAAAGCGTGTGGAAAACAGTGTTAATGACAGATTTGAGAAGCACATTTCTTCAATGTTGGCCGCATGGCATTCCTGTGCAGGTGACAATGGTAATTTTTCAAAACGACAAGGATATTTAAACACATGATTATTTGTTTGCTGTGCTCTATGGCCTCTGCTACAGACCTCATCGAAATGACACTTAGATATCTTAGGGTGTACATATCAAGTCTTCCCAAATGGTCTAGCGGATAGGAATCTGCCTTGTAACGCAGGGCGGCCCGGGTTCGATTCCCGTCATGGCAAATGTTTTTTGTAGAAAAATAAAATGAGTCCCAACGTGTGCAACAGAACAGTTCGAAATCTCGTTACATTTGCATCGTCATGAACATGACTTATATCAGGCTAGCTCATTTTTTCTTTGTTCATTTTAAGTGTAGAAACAATATTTCGTTTGTGACCATTTTTTTCTGCCGTTTTGACAACAGGCTCATGACGAAAGAACACACTGGCTGTCTGCTGATTGACGCTTGACTGTAGATTGTCGCTTTGTGTCAAAAGAACTCCCTAACGCACACTTTTTCAAAGTAGGTGAATTCATCAGATCTGTTTGAAACATTGCATTTTATCCATGCACGACGACTGCTTAGATACTCGCAGCACAGTTGCCCCATATAAATTGCCCATGAGCGCGGAGCTTGTCTTTGTCACTGTAGCAACTTTGCTCCATCAGCGGGAGAAGCCGGTTCAACGCCCCTGTAAGCACGTTTCTCTAATTCCTTTGTTTCAGGCAAGCCACTGTGACGTCAGACGCCTTTACGCATACAGCTTTGCGATGCTTAGACAGTAATAACATAATTCATGTTTACATTTCTTTAATTTTCGACGCATTGTCGTTATTCGTGACGCATCAATGACCAATTGATTATATGGCAATGCAATGAAAAAAGCGTGTGGAAAACAGTGTTAATGACAGATTTGAGAAGCACATTTCTTCAATGTTGGCCGCATGGCATTCCTGTGCAGGTGACAATGGTAATTTTTCAAAACGACAAGGATATTTAAACACATGATTATTTGTTTGCTGTGCTCTATGGCCTCTGCTACAGACCTCATCGAAATGACACTTAGATATCTTAGGGTGTACATATCAAGTCTTCCCAAATGGTCTAGCGGATAGGAATCTGCCTTGTAACGCAGGGCGGCCCGGGTTCGATTCCCGTCATGGCAAATGTTTTTTGTAGAAAAATAAAATGAGTCCCAACGTGTGCAACAGAACAGTTCGAAATCTCGTTACATTTGCATCGTCATGAACATGACTTATATCAGGCTAGCTCATTTTTTCTTTGTTCATTTTAAGTGTAGAAACAATATTTCGTTTGTGACCATTTTTTTCTGCCGTTTTGACAACAGGCTCATGACGAAAGAACACACTGGCTGTCTGCTGATTGACGCTTGACTGTAGATTGTCGCTTTGTGTCAAAAGAACTCCCTAACGCACACTTTTTCAAAGTAGGTGAATTCATCAGATCTGTTTGAAACATTGCATTTTATCCATGCACGACGACTGCTTAGATACTCGCAGCACAGTTGCCCCATATAAATTGCCCATGAGCGCGGAGCTTGTCTTTGTCACTGTAGCAACTTTGCTCCATCAGCGGGAGAAGCCGGTTCAACGCCCCTGTAAGCACGTTTCTCTAATTCCTTTGTTTCAGGCAAGCCACTGTGACGTCAGACGCCTTTACGCATACAGCTTTGCGATGCTTAGACAGTAATAACATAATTCATGTTTACATTTCTTTAATTTTCGACGCATTGTCGTTATTCGTGACGCATCAATGACCAATTGATTATATGGCAATGCAATGAAAAAAGCGTGTGGAAAACAGTGTTAATGACAGATTTGAGAAGCACATTTCTTCAATGTTGGCCGCATGGCATTCCTGTGCAGGTGACAATGGTAATTTTTCAAAACGACAAGGATATTTAAACACATGATTATTTGTTTGCTGTGCTCTATGGCCTCTGCTACAGACCTCATCGAAATGACACTTAGATATCTTAGTGTGTACATATCAAGTCTTCCCAAATGGTCTAGCGGATAGGAATCTGCCTTGTAACGCAGGGCGGCCCGGGTTCGATTCCCGTCATGGCAAATGTTTTTTGTAGAAAAATAAAATGAGTCCCAACGTGTGCAACAGAACAGTTCGAAATCTCGTTACATTTGCATCGTCATGAACATGACTTATATCAGGCTAGCTCATTTTTTCTTTGTTCATTTTAAGTGTAGAAACAATATTTCGTTTGTGACCATTTTTTTCTGCCGTTTTGACAACAGGCTCATGACGAAAGAACACACTGGCTGTCTGCTGATTGACGCTTGACTGTAGATTGTCGCTTTGTGTCAAAAGAACTCCCTAACGCACACTTTTTCAAAGTAGGTGAATTCATCAGATCTGTTTGAAACATTGCATTTTATCCATGCACGACGACTGCTTAGATACTCGCAGCACAGTTGCCCCATATAAATTGCCCATGAGCGCGGAGCTTGTCTTTGTCACTGTAGCAACTTTGCTCCATCAGCGGGAGAAGCCCGTTCAACACCCCTGTAAGCACGTTTCTCTAATTCCTTTGTTTCAGGCAAGCCACTGTGACGTCAGACGCCTTTACGCATACAGCTTTGCGATGCTTAGACAGTAATAACATAATTCATGTTTACATTTCTTTAATTTTCGACGCATTGTCGTTATTCGTGACGCATCAATGACCAATTGATTATATGGCAATGCAATGAAAAAAGCGTGTGGAAAACAGTGTTAATGACAGATTTGAGAAGCACATTTCTTCAATGTTGGCCGCATGGCATTCCTGTGCAGGTGACAATGGTAATTTTTCAAAACGACAAGGATATTTAAACACATGATTATTTGTTTGCTGTGCTCTATGGCCTCTGCTACAGACCTCATCGAAATGACACTTAGATATCTTAGGGTGTACATATCAAGTCTTCCCAAATGGTCTAGCGGATAGGAATCTGCCTTGTAACGCAGGGCGGCCCGGGTTCGATTCCCGTCATGGCAAATGTTTTTTGTAGAAAAATAAAATGAGTCCCAACGTGTGCAACAGAACAGTTCGAAATCTCGTTACATTTGCATCGTCATGAACATGACTTATATCAGGCTAGCTCATTTTTTCTTTGTTCATTTTAAGTGTAGAAACAATATTTCGTTTGTGACCATTTTTTTCTGCCGTTTTGACAACAGGCTCATGACGAAAGAACACACTGGCTGTCTGCTGATTGACGCTTGACTGTAGATTGTCGCTTTGTGTCAAAAGAACTCCCTAACGCACACTTTTTCAAAGTAGGTGAATTCATCAGATCTGTTTGAAACATTGCATTTTATCCATGCACGACGACTGCTTAGATACTCGCATCACAGTTGCCCCATATAAATTGCCCATGAGCGCGGAGCTTGTCTTTGTCACTGTAGCAACTTTGCTCCATCAGCGGGAGAAGCCGGTTCAACGCCCCTGTAAGCACGTTTCTCTAATTCCTTTGTTTCAGGCAAGCCACTGTGACGTCAGACGCCTTTACGCATACAGCTTTGCGATGCTTAGACAGTAATAACATAATTCATGTTTACATTTCTTTAATTTTCGACGCATTGTCGTTATTCGTGACGCATCAATGACCAATTGATTATATGGCAATGCAATGAAAAAAGCGTGTGGAAAACAGTGTTAATGACAGATTTGAGAAGCACATTTCTTCAATGTTGGCCGCATGGCATTCCTGTGCAGGTGACAATGGTAATTTTTCAAAACGACAAGGATATTTAAACACATGATTATTTGTTTGCTGTGCTCTATGGCCTCTGCTACAGACCTCATCGAAATGACACTTAGATATCTTAGGGTGTACATATCAAGTCTTCCCAAATGGTCTAGCAGATAGGAATCTGCCTTGTAACGCAGGGCGGCCCGGGTTCGATTCCCGTCATGGCAAATGTTTTTTGTAGAAAAATAAAATGAGTCCCAACGTGTGCAACAGAACAGTTCGAAATCTCGTTACATTTGCATCGTCATGAACATGACTTATATCAGGCTAGCTCATTTTTTCTTTGTTCATTTTAAGTGTAGAAACAATATTTCGTTTGTGACCATTTTTTTCTGCCGTTTTGACAACAGGCTCATGACGAAAGAACACACTGGCTGTCTGCTGATTGACGCTTGACTGTAGATTGTCGCTTTGTGTCAAAAGAACTCCCTAACGCACACTTTTTCAAAGTTGGTGAATTCATCAGATCTGTTTGAAACATTGCATTTTATCCATGCACGACGACTGCTTAGATACTCGCAGCACAGTTGCCCCATATAAATTGCCCATGAGCGCGGAGCTTGTCTTTGTCACTGTAGGAACTTTGCTCCATCAGCGGGAGAAGCCGGTTCAACGCCCCTGTAAGCACGTTTCTCTAATTCCTTTGTTTCAGGCAAGCCACTGTGACGTCAGACGCCTTTACGCATACAGCTTTGCGATGCTTAGACAGTAATAACATAATTCATGTTTACATTTCTTTAATTTTCGACGCATTGTCGTTATTCGTGACGCATCAATGACCAATTGATTATATGGCAATGCAATGAAAAAGCGTGTGGAAAACAGTGTTAATGACAGATTCGAGAAGCACATTTCTTCAATGTTGGCCGCATGGCATTCCTGTGCAGGTGACAATGGTAATTTTTCAAAACGACAAGGATATTTAAACACATGATTATTTGTTTGCTGTGCTCTATGGCCTCTGCTACAGACCTAATCGAAATGACATTTAGATATCTTAGGGTGTACATATCAAGTCTTCCCAAATGGTCTAGCGGATAGGAATCTGCCTTGTAACGCAGGGCGGCCCGGGTTCGATTCCCGTCATGGCAAATGTTTTTTGTAGAAAAATAAAATGAGTCCCAACGTGTGCAACAGAACAGTTCGAAATCTCGTTACATTTGCATCGTCATGAACATGACTTATATCAGGCTAGCTCATTTTTTCTTTGTTCATTTTAAGTGTAGAAACAATATTTCGTTTGTGACCATTTTTTTCTGCCGTTTTGACAACAGGCTCATGACGAAAGAACACACTGGCTGTCTGCTGATTGACGCTTGACTGTAGATTGTCGCTTTGTGTCAAAAGAACTCCCTAACGCACACTTTTTCAAAGTAGGTGAATTCATCAGATCTGTTTGAAACATTGCATTTTATCCATGCACGACGACTGCTTAGATACTCGCAGCACAGTTGCCCCATATAAATTGCCCATGAGCGCGGAGCTTGTCTTTGTCACTGTAGGAACTTTGCTCCATCAGCGGGAGAAGCCGGTTCAACGCCCCTGTGAGCACGTTTCTCTAATTCCTTTGTTTCAGGCAAGCCACTGTGACGTCAGACGCCTTTACGCATACAGCTTTGCGATGCTTAGACAGTAATAACATAATTCATGTTTACATTTCTTTAATTTTCGACGCATTGTCGTTATTCTTGACGCATCAATGACCAATTGATTATATGGCAATGCAATGAAAAAGCGTGTGGAAAACAGTGTTAATGACAGATTCGAGAAGCACATTTCTTCAATGTTGGCCGCATGGCATTCCTGTGCAGGTGACAATGGTAATTTTTCAAAACGACAAGGATATTTAAACACATGATTATTTGTTTGCTGTGCTCTATGGCCTCTGCTACAGACCTCATCGAAATGACACTTAGATATCTTAGGGTGTACATATCAAGTCTTCCCAAATGGTCTAGCGGATAGGAATCTGCCTTGTAACGCAGGGCGGCCCGGGTTCGATTCCCGTCATGGCAAATGTTTTTTGTAGAAAAATAAAATGAGTCCCAACGTGTGCAACAGAACAGTTCGAAATCTCGTTACATTTGCATCGTCATGAACATGACTTATATCAGGCTAGCTCATTTTTTCTTTGTTCATTTTAAGTGTAGAAACAATATTTCGTTTGTGACCATTTTTTTCTGCCGTTTTGACAACAGGCTCATGACGAAAGAACACACTGGCTGTCTGCTGATTGACGCTTGACTGTAGATTGTCGCTTTGTGTCAAAAGAACTCCCTAACGCACACTTTTTCAAAGTAGGTGAATTCATCAGATCTGTTTGAAACATTGCATTTTATCCATGCACGACGACTGCTTAGATACTCGCAGCACAGTTGCCCCATATAAATTGCCCATGAGCGCGGAGCTTGTCTTTGTCACTGTAGCAACTTTGCTCCATCAGCGGGAGAAGCCGGTTCAACGCCCCTGTAAGCACGTTTCTCTAATTCCTTTGTTTCAGGCAAGCCACTGTGACGTCAGACGCCTTTACGCATACAGCTTTGCGATGCTTAGACAGTAATAACATAATTCATGTTTACATTTCTTTAATTTTCGACGCATTGTCGTTATTCGTGACGCATCAATGACCAATTGATTATATGGCAATGCAATGAAAAAAGCGTGTGGAAAACAGTGTTAATGACAGATTTGAGAAGCACATTTCTTCAATGTTGGCCGCATGGCATTCCTGTGCAGGTGACAATGGTAATTTTTCAAAACGACAAGGATATTTAAACACATGATTATTTGTTTGCTGTGCTCTATGGCCTCTGCTACAGACCTCATCGAAATGACACTTAGATATCTTAGGGTGTACATATCAAGTCTTCCCAAATGGTCTAGCGGATAGGAATCTGCCTTGTAACGCAGGGCGGCCCGGGTTCGATTCCCGTCATGGCAAATGTTTTTTGTAGAAAAATAAAATGAGTCCCAACGTGTGCAACAGAACAGTTCGAAATCTCGTTACATTTGCATCGTCATGAACATGACTTATATCAGGCTAGCTCATTTTTTCTTTGTTCATTTTAAGTGTAGAAACAATATTTCGTTTGTGACCATTTTTTTCTGCCGTTTTGACAACAGGCTCATGACGAAAGAACACACTGGCTGTCTGCTGATTGACGCTTGACTGTAGAATGTCGCTTTGTGGTAAAAGAACTCCCTAACGCACACTTTTTCAAAGTAGGTGAATTCATCAGATCTGTTTGAAACATTGCATTTTATCCATGCACGACGACTGCTTAGATACTCGCAGCACAGTTGCCCCATATAAATTGCCCATGAGCGCGGAGCTTGTCTTTGTCACTGTAGCAACTTTGCTCCATCAGCGGGAGAAGCCGGTTCAACGCCCCTGTAAGCACGTTTCTCTAATTCCTTTGTTTCAGGCAAGCCACTGTGACGTCAGACGCCTTTACGCATACAGCTTTGCGATGCTTAGACAGTAATAACATAATTCATGTTTACATTTCTTTAATTTTCGACGCATTGTCGTTATTCGTGACGCATCAATGACCAATTGATTATATGGCAATGCAATGAAAAAAGCGTGTGGAAAACAGTGTTAATGACAGATTTGAGAAGCACATTTCTTCAATGTTGGCCGCATGGCATTCCTGTGCAGGTGACAATGGTAATTTTTCAAAACGACAAGGATATTTAAACACATGATTATTTGTTTGCTGTGCTCTATGGCCTCTGCTACAGACCTCATCGAAATGACACTTAGATATCTTAGGGTGTACATATCAAGTCTTCCCAAATGGTCTAGCGGATAGGAATCTGCCTTGTAACGCAGGGCGGCCCGGGTTCGATTCCCGTCATGGCAAATGTTTTTTGTAGAAAAATAAAATGAGTCCCAACGTGTGCAACAGAACAGTTCGAAATCTCGTTACATTTGCATCGTCATGAACATGACTTATATCAGGCTAGCTCATTTTTTCTTTGTTCATTTTAAGTGTAGAAACAATATTTCGTTTGTGACCATTTTTTTCTGCCGTTTTGACAACAGGCTCATGACGAAAGAACACACTGGCTGTCTGCTGATTGACGCTTGACTGTAGATTGTCGCTTTGTGTCAAAAGAACTCCCTAACGCACACTTTTTCAAAGTAGGTGAATTCATCAGATCTGTTTGAAACATTGCATTTTATCCATGCACGACGACTGCTTAGATACTCGCAGCACAGTTGCCCCATATAAATTGCCCATGAGCGCGGAGCTTGTCTTTGTCACTGTAGGAACTTTGCTCCATCAGCGGGAGAAGCCGGTTCAACACCCCTGTAAGCACGTTTCTCTAATTCCTTTGTTTCAGGCAAGCCACTGTGACGTCAGACGCCTTTACGCATACAGCTTTGCGATGCTTAGACAGTAATAACATAATTCATGTTTACATTTCTTTAATTTTCGACGCATTGTCGTTATTCGTGACGCATCAATGACCAATTGATTATATGGCAATGCAATGAAAAAGCGTGTGGAAAACAGTGTTAATGACAGATTCGAGAAGCACATTTCTTCAATGTTGGCCGCATGGCATTCCTGTGCAGGTGACAATGGTAATTTTTCAAAACGACAAGGATATTTAAACACATGATTATTTGTTTGCTGTGCTCTATGGCCTCTGCTACAGACCTCATCGAAATGACACTTAGATATCTTAGGGTGTACATATCAAGTCTTCCCAAATGGTCTAGCGGATAGGAATCTGCCTTGTAACGCAGGGCGGCCCGGGTTCGATTCCCGTCATGGCAAATGTTTTTTGTAGAAAAATAAAATGAGTCCCAACGTGTGCAACAGAACAGTTCGAAATCTCGTTACATTTGCATCGTCATGAACATGACTTATATCAGGCTAGCTCATTTTTTCTTTGTTCATTTTAAGTGTAGAAACAATATTTCGTTTGTGACCATTTTTTTCTGCCGTTTTGACAACAGGCTCATGACGAAAGAACACACTGGCTGTCTGCTGATTGACGCTTGACTGTAGATTGTCGCTTTGTGTCAAAAGAACTCCCTAACGCACACTTTTTCAAAGTAGGTGAATTCATCAGATCTGTTTGAAACATTGCATTTTATCCATGCACGACGACTGCTTAGATACTCGCAGCACAGTTGCCCCATATAAATTGCCCATGAGCGCGGAGCTTGTCTTTGTCACTGTAGCAACTTTGCTCCATCAGCGGGAGAAGCCGGTTCAACGCCCCTGTAAGCACGTTTCTCTAATTCCTTTGTTTCAGGCAAGCCACTGTGACGTCAGACGCCTTTACGCATACAGCTTTGCGATGCTTAGACAGTAATAACATAATTCATGTTTACATTTCTTTAATTTTCGACGCATTGTCGTTATTCGTGACGCATCAATGACCAATTGATTATATGGCAATGCAATGAAAAAAGCGTGTGGAAAACAGTGTTAATGACAGATTTGAGAAGCACATTTCTTCAATGTTGGCCGCATGGCATTCCTGTGCAGGTGACAATGGTAATTTTTCAAAACGACAAGGATATTTAAACACATGATTATTTGTTTGCTGTGCTCTATGGCCTCTGCTACAGACCTCATCGAAATGACACTTAGATATCTTAGGGTGTACATATCAAGTCTTCCCAAATGGTCTAGCGGATAGGAATCTGCCTTGTAACGCAGGGCGGCCCGGGTTCGATTCCCGTCATGGCAAATGTTTTTTGTAGAAAAATAAAATGAGTCCCAACGTGTGCAACAGAACAGTTCGAAATCTCGTTACATTTGCATCGTCATGAACATGACTTATATCAGGCTAGCTCATTTTTTCTTTGTTCATTTTAAGTGTAGAAACAATATTTCGTTTGTGACCATTTTTTTCTGCCGTTTTGACAACAGGCTCATGACGAAAGAACACACTGGCTGTCTGCTGATTGACGCTTGACTGTAGATTGTCGCTTTGTGTCAAAAGAACTCCCTAACGCACACTTTTTCAAAGTAGGTGAATTCATCAGATCTGTTTGAAACATTGCATTTTATCCATGCACGACGACTGCTTAGATACTCGCAGCACAGTTGCCCCATATAAATTGCCCATGAGCGCGGAGCTTGTCTTTGTCACTGTAGGAACTTTGCTCCATCAGCGGGAGAAGCCGGTTCAACACCCCTGTAAGCACGTTTCTCTAATTCCTTTGTTTCAGGCAAGCCACTGTGACGTCAGACGCCTTTACGCATACAGCTTTGCGATGCTTAGACAGTAATAACATAATTCATGTTTACATTTCTTTAATTTTCGACGCATTGTCGTTATTCGTGACGCATCAATGACCAATTGATTATATGGCAATGCAATGAAAAAGCGTGTGGAAAACAGTGTTAATGACAGATTCGAGAAGCACATTTCTTCAATGTTGGCCGCATGGCATTCCTGTGCAGGTGACAATGGTAATTTTTCAAAACGACAAGGATATTTAAACACATGATTATTTGTTTGCTGTGCTCTATGGCCTCTGCTACAGACCTCATCGAAATGACACTTAGATATCTTAGGGTGTACATATCAAGTCTTCCCAAATGGTCTAGCGGATAGGAATCTGCCTTGTAACGCAGGGCGGCCCGGGTTCGATTCCCGTCATGGCAAATGTTTTTTGTAGAAAAATAAAATGAGTCCCAACGTGTGCAACAGAACAGTTCGAAATCTCGTTACATTTGCATCGTCATGAACATGACTTATATCAGGCTAGCTCATTTTTTCTTTGTTCATTTTAAGTGTAGAAACAATATTTCGTTTGTGACCATTTTTTTCTGCCGTTTTGACAACAGGCTCATGACGAAAGAACACACTGGCTGTCTGCTGATTGACGCTTGACTGTAGATTGTCGCTTTGTGTCAAAAGAACTCCCTAACGCACACTTTTTCAAAGTAGGTGAATTCATCAGATCTGTTTGAAACATTGCATTTTATCCATGCACGACGACTGCTTAGATACTCGCAGCACAGTTGCCCCATATAAATTGCCCATGAGCGCGGAGCTTGTCTTTGTCACTGTAGCAACTTTGCTCCATCAGCGGGAGAAGCCGGTTCAACGCCCCTGTAAGCACGTTTCTCTAATTCCTTTGTTTCAGGCAAGCCACTGTGACGTCAGACGCCTTTACGCATACAGCTTTGCGATGCTTAGACAGTAATAACATAATTCATGTTTACATTTCTTTAATTTTCGACGCATTGTCGTTATTCGTGACGCATCAATGACCAATTGATTATATGGCAATGCAATGAAAAAAGCGTGTGGAAAACAGTGTTAATGACAGATTTGAGAAGCACATTTCTTCAATGTTGGCCGCATGGCATTCCTGTGCAGGTGACAATGGTAATTTTTCAAAACGACAAGGATATTTAAACACATGATTATTTGTTTGCTGTGCTCTATGGCCTCTGCTACAGACCTCATCGAAATGACACTTAGATATCTTAGGGTGTACATATCAAGTCTTCCCAAATGGTCTAGCGGATAGGAATCTGCCTTGTAACGCAGGGCGGCCCGGGTTCGATTCCCGTCATGGCAAATGTTTTTTGTAGAAAAATAAAATGAGTCCCAACGTGTGCAACAGAACAGTTCGAAATCTCGTTACATTTGCATCGTCATGAACATGACTTATATCAGGCTAGCTCATTTTTTCTTTGTTCATTTTAAGTGTAGAAACAATATTTCGTTTGTGACCATTTTTTTCTGCCGTTTTGACAACAGGCTCATGACGAAAGAACACACTGGCTGTCTGCTGATTGACGCTTGACTGTAGATTGTCGCTTTGTGGTAAAAGAACTCCCTAACGCACACTTTTTCAAAGTAGGTGAATTCATCAGATCTGTTTGAAACATTGCATTTTATCCATGCACGACGACTGCTTAGATACTCGCAGCACAGTTGCCCCATATAAATTGCCCATGAGCGCGGAGCTTGTCTTTGTCACTGTAGCAACTTTGCTCCATCAGCGGGAGAAGCCGGTTCAACGCCCCTGTAAGCACGTTTCTCTAATTCCTTTGGTTCAGGCAAGCCACTGTGACGTCAGACGCCTTTACGCATACAGCTTTGCGATGCTTAGACAGTAATAACATAATTCATGTTTACATTTCTTTAATTTTCGACGCATTGTCGTTATTCGTGACGCATCAATGACCAATTGATTATATGGCAATGCAATGAAAAAGCGTGTGGAAAACAGTGTTAATGACAGATTCGAGAAGCACATTTCTTCAATGTTGGCCGCATGGCATTCCTGTGCAGGTGACAATGGTAATTTTTCAAAACGACAAGGATATTTAAACACATGATTATTTGTTTGCTGTGCTCTATGGCCTCTGCTACAGACCTCATCGAAATGACACTTAGATATCTTAGGGTGTACATATCAAGTCTTCCCAAATGGTCTAGCGGATAGGAATCTGCCTTGTAACGCAGGGCGGCCCGGGTTCGATTCCCGTCATGGCAAATGTTTTTTGTAGAAAAATAAAATGAGTCCCAACGTGTGCAACAGAACAGTTCGAAATCTCGTTACATTTGCATCGTCATGAACATGACTTATATCAGGCTAGCTCATTTTTTCTTTGTTCATTTTAAGTGTAGAAACAATATTTCGTTTGTGACCATTTTTTTCTGCCGTTTTGACAACAGGCTCATGACGAAAGAACACACTGGCTGTCTGCTGATTGACGCTTGACTGTAGATTGTCGCTTTGTGTCAAAAGAACTCCCTAACGCACACTTTTTCAAAGTAGGTGAATTCATCAGATCTGTTTGAAACATTGCATTTTATCCATGCACGACGACTGCTTAGATACTCGCAGCACAGTTGCCCCATATAAATTGCCCATGAGCGCGGAGCTTGTCTTTGTCACTGTAGGAACTTTGCTCCATCAGCGGGAGAAGCCGGTTCAACGCCCCTGTAAGCACGTTTCTCTAATTCCTTTGTTTCAGGCAAGCCACTGTGACGTCAGACGCCTTTACGCATACAGCTTTGCGATGTTTAGACAGTAATAACATAATTCATGTTTACATTTCTTTAATTTTCGACGCATTGTCGTTATTCGTGACGCATCAATGACCAATTGATTATATGGCAATGCAATGAAAAAGCGTGTGGAAAACAGTGTTAATGACAGATTCGAGAAGCACATTTCTTCAATGTTGGCCGCATGGCATTCCTGTGCAGGTGACAATGGTAATTTTTCAAAACGACAAGGATATTTAAACACATGATTATTTGTTTGCTGTGCTCTATGGCCTCTGCTACAGACCTCATCGAAATGACACTTAGATATCTTAGGGTGTACATATCAAGTCTTCCCAAATGGTCTAGCGGATAGGAATCTGCCTTGTAACGCAGGGCGGCCCGGGTTCGATTCCCGTCATGGCAAATGTTTTTTGTAGAAAAATAAAATGAGTCCCAACGTGTGCAACAGAACAGTTCGAAATCTCGTTACATTTGCATCGTCATGAACATGACTTATATCAGGCTAGCTCATTTTTTCTTTGTTCATTTTAAGTGTAGAAACAATATTTCGTTTGTGACCATTTTTTTCTGCCGTTTTGACAACAGGCTCATGACGAAAGAACACACTGGCTGTCTGCTGATTGACGCTTGACTGTAGATTGTCGCTTTGTGTCAAAAGAACTCCCTAACGCACACTTTTTCAAAGTAGGTGAATTCATCAGATCTGTTTGAAACATTGCATTTTATCCATGCACGACGACTGCTTAGATACTCGCAGCACAGTTGCCCCATATAAATTGCCCATGAGCGCGGAGCTTGTCTTTGTCACTGTAGCAACTTTGCTCCATCAGCGGGAGAAGCCGGTTCAACGCCCCTGTAAGCACGTTTCTCTAATTCCTTTGGTTCAGACAAGCCACTGTGACGTCAGACGCCTTTACGCATACAGCTTTGCGATGCTTAGACAGTAATAACATAATTCATGTTTACATTTCTTTAATTTTCGACGCATTGTCGTTATTCGTGACGCATCAATGACCAATTGATTATATGGCAATGCAATGAAAAAGCGTGTGGAAAACAGTGTTAATGACAGATTCGAGAAGCACATTTCTTCAATGTTGGCCGCATGGCATTCCTGTGCAGGTGACAATGGTAATTTTTCAAAACGACAAGGATATTTAAACACATGATTATTTGTTTGCTGTGCTCTATGGCCTCTGCTACAGACCTCATCGAAATGACACTTAGATATCTTAGGGTGTACATATCAAGTCTTCCCAAATGGTCTAGCGGATAGGAATCTGCCTTGTAACGCAGGGCGGCCCGGGTTCGATTCCCGTCATGGCAAATGTTTTTTGTAGAAAAATAAAATGAGTCCCAACGTGTGCAACAGAACAGTTCGAAATCTCGTTACATTTGCATCGTCATGAACATGACTTATATCAGGCTAGCTCATTTTTTCTTTGTTCATTTTAAGTGTAGAAACAATATTTCGTTTGTGACCATTTTTTTCTGCCGTTTTGACAACAGGCTCATGACGAAAGAACACACTGGCTGTCTGCTGATTGACGCTTGACTGTAGATTGTCGCTTTGTGTCAAAAGAACTCCCTAACGCACACTTTTTCAAAGTAGGTGAATTCATCAGATCTGTTTGAAACATTGCATTTTATCCATGCACGACGACTGCTTAGATACTCGCAGCACAGTTGCCCCATATAAATTGCCCATGAGCGCGGAGCTTGTCTTTGTCACTGTAGCAACTTTGCTCCATCAGCGGGAGAAGCCGGTTCAACGCCCCTGTAAGCACGTTTCTCTAATTCCTTTGTTTCAGGCAAGCCACTGTGACGTCAGACGCCTTTACGCATACAGCTTTGCGATGCTTAGACAGTAATAACATAATTCATGTTTACATTTCTTTAATTTTCGACGCATTGTCGTTATTCGTAACGCATCAATGACCAATTGATTATATGGCAATGCAATGAAAAAAGCGTGTGGAAAACAGTGTTAATGACAGATTCGAGAAGCACATTTCTTCAATGTTGGCCGCATGGCATTCCTGTGCAGGTGACAATGGTAATTTTTCAAAACGAGAAGGATATTTAAACACATGATTATTTGTTTGCTGTGCTCTATGGCCTCTGCTACAGACCTCATCGAAATGACACTTAGATATCTTAGGGTGTACATATCAAGTCTTCCCAAATGGTCTAGCGGATAGGAATCTGCCTTGTAACGCAGGGCGGCCCGGGTTCGATTCCCGTCATGGCAAATGTTTTTTGTAGAAAAATAAAATGAGTCCCAACGTGTGCAACAGAACAGTTCGAAATCTCGTTACATTTGCATCGTCATGAACATGACTTATATCAGGCTAGCTCATTTTTTCTTTGTTCATTTTAAGTGTAGAAACAATATTTCGTTTGTGACCATTTTTTTCTGCCGTTTTGACAACAGGCTCATGACGAAAGAACACACTGGCTGTCTGCTGATTGACGCTTGACTGTAGATTGTCGCTTTGTGTCAAAAGAACTCCCTAACGCACACTTTTTCAAAGTAGGTTAATTCATCAGATCTGTTTGAAACATTGCATTTTATCCATGCACGACGACTGCTTAGATACTCGCAGCACAGTTGCCCCATATAAATTGCCCATGAGCGCGGAGCTTGTCTTTGTCACTGTAGCAACTTTGCTCCATCAGCGGGAGAAGCCGGTTCAACGCCCCTGTAAGCACGTTTCTCTAATTCCTTTGTTTCAGGCAAGCCACTGTGACGTCAGACGCCTTTACGCATACAGCTTTGCGATGCTTAGACAGTAATAACATAATTCATGTTTACATTTCTTTAATTTTCGACGCATTGTCGTTATTCGTGACGCATCAATGACCAATTGATTATATGGCAATGCAATGAAAAAGCGTGTGGAAAACAGTGTTAATGACAGATTCGAGAAGCACATTTCTTCAATGTTGGCCGCATGGCATTCCTGTGCAGGTGACAATGGTAATTTTTCAAAACGACAAGGATATTTAAACACATGATTATTTGTTTGCTGTGCTCTATGGCCTCTGCTACAGACCTCATCGAAATGACACTTAGATATCTTAGGGTGTACATATCAAGTCTTCCCAAATGGTCTAGCGGATAGGAATCTGCCTTGTAACGCAGGGCGGCCCGGGTTCGATTCCCGTCATGGCAAATGTTTTTTGTAGAAAAATAAAATGAGTCCCAACGTGTGCAACAGAACAGTTCGAAATCTCGTTACATTTGCATCGTCATGAACATGACTTATATCAGGCTAGCTCATTTTTTCTTTGTTCATTTTAAGTGTAGAAACAATATTTCGTTTGTGACCATTTTTTTCTGCCGTTTTGACAACAGGCTCATGACGAAAGAACACACTGGCTGTCTGCTGATTGACGCTTGACTGTAGATTGTCGCTTTGTGTCAAAAGAACTCCCTAACGCACACTTTTTCAAAGTAGGTGAATTCATCAGATCTGTTTGAAACATTGCATTTTATCCATGCACGACGACTGCTTAGATACTCGCAGCACAGTTGCCCCATATAAATTGCCCATGAGCGCGGAGCTTGTCTTTGTCACTGTAGGAACTTTGCTCCATCAGCGGGAGAAGCCGGTTCAACGCCCCTGTAAGCACGTTTCTCTAATTCCTTTGTTTCAGGCAAGCCACTGTGACGTCAGACGCCTTTACGCATACAGCTTTGCGATGCTTAGACAGTAATAACATAATTCATGTTTACATTTCTTTAATTTTCGACGCATTGTCGTTATTCGTGACGCATCAATGACCAATTGATTATATGGCAATGCAATGAAAAAGCGTGTGGAAAACAGTGTTAATGACAGATTCGAGAAGCACATTTCTTCAATGTTGGCCGCATGGCATTCCTGTGCAGGTGACAATGGTAATTTTTCAAAACGACAAGGATATTTAAACACATGATTATTTGTTTGCTGTGCTCTATGGCCTCTGCTACAGACCTCATCGAAATGACACTTAGATATCTTAGGGTGTACATATCAAGTCTTCCCAAATGGTCTAGCGGATAGGAATCTGCCTTGTAACGCAGGGCGGCCCGGGTTCGATTCCCGTCATGGCAAATGTTTTTTGTAGAAAAATAAAATGAGTCCCAACGTGTGCAACAGAACAGTTCGAAATCTCGTTACATTTGCATCGTCATGAACATGACTTATATCAGGCTAGCTCATTTTTTCTTTGTTCATTTTAAGTGTAGAAACAATATTTCGTTTGTGACCATTTTTTTCTGCCGTTTTGACAACAGGCTCATGACGAAAGAACACACTGGCTGTCTGCTGATTGACGCTTGACTGTAGATTGTCGCTTTGTGTCAAAAGAACTCCCTAACGCACACTTTTTCAAAGTAGGTGAATTCATCAGATCTGTTTGAAACATTGCATTTTATCCATGCACGACGACTGCTTAGATACTCGCAGCACAGTTGCCCCATATAAATTGCCCATGAGCGCGGAGCTTGTCTTTGTCACTGTAGCAACTTTGCTCCATCAGCGGGAGAAGCCGGTTCAACGCCCCTGTAAGCACGTTTCTCTAATTCCTTTGGTTCAGACAAGCCACTGTGACGTCAGACGCCTTTACGCATACAGCTTTGCGATGCTTAGACAGTAATAACATAATTCATGTTTACATTTCTTTAATTTTCGACGCATTGTCGTTATTCGTGACGCATCAATGACCAATTGATTATATGGCAATGCAATGAAAAAGCGTGTGGAAAACAGTGTTAATGACAGATTCGAGAAGCACATTTCTTCAATGTTGGCCGCATGGCATTCCTGTGCAGGTGACAATGGTAATTTTTCAAAACGACAAGGATATTTAAACACATGATTATTTGTTTGCTGTGCTCTATGGCCTCTGCTACAGACCTCATCGAAATGACACTTAGATATCTTAGGGTGTACATATCAAGTCTTCCCAAATGGTCTAGCGGATAGGAATCTGCCTTGTAACGCAGGGCGGCCCGGGTTCGATTCCCGTCATGGCAAATGTTTTTTGTAGAAAAATAAAATGAGTCCCAACGTGTGCAACAGAACAGTTCGAAATCTCGTTACATTTGCATCGTCATGAACATGACTTATATCAGGCTAGCTCATTTTTTCTTTGTTCATTTTAAGTGTAGAAACAATATTTCGTTTGTGACCATTTTTTTCTGCCGTTTTGACAACAGGCTCATGACGAAAGAACACACTGGCTGTCTGCTGATTGACGCTTGACTGTAGATTGTCGCTTTGTGTCAAAAGAACTCCCTAACGCACACTTTTTCAAAGTAGGTGAATTCATCAGATCTGTTTGAAACATTGCATTTTATCCATGCACGACGACTGCTTAGATACTCGCAGCACAGTTGCCCCATATAAATTGCCCATGAGCGCGGAGCTTGTCTTTGTCACTGTAGCAACTTTGCTCCATCAGCGGGAGAAGCCGGTTCAACGCCCCTGTAAGCACGTTTCTCTAATTCCTTTGTTTCAGGCAAGCCACTGTGACGTCAGACGCCTTTACGCATACAGCTTTGCGATGCTTAGACAGTAATAACATAATTCATGTTTACATTTCTTTAATTTTCGACGCATTGTCGTTATTCGTGACGCATCAATGACCAATTGATTATATGGCAATGCAATGAAAAAAGCGTGTGGAAAACAGTGTTAATGACAGATTTGAGAAGCACATTTCTTCAATGTTGGCCGCATGGCATTCCTGTGCAGGTGACAATGGTAATTTTTCAAAACGACAAGGATATTTAAACACATGATTATTTGTTTGCTGTGCTCTATGGCCTCTGCTACAGACCTCATCGAAATGACACTTAGATATCTTAGGGTGTACATATCAAGTCTTCCCAAATGGTCTAGCGGATAGGAATCTGCCTTGTAACGCAGGGCGGCCCGGGTTCGATTCCCGTCATGGCAAATGTTTTTTGTAGAAAAATAAAATGAGTCCCAACGTGTGCAACAGAACAGTTCGAAATCTCGTTACATTTGCATCGTCATGAACATGACTTATATCAGGCTAGCTCATTTTTTCTTTGTTCATTTTAAGTGTAGAAACAATATTTCGTTTGTGACCATTTTTTTCTGCCGTTTTGACAACAGGCTCATGACGAAAGAACACACTGGCTGTCTGCTGATTGACGCTTGACTGTAGATTGTCGCTTTGTGTCAAAAGAACTCCCTAACGCACACTTTTTCAAAGTTGGTGAATTCATCAGATCTGTTTGAAACATTGCATTTTATCCATGCACGACGACTGCTTAGATACTCGCAGCACAGTTGCCCCATATAAATTGCCCATGAGCGCGGAGCTTGTCTTTGTCACTGTAGCAACTTTGCTCCATCAGCGGGAGAAGCCGGTTCAACGCCCCTGTAAGCACGTTTCTCTAATTCCTTTGTTTCAGGCAAGCCACTGTGACGTCAGACGCCTTTACGCATACAGCTTTGCGATGCTTAGACAGTAATAACATAATTCATGTTTACATTTCTTTAATTTTCGACGCATTGTCGTTATTCGTGACGCATCAATGACCAATTGATTATATGGCAATGCAATGAAAAAAGCGTGTGGAAAACAGTGTTAATGACAGATTTGAGAAGCACATTTCTTCAATGTTGGCCGCATGGCATTCCTGTGCAGGTGACAATGGTAATTTTTCAAAACGACAAGGATATTTAAACACATGATTATTTGTTTGCTGTGCTCTATGGCCTCTGCTACAGACCTCATCGAAATGACACTTAGATATCTTAGGGTGTACATATCAAGTCTTCCCAAATGGTCTAGCGGATAGGAATCTGCCTTGTAACGCAGGGCGGCCCGGGTTCGATTCCCGTCATGGCAAATGTTTTTTGTAGAAAAATAAAATGAGTCCCAACGTGTGCAACAGAACAGTTCGAAATCTCGTTACATTTGCATCGTCATGAACATGACTTATATCAGGCTAGCTCATTTTTTCTTTGTTCATTTTAAGTGTAGAAACAATATTTCGTTTGTGACCATTTTTTTCTGCCGTTTTGACAACAGGCTCATGACGAAAGAACACACTGGCTGTCTGCTGATTGACGCTTGACTGTAGATTGTCGCTTTGTGTCAAAAGAACTCCCTAACGCACACTTTTTCAAAGTAGGTGAATTCATCAGATCTGTTTGAAACATTGCATTTTATCCATGCACGACGACTGCTTAGATACTCGCAGCACAGTTGCCCCATATAAATTGCCCATGAGCGCGGAGCTTGTCTTTGTCACTGTAGCAACTTTGCTCCATCAGCGGGAGAAGCCGGTTCAACGCCCCTGTAAGCACGTTTCTCTAATTCCTTTGTTTCAGGCAAGCCACTGTGACGTCAGACGCCTTTACGCATACAGCTTTGCGATGCTTAGACAGTAATAACATAATTCATGTTTACATTTCTTTAATTTTCGACGCATTGTCGTTATTCGTGACGCATCAATGACCAATTGATTATATGGCAATGCAATGAAAAAAGCGTGTGGAAAACAGTGTTAATGACAGATTCGAGAAGCACATTTCTTCAATGTTGGCCGCATGGCATTCCTGTGCAGGTGACAATGGTAATTTTTCAAAACGACAAGGATATTTAAACACATGATTATTTGTTTGCTGTGCTCTATGGCCTCTGCTACAGACCTCATCGAAATGACACTTAGATATCTTAAGGTGTACATATCAAGTCTTCCCAAATGGTCTAGCGGATAGGAATCTGCCTTGTAACGCAGGGCGGCCCGGGTTCGATTCCCGTCATGGCAAATGTTTTTTGTAGAAAAATAAAATGAGTCCCAACGTGTGCAACAGAACAGTTCGAAATCTCGTTACATTTGCATCGTCATGAACATGACTTATATCAGGCTAGCTCATTTTTTCTTTGTTCATTTTAAGTGTAGAAACAATATTTCGTTTGTGACCATTTTTTTCTGCCGTTTTGACAACAGGCTCATGACGAAAGAACACACTGGCTGTCTGCTGATTGACGCTTGACTGTAGATTGTCGCTTTGTGTCAAAAGAACTCCCTAACGCACACTTTCTCAAAGTTGGTGAATTCATCAGATCTGTTTGAAACATTGCATTTTATCCATGCACGACGACTGCTTAGATACTCGCAGCACAGTTGCCCCATATAAATTGCCCATGAGCGCGGAGCTTGTCTTTGTCACTGTAGGAACTTTGCTCCATCAGCGGGAGAAGCCGGTTCAACGCCCCTGTAAGCACGTTTCTCTAATTCCTTTGTTTCAGGCAAGCCACTGTGACGTCAGACGCCTTTACGCATACAGCTTTGCGATGCTTAGACAGTAATAACATAATTCATGTTTACATTTCTTTAATTTTCGACGCATTGTCGTTATTCGTGACGCATCAATGACCAATTGATTATATGGCAATGCAATGAAAAAAGCGTGTGGAAAACAGTGTTAATGACAGATTCGAGAAGCACATTTCTTCAATGTTGGCCGCATGGCATTCCTGTGCAGGTGACAATGGTAATTTTTCAAAACGACAAGGATATTTAAACACATGATTATTTGTTTGCTGTGCTCTATGGCCTCTGCTACAGACCTCATCGAAATGACACTTAGATATCTTAGGGTGTACATATCAAGTCTTCCCAAATGGTCTAGCGGATAGGAATCTGCCTTGTAACGCAGGGCGGCCCGGGTTCGATTCCCGTCATGGCAAATGTTTTTTGTAGAAAAATAAAATGAGTCCCAACGTGTGCAACAGAACAGTTCGAAATCTCGTTACATTTGCATCGTCATGAACATGACTTATATCAGGCTAGCTCATTTTTTCTTTGTTCATTTTAAGTGTAGAAACAATATTTCGTTTGTGACCATTTTTTTCTGCCGTTTTGACAACAGGCTCATGACGAAAGAACACACTGGCTGTCTGCTGATTGACGCTTGACTGTAGATTGTCGCTTTGTGTCAAAAGAACTCCCTAACGCACACTTTTTCAAAGTAGGTGAATTCATCAGATCTGTTTGAAACATTGCATTTTATCCATGCACGACGACTGCTTAGATACTCGCAGCACAGTTGCCCCATATAAATTGCCCATGAGCGCGGAGCTTGTCTTTGTCACTGTAGCAACTTTGCTCCATCAGCGGGAGAAGCCGGTTCAACGCCCCTGTAAGCACGTTTCTCTAATTCCTTTGTTTCAGGCAAGCCACTGTGACGTCAGACGCCTTTACGCATACAGCTTTGCGATGCTTAGACAGTAATAACATAATTCATGTTTACATTTCTTTAATTTTCGACGCATTGTCGTTATTCGTGACGCATCAATGACCAATTGATTATATGGCAATGCAATGAAAAAAGCGTGTGGAAAACAGTGTTAATGACAGATTCGAGAAGCACATTTCTTCAATGTTGGCCGCATGGCATTCCTGTGCAGGTGACAATGGTAATTTTTCAAAACGACAAGGATATTTAAACACATGATTATTTGTTTGCTGTGCTCTATGGCCTCTGCTACAGACCTCATCGAAATGACACTTAGATATCTTAGGGTGTACATATCAAGTCTTCCCAAATGGTCTAGCGGATAGGAATCTGCCTTGTAACGCAGGGCGGCCCGGGTTCGATTCCCGTCATGGCAAATGTTTTTTGTAGAAAAATAAAATGAGTCCCAACGTGTGCAACAGAACAGTTCGAAATCTCGTTACATTTGCATCGTCATGAACATGACTTATATCAGGCTAGCTCATTTTTTCTTTGTTCATTTTAAGTGTAGAAACAATATTTCGTTTGTGACCATTTTTTTCTGCCGTTTTGACAACAGGCTCATGACGAAAGAACACACTGGCTGTCTGCTGATTGACGCTTGACTGTAGATTGTCGCTTTGTGTCAAAAGAACTCCCTAACGCACACTTTTTCAAAGTTGGTGAATTCATCAGATCTGTTTGAAACATTGCATTTTATCCATGCACGACGACTGCTTAGATACTCGCAGCACAGTTGCCCCATATAAATTGCCCATGAGCGCGGAGCTTGTCTTTGTCACTGTAGGAACTTTGCTCCATCAGCGGGAGAAGCCGGTTCAACGCCCCTGTAAGCACGTTTCTCTAATTCCTTTGTTTCAGGCAAGCCACTGTGACGTCAGACGCCTTTACGCATACAGCTTTGCGATGCTTAGACAGTAATAACATAATTCATGTTTACATTTCTTTAATTTTCGACGCATTGTCGTTATTCGTGACGCATCAATGACCAATTGATTATATGGCAATGCAATGAAAAAGCGTGTGGAAAACAGTGTTAATGACAGATTCGAGAAGCACATTTCTTCAATGTTGGCCGCATGGCATTCCTGTGCAGGTGACAATGGTAATTTTTCAAAACGACAAGGATATTTAAACACATGATTATTTGTTTGCTGTGCTCTATGGCCTCTGCTACAGACCTCATCGAAATGACACTTTGATATCTTAGGGTGTACATATCAAGTCTTCCCAAATGGTCTAGCGGATAGGAATCTGCCTTGTAACGCAGGGCGGCCCGGGTTCGATTCCCGTCATGGCAAATGTTTTTTGTAGAAAAATAAAATGAGTCCCAACGTGTGCAACAGAACAGTTCGAAATCTCGTTACATTTGCATCGTCATGAACATGACTTATATCAGGCTAGCTCATTTTTTCTTTGTTCATTTTAAGTGTAGAAACAATATTTCGTTTGTGACCATTTTTTTCTGCCGTTTTGACAACAGGCTCATGACGAAAGAACACACTGGCTGTCTGCTGATTGACGCTTGACTGTAGATTGTCGCTTTGTGTCAAAAGAACTCCCTAACGCACACTTTTTCAAAGTAGGTGAATTCATCAGATCTGTTTGAAACATTGCATTTTATCCATGCACGACGACTGCTTAGATACTCGCAGCACAGTTGCCCCATATAAATTGCCCATGAGCGCGGAGCTTGTCTTTGTCACTGTAGCAACTTTGCTCCATCAGCGGGAGAAGCCGGTTCAACGCCCCTGTAAGCACGTTTCTCTAATTCCTTTGTTTCAGGCAAGCCACTGTGACGTCAGACGCCTTTACGCATACAGCTTTGCGATGTTTAGACAGTAATAACATTATTCATGTTTACATTTCTTTAATTTTCGACGCATTGTCGTTATTCGTGACGCATCAATGACCAATTGATTATATGGCAATGCAATGAAAAAAGCGTGTGGAAAACAGTGTTAATGACAGATTCGAGAAGCACATTTCTTCAATGTTGGCCGCATGGCATTCCTGTGCAGGTGACAATGGTAATTTTTCAAAACGACAAGGATATTTAAACACATGATTATTTGTTTGCTGTGCTCTATGGCCTCTGCTACAGACCTCATCGAAATGACACTTAGATATCTTAGGGTGTACATATCAAGTCTTCCCAAATGGTCTAGCGGATAGGAATCTGCCTTGTAACGCAGGGCGGCCCGGGTTCGATTCCCGTCATGGCAAATGTTTTTTGTAGAAAAATAAAATGAGTCCCAACGTGTGCAACAGAACAGTTCGAAATCTCGTTACATTTGCATCGTCATGAACATGACTTATATCAGGCTAGCTCATTTTTTCTTTGTTCATTTTAAGTGTAGAAACAATATTTCGTTTGTGACCATTTTTTTCTGCCGTTTTGACAACAGGCTCATGACGAAAGAACACACTGGCTGTCTGCTGATTGACGCTTGACTGTAGATTGTCGCTTTGTGTCAAAAGAACTCCCTAACGCACACTTTTTCAAAGTAGGTGAATTCATCAGATCTGTTTGAAACATTGCATTTTATCCATGCACGACGACTGCTTAGATACTCGCAGCACAGTTGCCCCATATAAATTGCCCATGAGCGCGGAGCTTGTCTTTGTCACTGTAGCAACTTTGCTCCATCAGCGGGAGAAGCCGGTTCAACGCCCCTGTAAGCACGTTTCTCTAATTCCTTTGTTTCAGGCAAGCCACTGTGACGTCAGACGCCTTTACGCATACAGCTTTGCGATGCTTAGACAGTAATAACATAATTCATGTTTACATTTCTTTAATTTTCGACGCATTGTCGTTATTCGTGACGCATCAATGACCAATTGATTATATGGCAATGCAATGAAAAAGCGTGTGGAAAACAGTGTTAATGACAGATTCGAGAAGCACATTTCTTCAATGTTGGCCGCATGGCATTCCTGTGCAGGTGACAATGGTAATTTTTCAAAACGACAAGGATATTTAAACACATGATTATTTGTTTGCTGTGCTCTATGGCCTCTGCTACAGACCTCATCGAAATGACACTTTGATATCTTAGGGTGTACATATCAAGTCTTCCCAAATGGTCTAGCGGATAGGAATCTGCCTTGTAACGCAGGGCGGCCCGGGTTCGATTCCCGTCATGGCAAATGTTTTTTGTAGAAAAATAAAATGAGTCCCAACGTGTGCAACAGAACAGTTCGAAATCTCGTTACATTTGCATCGTCATGAACATGACTTATATCAGGCTAGCTCATTTTTTCTTTGTTCATTTTAAGTGTAGAAACAATATTTCGTTTGTGACCATTTTTTTCTGCCGTTTTGACAACAGGCTCATGACGAAAGAACACACTGGCTGTCTGCTGATTGACGCTTGACTGTAGATTGTCGCTTTGTGTCAAAAGAACTCCCTAACGCACACTTTTTCAAAGTAGGTGAATTCATCAGATCTGTTTGAAACATTGCATTTTATCCATGCACGACGACTGCTTAGATACTCGCAGCACAGTTGCCCCATATAAATTGCCCATGAGCGCGGAGCTTGTCTTTGTCACTGTAGCAACTTTGCTCCATCAGCGGGAGAAGCCGGTTCAACGCCCCTGTAAGCACGTTTCTCTAATTCCTTTGTTTCAGGCAAGCCACTGTGACGTCAGACGCCTTTACGCATACAGCTTTCCGATGTTTAGACAGTAATAACATTATTCATGTTTACATTTCTTTAATTTTCGACGCATTGTCGTTATTCGTGACGCATCAATGACCAATTGATTATATGGCAATGCAATGAAAAAAGCGTGTGGAAAACAGTGTTAATGACAGATTCGAGAAGCACATTTCTTCAATGTTGGCCGAATGGCATTCCTGTGCAGGTGACAATGGTAATTTTTCAAAACGACAAGGATATTTAAACACATGATTATTTGTTTGCTGTGCTCTATGGCCTCTGCTACAGACCTCATCGAAATGACACTTAGATATCTTAGGGTGTACATATCAAGTCTTCCCAAATGGTCTAGCGGATAGGAATCTGCCTTGTAACGCAGGGCGGCCCGGGTTCGATTCCCGTCATGGCAAATGTTTTTTGTAGAAAAATAAAATGAGTCCCAACGTGTGCAACAGAACAGTTCGAAATCTCGTTACATTTGCATCGTCATGAACATGACTTATATCAGGCTAGCTCATTTTTTCTTTGTTCATTTTAAGTGTAGAAACAATATTTCGTTTGTGACCATTTTTTTCTGCCGTTTTGACAACAGGCTCATGACGAAAGAACACACTGGCTGTCTGCTGATTGACGCTTGACTGTAGATTGTCGCTTTGTGTCAAAAGAACTCCCTAACGCACACTTTTTCAAAGTAGGTGAATTCATCAGATCTGTTTGAAACATTGCATTTTATCCATGCACGACGACTGCTTAGATACTCGCAGCACAGTTGCCCCATATAAATTGCCCATGAGCGCGGAGCTTGTCTTTGTCACTGTAGCAACTTTGCTCCATCAGCGGGAGAAGCCGGTTCAACGCCCCTGTAAGCACGTTTCTCTAATTCCTTTGTTTCAGGCAAGCCACTGTGACGTCAGACGCCTTTACGCATACAGCTTTGCGATGCTTAGACAGTAATAACATAATTCATGTTTACATTTCTTTAATTTTCGACGCATTGTCGTTATTCGTGACGCATCAATGACCAATTGATTATATGGCAATGCAATGAAAAAAGCGTGTGGAAAACAGTGTTAATGACAGATTCGAGAAGCACATTTCTTCAGTGTTGGCCGCATGGCATTCCTGTGCAGGTGACAATGGTAATTTTTCAAAACGACAAGGATATTTAAACACATGATTATTTGTTTGCTGTGCTCTATGGCCTCTGCTACAGACCTCATCGAAATGACACTTAGATATCTTAGGGTGTACATATCAAGTCTTCCCAAATGGTCTAGCGGATAGGAATCTGCCTTGTAACGCAGGGCGGCCCGGGTTCGATTCCCGTCATGGCAAATGTTTTTTGTAGAAAAATAAAATGAGTCCCAACGTGTGCAACAGAACAGTTCGAAATCTCGTTACATTTGCATCGTCATGAACATGACTTATATCAGGCTAGCTCATTTTTTCTTTGTTCATTTTAAGTGTAGAAACAATATTTCGTTTGTGACCATTTTTTTCTGCCGTTTTGACAACAGGCTCATGACGAAAGAACACACTGGCTGTCTGCTGATTGACGCTTGACTGTAGATTGTCGCTTTGTGTCAAAAGAACTCCCTAACGCACACTTTTTCAAAGTAGGTGAATTCATCAGATCTGTTTGAAACATTGCATTTTATCCATGCACGACGACTGCTTAGATACTCGCAGCACAGTTGCCCCATATAAATTGCCCATGAGCGCGGAGCTTGTCTTTGTCACTGTAGCAACTTTGCTCCATCAGCGGGAGAAGCCGGTTCAACGCCCCTGTAAGCACGTTTCTCTAATTCCTTTGTTTCAGGCAAGCCACTGTGACGTCAGACGCCTTTACGCATACAGCTTTGCGATGCTTAGACAGTAATAACATAATTCATGTTTACATTTCTTTAATTTTCGACGCATTGTCGTTATTCGTGACGCATCAATGACCAATTGATTATATGGCAATGCAATGAAAAAAGCGTGTGGAAAACAGTGTTAATGACAGATTCGAGAAGCACATTTCTTCAATGTTGGCCGCATGGCATTCCTGTGCAGGTGACAATGGTAATTTTTCAAAACGACAAGGATATTTAAACACATGATTATTTGTTTGCTGTGCTCTATGGCCTCTGCTACAGACCTCATCGAAATGACACTTAGATATCTTAGGGTGTACATATCAAGTCTTCCCAAATGGTCTAGCGGATAGGAATCTGCCTTGTAACGCAGGGCGGCCCGGGTTCGATTCCCGTCATGGCAAATGTTTTTTGTAGAAAAATAAAATGAGTCCCAACGTGTGCAACAGAACAGTTCGAAATCTCGTTACATTTGCATCGTCATGAACATGACTTATATCAGGCTAGCTCATTTTTTCTTTGTTCATTTTAAGTGTAGAAACAATATTTCGTTTGTGACCATTTTTTTCTGCCGTTTTGACAACAGGCTCATGACGAAAGAACACACTGGCTGTCTGCTGATTGACGCTTGACTGTAGATTGTCGCTTTGTGTCAAAAGAACTCCCTAACGCACACTTTTTCAAAGTTGGTGAATTCATCAGATCTGTTTGAAACATTGCATTTTATCCATGCACGACGACTGCTTAGATACTCGCAGCACAGTTGCCCCATATAAATTGCCCATGAGCGCGGAGCTTGTCTTTGTCACTGTAGCAACTTTGCTCCATCAGCGGGAGAAGCCGGTTCAACGCCCCTGTAAGCACGTTTCTCTAATTCCTTTGTTTCAGGCAAGCCACTGTGACGTCAGACGCCTTTACGCATACAGCTTTGCGATGCTTAGACAGTAATAACATAATTCATGTTTACATTTCTTTAATTTTCGACGCATTGTCGTTATTCGTGACGCATCAATGACCAATTGATTATATGGCAATGCAATGAAAAAGCGTGTGGAAAACAGTGTTAATGACAGATTCGAGAAGCACATTTCTTCAATGTTGGCCGCATGGCATTCCTGTGCAGGTGACAATGGTAATTTTTCAAAACGACAAGGATATTTAAACACATGATTATTTGTTTGCTGTGCTCTATGGCCTCTGCTACAGACCTCATCGAAATGACACTTAGATATCTTAGGGTGTACATATCAAGTCTTCCCAAATGGTCTAGCGGATAGGAATCTGCCTTGTAACGCAGGGCGGCCCGGGTTCGATTCCCGTCATGGCAAATTTTTTTTGTAGAAAAATAAAATGAGTCCCAACGTGTGCAACAGAACAGTTCGAAATCTCGTTACATTTGCATCGTCATGAACATGACTTATATCAGGCTAGCTCATTTTTTCTTTGTTCATTTTAAGTGTAGAAACAATATTTCGTTTGTGACCATTTTTTTCTGCCGTTTTGACAACAGGCTCATGACGAAAGAACACACTGGCTGTCTGCTGATTGACGCTTGACTGTAGATTGTCGCTTTGTGTCAAAAGAACTCCCTAACGCACACTTTTTCAAAGTAGGTGAATTCATCAGATCTGTTTGAAACATTGCATTTTATCCATGCACGACGACTGCTTAGATACTCGCAGCACAGTTGCCCCATATAAATTGCCCATGAGCGCGGAGCTTGTCTTTGTCACTGTAGCAACTTTGCTCCATCAGCGGGAGAAGCCGGTTCAACGCCCCTGTAAGCACGTTTCTCTAATTCCTTTGTTTCAGGCAAGCCACTGTGACGTCAGACGCCTTTACGCATACAGCTTTGCGATGCTTAGACAGTAATAACATTATTCATGTTTACATTTCTTTAATTTTCGACGCATTGTCGTTATTCGTGACGCATCAATGACCAATTGATTATATGGCAATGCAATGAAAAAAGCGTGTGGAAAACAGTGTTAATGACAGATTCGAGAAGCACATTTCTTCAATGTTGGCCGCATGGCATTCCTGTGCAGGTGACAATGGTAATTTTTCAAAACGACAAGGATATTTAAACACATGATTATTTGTTTGCTGTGCTCTATGGCCTCTGCTACAGACCTCATCGAAATGACACTTAGATATCTTAGGGTGTACATATCAAGTCTTCCCAAATGGTCTAGCGGATAGGAATCTGCCTTGTAACGCAGGGCGGCCCGGGTTCGATTCCCGTCATGGCAAATGTTTTTTGTAGAAAAATAAAATGAGTCCCAACGTGTGCAACAGAACAGTTCGAAATCTCGTTACATTTGCATCGTCATGAACATGACTTATATCAGGCTAGCTCATTTTTTCTTTGTTCATTTTAAGTGTAGAAACAATATTTCGTTTGTGACCATTTTTTTCTGCCGTTTTGACAACAGGCTCATGACGAAAGAACACACTGGCTGTCTGCTGATTGACGCTTGACTGTAGATTGTCGCTTTGTGTCAAAAGAACTCCCTAACGCACACTTTTTCAAAGTAGGTGAATTCATCAGATCTGTTTGAAACATTGCATTTTATCCATGCACGACGACTGCTTAGATACTCGCAGCACAGTTGCCCCATATAAATTGCCCATGAGCGCGGAGCTTGTCTTTGTCACTGTAGCAACTTTGCTCCATCAGCGGGAGAAGCCGGTTCAACGCCCCTGTAAGCACGTTTCTCTAATTCCTTTGTTTCAGGCAAGCCACTGTGACGTCAGACGCCTTTACGCATACAGCTTTGCGATGCTTAGACAGTAATAACATTATTCATGTTTACATTTCTTTAATTTTCGACGCATTGTCGTTATTCGTAACGCATCAATGACCAATTGATTATATGGCAATGCAATGAAAAAAGCGTGTGGAAAACAGTGTTAATGACAGATTCGAGAAGCACATTTCTTCAATGTTGGCCGCATGGCATTCCTGTGCAGGTGACAATGGTAATTTTTCAAAACGACAAGGATATTTAAACACATGATTATTTGTTTGCTGTGCTCTATGGCCTCTGCTACAGACCTCATCGAAATGACACTTAGATATCTTAGGGTGTACATATCAAGTCTTCCCAAATGGTCTAGCGGATAGGAATCTGCCTTGTAACGCAGGGCGGCCCGGGTTCGATTCCCGTCATGGCAAATGTTTTTTGTAGAAAAATAAAATGAGTCCCAACGTGTGCAACAGAACAGTTCGAAATCTCGTTACATTTGCATCGTCATGAACATGACTTATATCAGGCTAGCTCATTTTTTCTTTGTTCATTTTAAGTGTAGAAACAATATTTCGTTTGTGACCATTTTTTTCTGCCGTTTTGACAACAGGCTCATGACGAAAGAACACACTGGCTGTCTGCTGATTGACGCTTGACTGTAGATTGTCGCTTTGTGTCAAAAGAACTCCCTAACGCACACTTTTTCAAAGTAGGTGAATTCATCAGATCTGTTTGAAACATTGCATTTTATCCATGCACGACGACTGCTTAGATACTCGCAGCACAGTTGCCCCATATAAATTGCCCATGAGCGCGGAGCTTGTCTTTGTCACTGTAGCAACTTTGCTCCATCAGCGGGAGAAGCCGGTTCAACGCCCCTGTAAGCACGTTTCTCTAATTCCTTTGTTTCAGGCAAGCCACTGTGACGTCAGACGCCTTTACGCATACAGCTTTGCGATGCTTAGACAGTAATAACATTATTCATGTTTACATTTCTTTAATTTTCGACGCATTGTCGTTATTCGTAACGCATCAATGACCAATTGATTATATGGCAATGCAATGAAAAAAGCGTGTGGAAAACAGTGTTAATGACAGATTCGAGAAGCACATTTCTTCAATGTTGGCCGCATGGCATTCCTGTGCAGGTGACAATGGTAATTTTTCAAAACGACAAGGATATTTAAACACATGATTATTTGTTTGCTGTGCTCTATGGCCTCTGCTACAGACCTCATCGAAATGACACTTAGATATCTTAGGGTGTACATATCAAGTCTTCCCAAATGGTCTAGCGGATAGGAATCTGCCTTGTAACGCAGGGCGGCCCGGGTTCGATTCCCGTCATGGCAAATGTTTTTTGTAGAAAAATAAAATGAGTCCCAACGTGTGCAACAGAACAGTTCGAAATCTCGTTACATTTGCATCGTCATGAACATGACTTATATCAGGCTAGCTCATTTTTTCTTTGTTCATTTTAAGTGTAGAAACAATATTTCGTTTGTGACCATTTTTTTCTGCCGTTTTGACAACAGGCTCATGACGAAAGAACACACTGGCTGTCTGCTGATTGACGCTTGACTGTAGATTGTCGCTTTGTGTCAAAAGAACTCCCTAACGCACACTTTTTCAAAGTAGGTGAATTCATCAGATCTGTTTGAAACATTGCATTTTATCCATGCACGACGACTGCTTAGATACTCGCAGCACAGTTGCCCCATATAAATTGCCCATGAGCGCGGAGCTTGTCTTTGTCACTGTAGCAACTTTGCTCCATCAGCGGGAGAAGCCGGTTCAACGCCCCTGTAAGCACGTTTCTCTAATTCCTTTGTTTCAGGCAAGCCACTGTGACGTCAGACGCCTTTACGCATACAGCTTTGCGATGCTTAGACAGTAATAACATTATTCATGTTTACATTTCTTTAATTTTCGACGCATTGTCGTTATTCGTAACGCATCAATGACCAATTGATTATATGGCAATGCAATGAAAAAAGCGTGTGGAAAACAGTGTTAATGACAGATTCGAGAAGCACATTTCTTCAATGTTGGCCGCATGGCATTCCTGTGCAGGTGACAATGGTAATTTTTCAAAACGACAAGGATATTTAAACACATGATTATTTGTTTGCTGTGCTCTATGGCCTCTGCTACAGACCTCATCGAAATGACACTTAGATATCTTAGGGTGTACATATCAAGTCTTCCCAAATGGTCTAGCGGATAGGAATCTGCCTTGTAACGCAGGGCGGCCCGGGTTCGATTCCCGTCATGGCAAATGTTTTTTGTAGAAAAATAAAATGAGTCCCAACGTGTGCAACAGAACAGTTCGAAATCTCGTTACATTTGCATCGTCATGAACATGACTTATATCAGGCTAGCTCATTTTTTCTTTGTTCATTTTAAGTGTAGAAACAATATTTCGTTTGTGACCATTTTTTTCTGCCGTTTTGACAACAGGCTCATGACGAAAGAACACACTGGCTGTCTGCTGATTGACGCTTGACTGTAGATTGTCGCTTTGTGTCAAAAGAACTCCCTAACGCACACTTTTTCAAAGTAGGTGAATTCATCAGATCTGTTTGAAACATTGCATTTTATCCATGCACGACGACTGCTTAGATACTCGCAGCACAGTTGCCCCATATAAATTGCCCATGAGCGCGGAGCTTGTCTTTGTCACTGTAGCAACTTTGCTCCATCAGCGGGAGAAGCCGGTTCAACGCCCCTGTAAGCACGTTTCTCTAATTCCTTTGTTTCAGGCAAGCCACTGTGACGTCAGACGCCTTTACGCATACAGCTTTGCGATGCTTAGACAGTAATAACATTATTCATGTTTACATTTCTTTAATTTTCGACGCATTGTCGTTATTCGTGACGCATCAATGACCAATTGATTATATGGCAATGCAATGAAAAAAGCGTGTGGAAAACAGTGTTAATGACAGATTCGAGAAGCACATTTCTTCAATGTTGGCCGCATGGCATTCCTGTGCAGGTGACAATGGTAATTTTTCAAAACGACAAGGATATTTAAACACATGATTATTTGTTTGCTGTGCTCTATGGCCTCTGCTACAGACCTCATCGAAATGACACTTAGATATCTTAGGGTGTACATATCAAGTCTTCCCAAATGGTCTAGCGGATAGGAATCTGCCTTGTAACGCAGGGCGGCCCGGGTTCGATTCCCGTCATGGCAAATGTTTTTTGTAGAAAAATAAAATGAGTCCCAACGTGTGCAACAGAACAGTTCGAAATCTCGTTACATTTGCATCGTCATGAACATGACTTATATCAGGCTAGCTCATTTTTTCTTTGTTCATTTTAAGTGTAGAAACAATATTTCGTTTGTGACCATTTTTTTCTGCCGTTTTGACAACAGGCTCATGACGAAAGAACACACTGGCTGTCTGCTGATTGACGCTTGACTGTAGATTGTCGCTTTGTG
The DNA here is from genome assembly GCF_951799395.1 of Argentina silus. NCBI lineage: Eukaryota > Metazoa > Chordata > Actinopteri > Argentiniformes > Argentinidae > Argentina > Argentina silus. The sequence goes on from NC_139654.1 coordinate 39,636,515, forward strand.
TCAAAAGAACTCCCTAACGCACACTTTTTCAAAGTAGGTGAATTCATCAGATCTGTTTGAAACATTGCATTTTATCCATGCACGACGACTGCTTAGATACTCGCAGCACAGTTGCCCCATATAAATTGCCCATGAGCGCGGAGCTTGTCTTTGTCACTGTAGCAACTTTGCTCCATCAGCGGGAGAAGCCGGTTCAACGCCCCTGTCAGCACGTTTCTCTAATTCCTTTGTTTCAGGCAAGCCACTGTGACGTCAGACGCCTTTACGCATACAGCTTTGCGATGCTTAGACAGTAATAACATAATTCATGTTTACATTTCTTTAATTTTCGACGCATTGTCGTTATTCGTGACGCATCAATGACCAATTGATTATATGGCAATGCAATGAAAAAAGCGTGTGGAAACAGTCGTTAATGATAGATTCGAGAAGCACATTTCTTCAATGTTGGCCGCATGGCATTCCTGTGCAGGTGACAATGGTCATTTTTCAAAACGACAAGGATATTTAAACACATGATTATTTGTTTGCTGTGCTTTATGGCCTCAGCTACAGACCTCATCGAAATGACACTTAGATCTTAGGGTGCAGATATCACGTCTTCCCAAATGGTCTTTAGGAGATTAAGTGCTACGTGGGCGAAAGTGCAAATATAGGCCTGCCTATATAAATAGATAATAACAATTTTAAGATAAAAAGAAAATGCTGGGGACATGTAATAAATTAGTAATACGCATAGTGATAAGACAATTAGAGATAACAGGACGTAAAACCCCCATAATAAAGTGGCCATGCGTAAGTGTTGTGATATATTAACAAACATTTTAGAAAAAGGTAGACGGTAATAAGTGCTGATGTCCTACAATTCGAGAAAATCACACACTATATATACATACATATGTAAACCACACACAGAGACACAAATAAATATGAAAGTGATGAAGTATAATACATGCTGTAGTATAATAAATACAAATATATATATATATATATATATATATATATATTATATATACAATCAACAAACACTTTATTAGCAACACCTGTACACATTCTCATGGTGGAGGTGGTGTAATGGTGTGGGGAATGTTTTTTTGGCACACTTTGGGCCTGTTAATACCAATCAATCATATTGCTTGAATGCCACAGCCTATTTGAGTATTGTTGCTGACCATGTGCATGCCTTCATGGCCACAATTTACCCATCTTCTAATGGCTACTTCCAGCATGCTAATGCACCATGTCGCAAAGCAAAAGTCGTCTAAAACTGGTTTCAGAAACATAACAATGAGTTCTGTGTTCTTCAGTGGCCTTCCCAGCCACCAGATCTGAATCAAATAGAACACCTTTGGGATGTGGTAGAACGGGAGATTCACAGCTTGGAAGTGCACCTGAAAAATCTACAGCAATCGCGTGATGCAATCATGTCATCATGGACCAGAATGTCAAAGAAATGTTATAAACATCTTGTGGAATCAATGCCACAAAGAATTGAGGCTGTTTTCAGAGCAAAGGGAGGCCCTACCGAGTATAGTATAGTGTTCCTAATAACGTGCTCAGTGAGTGTGTATATACAGTGCGGGAAAATAAGTATTCAACACATCAACAAATGTTTAATTCAACATATTTCCATTGCAGCCATTCACATGAAATTTAGATCAGACATAGGTATTAACTCAGTAAAACTACTCAGCTAAAGAATTTGTAACACCAATCTATAAAAAAAAGTTGTGCAATTCTCCAGGGGAAGGAGAAGGACTGGAGAGGAGGGGGAGCCCAACGGGCCTGCCGAGCCAGAGAAGAGCCACTCCAACAGCAGCACGCTGTCCGGCTGGCGGGACAACATCATCTTCATCAACGAGGTCTTCCACCAGGTACAGCTGACCCTGTATCCCTTGCTGCAGTGTTGACAGGAGGCTGCTGCTGAGGTTCCTCCACTGCTGCACTGCCTCACACATCCAGCAGGGGGCAGCAGCAGAGCAGCTCAGGGCTCTGCAGCACAGGCTGGATTTTTCCTGCTCCTCCTTTGTGGACCTGTCAGCATAGGAGCAGAGGGACACAGCACGGAGCTCATCCCACTTAGACACAGTCCGTCTGGGGTAAGGACAGACACACTGATCTCTGATGAGGAGGAGGGAGGAGGATTTCTCATTGTACAATGTACGAATCAGGAAATTTGGTGTTTCACATAATTACCAATGTTTTTTTTTATTGTTTTTTAATGACTGCCATGGGAGTGGCTGTGGACAAAATCTGCGATGGCCCTATATCCAATTACATTTTTGAAGTCCCTCTCTATCAGAAGAGGTTTTATGCTCTCATCTTTAAACCCAGATGAACATGTATTTTAATCTGAACTGTCCTAGTCTATTAAATATAACTTGAAATGGTGACTGACTACTGCTTGAGTTTGTTTTGTGTGAATCTGTAATGACACCAACTCTCATTACAGACCATTATTGACCAATAAGACACTTTACTACATTTCTATTTCTATCTCTCCACAGGACGAAAACCATTCCTATGGGATTTCTCATAGAGTGAAATAGGGCAGATTTCTTGACAGATTTCATGTTGACAGACATCAATAGCAGACTCCAAAGTCACTAGGTCTCAACTACCCAGCTGAAGCATATTGAACAACACTTATTGGATTTGTGTTCTAATGGCCTACTCTATGTTACTACTCTAACTCTAAGCCAGAGCTAACTTCGGAGCGTGCTCTCCATTTTATTAACCAAAATGCCACTAATTGAAAACAGGTACGGTCACGTGAATCTAGGGAAATGGCACAAGAAAGACGCAATCCTAGCAACGACAATTGTCAATAGCACTAATTATTCTGCTCTGCATTTAATGCGTTGTTTTTAGCACTCAATGTTATATTTATTTTGTGTTTGCGTGTCTGTCAAATTTTTTGGCTGTCTAATTTATTTTCTGTTTGTGGCTATCTAAGGACAGTACACTAGACGTTTACTTAAGACTGATGTAATATTCAAACTGTCTCACACTACAGGTATTCAACATGTTCTTCTCTCTGTTGTAGCTCCTGTAGGTGTTTACTATGCCCTGATTGATATCAGGACTTTGGCAGAGAAGATGGATAAATTGGCTAATGGTACTACGTAATCACGAGAAATGTTGGGAAATGAGACTAATATATAATAATATATGCAATTTAGCTACCGCTTTTATCCAAAGCGACTTACATTGCAGTGAGTGCATACTTTTTTCAGTATGTATGGTCCCAGCAGAAATCTAACCCACAACCTAAGCGTTGTTTGCGCCATGCTCTACCAACTGAGCCACAGAGGACCAGGAATAAAGTCCCAGAGACCCAAATTGTCAACATTCTAGAGCACCAAGGGCGACTTCTTCATTTTGTAGCCAATCCATTTATTAATACACAGGACAAGATGTTATAATCCCTTGTGCCATGATCCAAGGTAAAACAGATGTAGAAGGCCAAATCAAACCAACAAAGCGAGTGATATATCCACCATTCGATGCAACACCATAGCAAACATCAGGCTACGCCGTCATAGGTCTACGGAGTCATTCCTCAGGTGGTACCATTCACCGGTTACCTACTCTAGCCAACTGAGGTAAGCAGCATGTCATTGGGGTTATCAAGTGGGCACCTTCTGTCACCGGTGTTTCGTTAAGTTAGGCCCACGACACCTCGAGAAGGCTTAACTGTGTAGTCCAGCGTCCTGGAAACACCCCCCTCAACACCACTACCTCAATACTATCTTTAACTTAAACCCTACAACCAACCTATCAGCCTACCCACCCCATCAGTGTGTGTGTGTGATGCCCTATCTAGGGTAAATGTTTTCTGTAAGGTAAGGGAACGGTGTATGTGGGGGCCTAAATAGTGTGTGCATGTGTTTATGTTTATGTCTTTATATAAGTGTAGATGCAGGGATTCAAACCCTAATTTAGGGTAGAGGGAAGGGTTAGAGGTGGGGAAGCCCCCGGGTGGATACGGTCCCGGATTAGGGAAAGGAGGGGTGAGTGTGCCCTTTATTTATGTTGTGGGGGAATGTTTGTGTCCGTGCAACTTCATGGCTAGCCTACACTGGCTAGCAGTACTAACCCCCCCCACCACACTATGACACGATATCCTCTCATAAATATAGCCAAACAATGGCAGTACAAAACCCCTCACCACCACAATATGACACGATGCCTTCTCATTAATATAGCCAAACAATGCCAAGCTATGCTACCTCATGCTCTAGTCAAGTCGCTGTTGCATCTTACCTTTAACGGGAACCCCAGCTACTGATCTTCCGCCTCAGCCACAGCCACTGGCTAGCGCTCTCCGCTGCTACCGACATATTCTTTATCGCCAGTTTCAATTCTCGTCCGCGAATACCCAGCTCCGTTAGCAGTGCATAGGTTGTCTTGGCCACAAATCCTCGACAACCAATTTCCACTGGGCGAACAAAAGCGGTCCACCCACGCTGTGTCGCGTCTGCCGCTAATTCTGCATATTTAGCTTTCTTTCGTTCATAAGCCTCGTCAACCCGGTCTTCCCAAGGGACCGTGAGTTCGATAATATAAACTAGCTTCTGTGCTTCAGACCACAGCAGCATGTCTGGCCGCAAATTAGTGCTAGCAATTTCAGCCGGTACGATTAGCTGTTCAATTAAATCTACCTTTAACTTCCAATCTGCGCCAGTTCGCAACTGTCCCTGCGCGCAGCTGCGCCCTGGCCTCCTTACGCCAGTCTCTCCCTCTCTTATAAATGCAATGTCTTTCCGCTGGCCACTACTAGCTAGCGAGTTTACTTCTAGCCGTTTTCCCTCAACTGCAGCAGCTAAACATTTCAACACTTGATTGTGACGCCACGTGTATCGCCCTTGAGAAAGACTGATTCTACACCCAGTCATTATATGCCTAAGTGTGCATACGCTGGAACATAACGGGCAGGCAGCATCCTCACCCAACCATTGATTAAGATTTTGGGGAGATGGCAGTACGTCATAAGTAGCCCCTACGATAAATTTAATTCTGCTTGCCTCCATGCTCCACAAATCCTTCCACTTCAAGCTTCTCTTCACTACACTCTCCCAGTTTACCCACTGGCCTTGTTTTGCCTGTGCCACCGCCCTTGTACATCTTATCATCTCCTCCTGTCTGTGTATTTCTTCCACTACCAGTTTCCTCCTTTCTACTGCTGTTGCCTTACTCCACACAGGTTTTCCTGCACACAGCCCTAGACCTCCACGTCCATGCTGAACCTGCCCAATGATATCCCTATGGCTAAGGGCTGCCTGTGCCTGTTGCACTGCCTCTTTAGGCTTCCACTTCCTTCCAGTTTTAACTATGGGCGCTGCACTTCTAACAACTGGGTCCTTTGACTGGGTTAGAGTCATTTCCAGTCTAGCCTTGGCACATTTAAATTCCTCTGTCAGACTAGAAATCGGCAGCTCTAGCATGCCCTTTCCATACAGGGCCACACTGGTCAGACAGCGCGGGGCTCCAAGCCACTTTCTAATATTAGAGTTAATCAACCTTTCCATTTTTTCAACCTTCGATATGGGAACCTCGTAAACTGTCAGTGGCCACATCAGCCGAGGCAACAATCCAAACTGTAGGCACCACAACTTTAGCTTGCCTGGGAGCCCTGACTTATCTATACCTTTGATGCCTTGAATCATCTCCTGCCTCAACTCCTCACATTGACTCTTGTCATTGAGGCTTGCGTCATACCATCTTCCTAAGCTTTTAACCGGTTTCTCTAACACTGTTGGAACCACTTCCCCACCAATGAAAAACTTTTTATCAGCTATCTTCCCTTTGACAATGGAGATACTCCTAGACTTGCTTGGCTTCACTTTCATCCTAGCCCATTCTAGGTTGCTATTTAGTTTATCCAGTAGCCTCCTAGTACAAGGGGCTGTTGATGTCATAGTTGTCATGTCATCCATGTAAGCCCTGATTGGTGGGAGGCGCAGCCCTCCCTGCAACCTTTCCCCACCCACTACCCATTTCGAGGCTCTGATTATGACTTCCATTGCCATGGTAAAGGCCAAAGGGGAAATTGTACAGCCTGCCATAATGCCTATCTCTAGCTGTTGCCAAGCTGTAGTGTACTCTGCTGTAGTAAAACAGAGTTGAATGTCACAAAAGTAAGCTTTAACTAACCTCTTTATACTGTCTGGCACTTTAAAAAAGTCAAACGCCTCCCATAACAGACTATGCGGTACTGACCCAAAAGCATTCGCCAGATCCAAAAATACCACATGAAGGTCTTTCTTCTCATGTCTAGCTGTCTGAATTTGATTCCAAATCATGCTGGTGTGTTCCAAGCACCCGGAGAAGCCTGGAATTCCAGCCTTTTGCACCGTAGTGTCAATTAAGCTATTCTTTACTAAGTAACTAGACAACCTCTGTGCCACCACACTAAAGAAAACCTTCCCTTCCACATTAAGAAGGCTTATAGGCCTAAACTGACTAATGTCTACAGAGTCTCTTTCTTTGGGAATAAAAATTCCCCCTGCTCTACGCCATGCCCTAGGAATAACCTGTTTCTTCCAGACTACCTTCATCAATGTCCATAAGAACCTCAGCACATCTGGCGCACTCTTGTACAGCCTGTAAGGGACTCCATTGGGCCCTGGGGCTGAAGACGCCCTAGCCCGCCTTACTATCTCTTGTACCTCTTTCCACCTAGGTGGGCTATCGTCACACTGACTGGTTATCTCTCCAATAGGTGGAATGTCAGGGGGGAGGGGTAGCTGTCTAGACCTTTCTCTGTCTCTATGCACTTCCTCCAGATGTCCCTCAAGCTCCTGTTTTGGAGCCCTAAGGCTACCATTTTTCCCCTTACTAAATAACGATTTCACAAATCTAAATGGATCTTTGTAAAATGCTGTTCTAGCTCGCTCTCTCTTTTTCCTGTTTTTCCTAATGCTCTCTGCTCTTCTTAACACTGCCAGTCTCTCCTTCACATCTACCTGCAGCCTATTTAACCCTTCCTTCTCAGCCTCTGTAGCTTTCCTCCACTGTTTCCTGAGCTGTCTTCTCTCCCTGATAAGTCTATCCATTTCCTGTTGGCGCCTAGATTTAATTACCTCAGTACCTGTCTTCTTCTTTTTCTCGGACACGCCAAATCTTTCTGCTCCATAATCATAAATAATATCGCCCATTTTCTCCAGTTTACTCTCGGCAGTACCTTTCAACTTGTCTAAAATCCTACTCAAGTCACTATTGATACCTTCCCATACCCTGTTTTCTGAAGCCCCTGGCCATTTAACTCTCGGCTTCTGGGCACTAATCTTTTCCCTTTTGGGCTGGCTGGTCTCTCTGTCTTCTTCAGTGCTAGGACCTACTTCAGGGGTGCTGATGTCCTGCGAACTGTGGTTTACTTCCTGCCGCTGGACTTCAACCGACTGACTTGACATACTTCTGAGGAAATAATTGTCAATGCGGGATCCCTGTGTTCCCTCTACCAAGCACTTCCTCCTCCCTTGATGGATTCTAAGACCCTTCAAAGTTGTTACCTTTTGCCAGCCGCATGAACAAGTTTGGAGCTTCTTCCCACCCATCTCTGATCTAGTGCCTTCCACAGCCATGTTTTCCCTACTCGTAGTCAGGTCCGTTCCAGAGTCAATAACCATGTTAGCCATAGATGAGTCATCTTCCGCCCCCGCTCTCGCAGACTCTAGGGGTGTTTTTCTCAAAGTCGTTTCTGTAGCTAGGTAGGGTGTAACCACTAGGTTTATACAACCTTGGTTACTGCAGCATTGAGTTGCTAACCCAATGCCGCCCCGGTGGGGTCTATTTCCTCCTGTCAGCTGTCTTTCCATTCTGTCACAAGGTCTTTCCCTAGTTGTCAGCTGCTCTATTCACAACAGTCACTAGCCTAAGCTAGCTTTAGCATTTATTAATACACAGGACAAGATGTTATAATCCCTTGTGCCATGATCCAAGGTAAAACAGATGTAGAAGGCCAAATCAAACCAACAAAGCGAGTGATATATCCACCATTCGATGCAACACCATAGCAAACATCAGGCTACGCCGTCATAGGTCTACGGAGTCATTCCTCAGGTGGTACCATTCACCGGTTACCTACTCTAGCCAACTGAGGTAAGCAGCATGTCATTGGGGTTATCAAGTGGGCACCTTCTGTCACCGGTGTTTCGTTAAGTTAGGCCCACGACACCTCGAGAAGGCTTAACTGTGTAGTCCAGCGTCCTGGAAACACCCCCCTCAACACCACTACCTCAATACTATCTTTAACTTAAACCCTACAACCAACCTATCAGCCTACCCACCCCATCAGTGTGTGTGTGTGATGCCCTATCTAGGGTAAATGTTTTCTGTAAGGTAAGGGAACGGTGTATGTGGGGGCCTAAATAGTGTGTGCATGTGTTTATGTTTATGTCTTTATATAAGTGTAGATGCAGGGATTCAAACCCTAATTTAGGGTAGAGGGAAGGGTTAGAGGTGGGGAAGCCCCCGGGTGGATACGGTCCCGGATTAGGGAAAGGAGGGGTGAGTGTGCCCTTTATTTATGTTGTGGGGGAATGTTTGTGTCCGTGCAACTTCATGGCTAGCCTACACTGGCTAGCAGTACTAACCCCCCCCACCACACTATGACACGATATCCTCTCATAAATATAGCCAAACAATGGCAGTACAAAACCCCTCACCACCACAATATGACACGATGCCTTCTCATTAATATAGCCAAACAATGCCAAGCTATGCTACCTCATGCTCTAGTCAAGTCGCTGTTGCATCTTACCTTTAACGGGAACCCCAGCTACTGATCTTCCGCCTCAGCCACAGCCACTGGCTAGCGCTCTCCGCTGCTACCGACATATTCTTTATCGCCAGTTTCAATTCTCGTCCGCGAATACCCAGCTCCGTTAGCAGTGCATAGGTTGTCTTGGCCACAAATCCTCGACAACCAATTTCCACTGTATTCCAAGTATTATTGCTAGGTGAATACCACATAAAACACTTGGCACTCCAGGTGGTGAGTGTACCGGAATTCTTTGGCAGTGAGTGAGTTAAACGCAGATGACGGTTCAAGATACAGCATCAGTAGACAAACATGTTTTGCAGCGCTCACTCAGTCCCGTACATCATGCATGCTCATGGTGTCAACTCAACGTATTGTATGTGTGAAATAGGACAAGCAGATCTCACTCACTAGTAAGATGAGGAAAGTGGTTCTTTTATATTTCCTGTTGTTACTTTTATATTTTTTCATGTTTTTATTATTCATTTTGGTAATTCTTGATTATTATACTTTGTTTAAAATAATCAAAGAGGGGACTGTTGGAATTGTACAATATTCTATGTGCCTCTCGACCTTTCACCTAGTGGTACCATGCCATAACCAGTACACAATGCAGAGACATGAAATCAGATGCTAGGGAATGGGGGGCCTAGGACCTGTAGCCCTCCAAGGCCAAATTCCATTGCAAGTCCATATATTCTAGTAGTAGTGTTACTATACTGGTACAGAGTACACAGTGTGTCTTTATTCTTGATGTAAAGTTGGAGGACATTACATATGAATTAGTTTAGTTGTGTTTACTTAATGTGGGGATGAAATATGTTCCTCTGACACTAGACACCAAAATCACTACTATAGAGAGTGAAATGTTTGATTCTGTCTTTGAGATTCTTATAGCCCAATTGTGTGCAATAATATCTATTTACTAAAATCTGATCTTTAAGAAAGATATTTTTCTCCCTCTTTACGCAGTCTTGGATATTGCTCTGTTAAAGAGAAACAATGTTTCTTCTGGAACTTTTTCAAGTTTAATTGTGGTATGATTTCTGAGTAGTTTCTTGACTATTAAAGTGATTCTACGAGATAATTTCTATAATCTCAGCCTACAGTTCTCAATGTAGCGCTAATGAGTTGGAAACGGGTCCCTGTTACATGCCCTCAGTGTGGTGCGTATGTGTGTGGATTCCACGTAGACCAGTGACATCGACACACTTAACAGTAATGCTGCTTCTAAAGTTGGCGATGATAAACTAGGGAGTCTGTGGCTGAATGAGAAAACAGTGATTCAATTGATTATATTTGTACAAACTATGCATTGATAATTTAGACACAAAATAAGAGGTTAAATAATACAGAAATAGTTATTGCCATATCCCGTAGCTTCTCTTTAATGATTCATTCATAGATAGTGACAATTCAAATAATTTGAAAATATGTGGCTGCACTGTTACTAATGCTATAAATGCAACACATGCTTATAATGTGCAAACTGAATTATAAACCCATTATAAAAGGAAACCTTAGTGTTAAGTGTCACCAAAAGAAAAGAAAACACAGAGACATTAAATCAATTTGAGATACTCCATCACTCATTTATTTGCAAATATATGTAATAAGTGTCTGTAAGTAAAGACAATGAGACTCCTGTGGCCCTGCATATCAGAGAGAGAGAGGGGAAAAGGAGAGAGAGGGGACATAACAAGAAGGCATGTGAGGTTATTATTTAAACTTTAACTAGAATACTTATTGGATTTCACTGAAGTATCCTTTGCGGTTACCGATGGAGTCTGACCCTGTGGAATTCCTAAAAAAGAAAGAAAGAGAGGGGGAGGGGGAGTGCAACTTTAGTGGTAAGAATAAAATTACTTCCAATCATTTAAAATGACTTATTCCGATTACTTAATAGCAAGTGTGTGTGTGTGTGTGTGTGTGTGTGTGTGTGTGTGTGTGTGCCCCCTCAGAAGGACGCCATGAGAAGCTGAAGGTGGTGCTCCAGGAGGCTCGAGACTCCAACGACCAGAGACTCCGTGTTGAAGTACCAGGGAACCTCCTGACCAAACATGTCGTCCAGAAGCATCATCAGCCCGCCCTGAGGTAAGGCTCTGAGTTACTGCTAGTTCACAGTACTCATTTAAACTGAACAATAGATTGGATGCTAAATACTAGAGAGAAGGAACAGTAACAACATCAGAACTTGTCTGTACCTTCAGGTGCAGCAGGCATCTCTCAGCCTCTGGTTTCATGTTGCTGGCAGGCAGGCAGGAGTGTAGGAGAGAGTACAGACGCTCCACAAAACCACCAGGTTGCTAACAGCAAACATAGGAGGAGAGAGCAGAGAGTCATATGAACTTGTCAACAAAGTCACCCTGTAACAGTCTTCAGTATAAGAACAGTACTCACCACCCCCAGGGGCCTCCCCACCATCACCCCAAACAGAACCAGCTCATAGAGGATGCCTATGAGTTGACATGGCTAATCTAACAAAAGACAAAAACGTTTACAACAAAATAGCAATGATATTAAAAAGAAGGACCCAATACAGGCACAGGTAATCAATGTGAGACTATTGAAGTGAATGAACTAACCTGATGTTCTGCCAGCTGTCTACTGTAAAATGTAATTAAATGTCACATACCCTCTTCAAAGTCGCTGTCGCTTTCCTCTTCACGATCCTTGCAAAAAAGAAAACACGAACAACCCGCCATAGAGACGGCAGACCGCAGTCCAGCACTCGCGCAGCCAATCCTGAAAAACACCGAGGCATTTTTCAGTCCGTTTTGCTCAGAAAATCAGCAGGTTTGTGTCGATGTGAACATCAACTGAAGTCTGTTGTTATCTGGAGCGGACTGAACATTCCATAGAATGTTGCTAATGTTCTATATTGAAAGGTTGCATAGCAACACACCGTTTTGAAAATAATGAGTAATAATGATGCATGACATGTATCATGAACACTTTTCAAAAATGCGTTACCATGTGACCTCTAGAAATAGAACATGAGCAGCCTTCTATGTTTGATCCAGCGCTACGCAGCAACACACCTCTGATGATGTTGACATTGACGAGACCCAGCTAGTCTTCTGAGCGCTAGCATTACTACAACACTAGCATTAGCAACGAAAGGTACTGAGAAACGCAGGTTTGGCTGCGGGAGTGCATGGATAGCGGACTGCCATTTCGACGACATGTTGTTGTTCCTGTTTTCTTTTTGAGAGTACAGCGACTTCGAAGCAGGTATGTCACGTTTAATTACATTTTACAGTAGACACGTGGTAAACAAATGCATCTGTGTAATGGCATGACTGTTAGTCCGTCAGTAGCAACGGTGGTAGCATTGTTAGCTTTAGCTTGAACTAGCTCGCTTGCTCGTCACCAACATGCATGTTCGACTTGTGCTGTGTTGTTTTAGCAACACGTATCGAGTGGTTGTCTAACTATCGTTCAGATATGGTCTTCTGAGCGCTAGCATTACTACGCCATTTGCATTAGCAACGAAAGGTACTGAGAAATGCCTCGGTGGTAGGTATGTCACGTTTAATTACATTTTACAGTAGACACATGGTAAACAAATGCATCTGTGTAATGGCATGACTGTTAGTCCGTCAGTAGCAACGGTGGTAGCATTGTTAGCTTTAGCTTTAACTAAGACTGTGAGGTGGAGGAGGCCAGACTAGACCAGCTATTCCACTTAGACACAGTCCGTCTGGCGTAAGGACAGACACACTGATCTCTGATGAGGAGGATTTCTCATTGTACAATGTATGCTCCCTCCTCTGTCTCTCCTCAGCTCCAGCAAAGCCCTCCTCCTGCAGCTCCTGTACCTGGTCCCTGTGAGAGGTGAGAGGGGGGCGGTGAGGCGTGCTGTGTCCTTCTGCAGTGCCCAGGGTGGAGAGCTGGACCTCAGTGAGACCACAAACCAAAGTTATACATAGTTAGTATATAGCTGGTATATGATTCCAATTCTCAGAATGAGCCATGAATCAGGAAATTTGGTGTTTCACATATAAGCATTAGCAATGTTTTTTTGAATTGTTTTTTTATGACTGCCATGGGAGTGGCTGTGGACAAAATCTGCGATGGCCCTATATCCAATTACATTTCTGAAGTCCCTCTCTATCAGAAGAGGTTTTATGCTCTCACCTTTAAACCCAGATGAACATTGTAACAATGTCCGGTGGTACACAGAGGCAGACGCAGTATAATGATAAGGGACTTTCTCCCGTTTATTTTCAAAAGGGGTCCGCTGGCACGGTTCGGCTTTCCAGCCTCGTTCAAAGTCTTTCCTTTGGTGCTGTGCTCGGCTCGGCTCGGCTCTCCTCTGCTCTCGCCGCCTGCTTCTCCAGCTTAGCTCCCTTCCTGAAATGGCAGAAGCACACCCATCTTAAACATTCGCCGGCGAGACTTAATTCGCAGCAGGTGTGCAACAAAAGTCTCGCCGACACAACCCCGGCCACGGTCCTGTATCTCCCTCTACAGGCCGAACGCTGCATGTCCCCCCACATACCCCCACCGCCCGACACAGGCCGGGGACCCGACGGCCGACGACCTACTCCCCCCCCCCCTGCCCGGGAGAGGAAGTCTGCCACGACCATCTGCGCCCCCGGTCTGTGCACGACGGAAAAGTTGAAGGGCTGCAACGCGAGGTACCACCGGGTGATCCTCGCGTTTACATCCTTCATGCGGTGGAGCCACTGGAGGGGGGCATGGTCGGAGTAGAGGGTGAAGGCGCGACCCAGCAGGTAGTAGCGGAGGGTGCCGACCGCCCACTTGATGGCCAGGCACTCCTTCTCCACGGTGCTGTACCGGCCCTCCCTCTCCGACAGCTTACGGCTCAGGTACAGCACCGGCCGGTCGGCCCCCTCCACGCGCTGGGTCAGCACTGCTCCCAGCCCTCTATCCGACGCGTCCGTCTGTAGGGAGAAAGGGAGGTTAAAATCAGGCGCATACAGGACCGTTTCTCCACAAAGAGCCCCCTAAAGGGCCTCGAACGACCCCTGGCACTGGCCCGACCATTGGACCGGATCCGGGGCACCCTTCCGGGTGAGGTCCGTCAAGGGACTGGCCAGCTCTGAAAACCCAGGTACGAACTGGCGGTAATATCCCGCCAGCCCCAGGAAGGCCCTCACCTCCTTCTTTGTCTTGGGCCGGGGAGAGGCGGCGATGGCCGCAGTCTTTTCAATCTGCGGTCGCACCTCCCCCCGTCCCAAGTGGTACCCCAGATACCGGATCTCCCTCCGCCCGATCACGCACTTTTTCGGGTTGGCCGTTAGCCCCGCCTGCCTCAGGGACCGCAGAACAGCAGCCACCCTCCGCACATGCTGCAGCATAGGCGGCGTGCGGCCGCAGAATACGGTCCATGAGGCGCTGAAAAGTGGCTGGGAGAATGCCGTTTTCTCCCGGGACACCGGCGAGAGTGGAATCTGCCAGTATCCCTTCGTGCAATCCAATGTCGTGAAGTACCTGGCCGTACCAAGCCGGTCCAAGAGCTCGTCGACCCGGGGCATCGGATATGCATCGAACTTGGAGACCGCATTAACCCGTCTATAATCCACACAGAACCGTATAGTCCCATCTGGCTTGTTGACAAGCACGATGGGGCTACACCAATCACTGCGGGACTCCTCGACCACACCCAGCTCCAGCATGGCTTCCAACTCCCGGCACACAACGTCTCGTTTGTGCACCGGCAACCTATAGGGACGCGTGCGCACCGTTAAACCCGGCTGCGTTTCTATATGGTGGTCGATGAGCGTAGTCCGACCGGGCAGGGGAGAGAACACGTCGGCGAACTTAAGCTGCAAATCTGCAACGTCCGCGGCCTGGCTAGCAGAGAGATGGTTATCAATATCGACCGGAGTGCTACCTTTCGATTTTGGGACTTCCGGACCGAACTCCTCTCTCTCTGGAACTATCGTAGCCAGAGCAACAGTGACCACGTCGTTCCATTTTTTTAGGAGATTGACGTGATACACCTGCAAGCTATCCCCCCGGTCCGAGCGTATAACCTCATAATCCACGTCCCCCATGCGACGTGTGACCACAAACGGCCCTTGCCACTTCGCGAGTAATTTCGTGCTGGAGGTGGGTAACAGTACGAGCACCTTGTCTCCCGGTGTAAACTCTCGTAGGGTAGCCCCCCTGTCATACAGGCGTTTCTGACGCTCCTGGGCTTGCAGCAAATGCTCACGTGAGATAGCCCCTAGGGCGTGGAGCTTTGTGCGCAAGTCGAGGACGTACTGGATCTCATTCTTACTGTCGCTAGACCCTTCCTCCCAATTTTCTTTAAACAGGTCTAGGACACCCCGGGGCTTACGCCCGTAGAGTAATTCAAACGGGGAAAACCCGGTGGAAGCTTGGGGAACTTCCCGCACCGCAAACAACAGGGGATCTAGCCATTTATGCCAATTCCGACTATCCTCGTGGACAAACTTCCGGATCATTGACTTCAAGGTCCGATTGAACCGCTCACAAAGGCCGTCCGTGGCCGGGTGGTAAACACTGGTTCGAATTGCCTTGATGTTCAGCAAGCCATACAGTTCCTTGAGGGTGCGTGACATAAAATTAGTGCCCTGATCGGTGAGAATCTCTTTCGGGATTCCCACGCGGGAGATGACTTGAAACAATGCTTGCGCTACACTCCTGGCAGAGATATTGCGCAGAGGTATTGCCTCGGGGTATCGGGTGGCGTAATCTATCAAGCCCAACACAAATCGATAACCCTGTGTGCTCCGCTCAAATGGCCCGATAATATCCATCGCAATGCGGTCGAATGGGTTCTCGACCAATGGTAAGGGCCGCAAGGGGGCCCGTGGGATGGCCGGGGGATTTACTAACTGACATTCCCGACAGGATGCGCACCACCTACGCACCTCTGCCCGAATCCCCGGCCAATAAAATCGAGCCATTATACGGTGCAGTGTTTTGTCATACCCTAGATGGCCCGCCATGGGGTTGAAATGAGCCACCTGGAAGACCATTTCGCGGCGGCTGCGGGGAACCAGCAACTGGGTTACTTCCTCCTGACTATGTGAGTCACGACTTACTCGATATAACCTGTCGCTGATAATCGCGAAATAGGGGTGGGCGCGCACTGTGTCTGGCCGTATCAAAGTACCATCAATTGCTATCACTTGGTCAAAGGCTGATCTGAGGGTCTCATCACGAGACTGCTCGAGGGGGAAGTCGCCTAGCAGCGGATAGTTCGGCGAGGAAGTCTCGGGGTGAGGCGCCCCCGCCGGCTCCGGCTCCCCGGCAGTGTCGCGAGGCGCCGCCTCGGCACAGAGCACATTACACGCCACACACCTCCCTAGCTGTCGTGCACGCATCCCGGTAGCCCTCTTTACCGCTTGAGGAAACCCCTCCACACACCTCATGCACACACCTCACCCGCACCCTCGATGCCTTCAACAGTGCCCCCGGCCGAACCAGGCGCTCCTGGATCATGGACTGCATACAGCCCGAATCCAAGAACGCCTGGTGCGTATCACGTTGTATCCTTACCGGAATACGATACGCCGCTCCTGGTCCGGGGGGAGGGCCCGGTATGTTGCCGATGCGGACGACCTGCCCCACGTCCATCGCCCGACACTCGGCCTGCACGTGGCCCGGCCGTCCGCACCGCCAACACACCCCCCCTGTCGCTCGAGGTTCTCTCTGCGGGGCCGGGGCTGGTTCCGGATCGGCGCGCTCCTGCCATCTCGTTCTCGGGGCGGGCGCCGGCCTCCCTCCTTCTGCTCCCCCGGCTCCTCCTGGGCGTTGCCCCCCCCCCCCTTGCCGCGGGGCCGGGGTTGGTCGTTGTGGCCCCCGCGGTGGGAGGGAGAGATGGTCCTCCGCCAGACCCACGGCGGTCTTTAGGTCCTGGGGGCGGTGGTACTGGACCCAGGCGGCGGTGCGGGCCGGGAGCCCCGCGAGGAACTGCTCCAATACCACCCGGTTCCCGACCTCCACCGCCGAGTTGTTCTCGGGGTCCAGCCACCGCCATGCGCTGTCCCCCAGCCGCTGGGCGAAGGCGAAGGGCCGGCACCCCTCCTCCATGGTCATGGCCCGGAACCGGCGTCGGTGTTCCTCCGGTGTCAGGCCCAGGCGGTCCCGAATCGCCCGGGCCAGGGACTGGTAATCCCGTTTGTCGGCCGCCGGCAAACTGTGGGCCGCGAGCTGCGCCTCCCCTGACAGGAGGGGCAGCAGATGGTAGGCCCACTCTCGGTCCGGCCACCCCGAGATCCTCGCCGTCCCCTCGAACACCGCGAGGAACGCCTCTGGGTCGTCCAGGTCCCCCATCTTCTGCAGCTGGACCTTGGGGGGACCTGGTGCCGCTCCGGTCCCCGGCGCCGGCCCGCCGGCCCCGCCCGCGAGCCTCGCCGCCGTCAGCTCCTCTAGGGTCGCCTGCTGGGTCTGCTGCAGGGTTGTCTGTTGCTCGAGAACGAGCGTTATCCTTGCAATTGCCGCTGTTAGCGCGTCCATCTAGCCTTTTTCTGTGTCCCAGGTTGGGCGCCAATGTAACAATGTCCGGTGGTACACAGAGGCAGACGCAGTATAATGATAAGGGACTTTCTCCCGTTTATTTTCAAAAGGGGTCCGCTGGCACGGTTCGGCTTTCCAGCCTCGTTCAAAGTCTTTCCTTTGGTGCTGTGCTCGGCTCGGCTCGGCTCTCCTCTGCTCTCGCCGCCTGCTTCTCCAGCTTAGTTCCCTTCCTGAAATGGCAGAAGCACACCCATCTTAAACATTCGCCGGCGAGACTTAATTCGCAGCAGGTGTGCAACAAAAGTCTCGCCGACACAACCCCGGCCACGGTCCTGTAGCTCCCTCTACAGGCCGAACGCTGCATGTCCCCCCACAAACATGTATTTTAATCTGAACTGTCCTAGACTATTAAATATAACTTGAAATGGTGACTGACTACTGCTTGAGTTTGTTTTGTGTGAATCTGTAATGACACCAACTCTCATTACAGACCATTATTGACCAATAAGACACTTTACTGAATTTCTATTTCTATTTCCCATAGAGTGAAATAAGGCAGATTTCTTGACAGATTTCATGTTGACAGACATCAATAGCAGACTCCAAAGTCACTAGGTCTCAACTACCCAGCTGAAGCATATTGAACAACACTTATTGGATTTGTGTTCTAATGGCCTACTCTATGTTACCTAGTGATAGGTTTGGGAATTGTTATCTGGGTTTCGTTCCTCCTGGTACATCATCTAAGGATTACCTTCTGACTATGTACAACACTCACACACACACATGCTAGATATTCTGCCTGATGGGAGGGCAGGACAGTGATGTCAGGTTTGTGTGGTCATTTGATTGTTGTTGTTGTAATGGCTTAATTACACCTTATTTGGCTCTGTTCTAACCTACCACTCTAGTCTTACACACACGTTGCTGGGGAAATGGCACAAGAAAGACGCAATCCTAGCAACAATTGTCAGTAGCACTAATTATTCTGTAATAATGATGCATGACATGTATTTTCAACACAAAAATACGTCACTGTAATGTATTGGCATTATTACAACTTTGTGTTTCCAATGTATTAATAAGGGCTTTCCCTATTGGCTGTGTAAGAGTCCTTAGCTGTTGTGCACATGCGCTGTACTCTGTCTTAAAATTGATCAGTAAACGAGCATCCACGTAATGTTCGGTCTCCGTTATTGAAACCGTGAATATATATAACTCTAAATATATTACAATTTGGCGACGAGGATGGGATATCTAATGAAAGATGATCCCAGTGACGAGAGACAACTTTGCAGCAAGTAGAACGCAATAAACGAACTTTGTAGCTCGAAAGAAAGAGGCTAGCAAACGGAAGCTAAGTAGCTAAAGGCGACTACAAGCTAGCAAGATAGCTAGTTTCCAAATCGGTGCGTTAGCTGAATACAAAGAAGGACAGGAAGATTTCGAATCTTACTTGGAAAGACTGGAACAGTGGATGATCGCAAACGAGGTGGACACTGACAAAAAGGTCAGCGTGTTTCTGTCGGTAATCGGAGCGGATGCCTACAGACTTTTAAAGAATTTAGTCAGTCCTGAAAAACCTAGCACACAAACCTACGAGGAGCTAAGCGAGTCGCTCAGTGAGCATTACAAGTCGAAACCGCTTGTCATCGCGGAACGTTTCCGTTTTCCAAAAAAAAAATCAACAAGACGGTGAGTCTGTCTGATTACATAGTAGCTTTGAAGCAACTTTCAACTCATTGTGAGTTTGGTGCACATCTTAATGATGCACTCCGTGACCGTTTTGTTAGTGGGTTAAAAGCTGAGGCTGTGCAGAGGAAACTTTTATCGCAACCAAGACTAACATTCAAGACTAAGACTATTAAGTAATAAACAAAGTCAAAAGGCAAAAGGCCTGATTAGACAACTTGATGACGAAATGTAGTTCTTGAATGTTATTGGTGTATGTAGACAGGAATCAGAAACACGTTGAATAGAAGGCGTTAACCTGTGTGAAATCTATAAAGACAGGTGACTGAGGAGATAACGGGGTCGGCTACATGTTCTGCGGGAATAAAGTCTTTGAATGAATCAACAGCTCTGGTTAACGGTATTTTATTTTTAAGTATTATAACTTAAAGTCTACGACATTAGCATTAGCAAGGAAGGCCTGAAAAATGCCTTCGTGTTTTTCAGGATTGGCTGTGCGTGGACTGGGGCAGCCGTTTCTACGACAGGTTGTTGTTGTTGTTTTTCTTTTTTGCAGGGCTCCCGTTGGGAGGACAGCGAGAGCGACTTCGAAGCGGGTATGTGACGTTTAATTACATTTTACAGTAGTAGACACAGTCAACAAATGTATCTGGGTAATGGCATGACTATTTGTCAGTTAGTAGCAATGGTAGCATTGTTAGCTTTAGCTTGAACTAGCTAGCTTGCTAGTCACCTACATGCATTTTGGACTTGTGCTGTGTTGTTTCACAACAAATATTGAGTGGTTCAGAGAGAGTCTAACTATTGTTATTGCTCATACTTATTCTTCTTTTTCTTATCATTATTATTCCAATTCTTCCGTTTTTTTGGTATGCTACTCCTCCTACAGCGTTCAAGCTATTTAGACTAATCAAACTTTAAAACGTGCGGAGAGGTATTTTAAAGTCATGATATTTATTCCGATTCCGAACCCTAGCACATATTCCTGACCAATCAGCGGGTAATGCCGCCATTAGCCTTCCTTCTCCACATACCCACTAGTAATCTGCCACTGGCTCATTCTGGCTAAGATATATATCGATTAGAGGTATGCCTCCTGGTGCCCCAGGAGCCCCTAATCTCAGTACCAGTGGTCCAGAACAGTTTCAGTTCATCTTGTTTTATCCTGCGCCTCTCATTGGATACTTCTTCTTCTGTCTCAAACATGTTAGGGGGAAGTACTACCTTACGGGTCGCATTGGTATATTGCTTGGTTATAAGGTACTTTTGGCCTAGGTTGTTCCATATTCCAAGGTACAATACGCCACGTGACGTGACAGTCCCCTTTAAATTTCCCCAGGTTTGCGGTGCCATATGTTGTGTTAAGTGGTTTGTCGAAGCATTCAAACTTTTGCTTCCAATCAATTGAATCCGGGGATCTCCCTCTTTTTCTCATCTATTCTCACATCTATTTTTCTGCATTGGTCTCTAAAAGTTTGATCATAAAACGGTTGGTATCTGGTGTTGCTTAAGATACCCAAACATTCGGTTGGACAATATGGTCGTTTTGATTCTTCTATGGGACAGGACTTTTTATATAACTGTGCACATGCCTGGTATGTGTGTGAGTTAGGTACAACTCGTAGTTTTTTTAAGTGGTGATGGACAACACATGAGGCAATCTCCTTCTGTTACTGACTGGGCTGTAAACTCTCCCCATTTATACCAATAATTTTGCTTTGCCTGTTCCCATAATGTATTTACCTTATATTCTCTGTCCCTATCTCTTTTGGTTTCAACCTGTGTTTGCTTCACTTCCTGACTCAATTCTCTAGGCAGGGCCTGTTCTATTTGGGACAGCATATAGATTAGTATTATTACTTTATATATCACTAGTCACTTCCCCAGGATCCCCCAGGCTCTACTGTCCTTCCCGTTCGGCTGGGGGCTGGATTTCCGGCCCCTGTTCAGCCTCTGTACCTGTTCCTTCATTTCCTCTGTGCTCCTGTACGATCTTACCCGTTCCTTCGTCTTCTTCTCTGG
Source organism: Argentina silus (assembly GCF_951799395.1). Taxonomy (NCBI): domain Eukaryota; kingdom Metazoa; phylum Chordata; class Actinopteri; order Argentiniformes; family Argentinidae; genus Argentina; species Argentina silus. Next base: position 39,657,453 of record NC_139654.1, read on the forward strand.
TTTGCTTTTTCTTCTTGCCTCGGGACCCCTGGTGCAGTGGTTCAAGTGGTACCAGGTTAGACTCCCTCGGACTTGTATTGCAGTGGGGGTGGCTCGCACTACCTCGTACGGTCCCTCTCTCCTTGGCTCGTTCCACTTCCTCCGGAAGACTTTGATGTACACCTGGTCTCCTGGAGTTATCGGATTGGGCAGGGGTGGCTCCGGCTCCGGCTGCTTGTCTTTTTCCTGTGAATATATAACTTTATGTATCTCAGTTAGTTGTTTCATGTACTGCTTTAGTTCCATCTGGAGTTGTTCCAGTGGTGGTCCTTTGTAAGGTATATATTATATCAAGCCTTCTGATTGGCTGTTAAATACAGCCCTCTGATTGGCTGTTAAATACAGCCCCCTGATTGGCTTTTAATATCGAGCCTTCTGATTGGCTGTTAAATACAGCCCCCTGATTGGCTGTTAATATCGAGCCTTCTGATTCTCTGTTAAATAGAGACCCCTGATTGGCTGTTAATATCGAGCCTTCTGATTGGCTGTTAAATACAGTATAATAGCTTTATTGTCTGTTAAATAGAGCCCTCTGATTGGCTGTTAAATAGAGCCCCCTGATTGGCTGTTAATATCGAGCCTTCTGATTGGTTGTTAAATACAGCCCTCTGATTGTCTGTTAAATAGAGCCCTGTTAAATACAGCTCCCTGATTGGCTGTGAATATCGAGCCTTCTGATTGGCTGTTAAATACAGCCCTCTGATTGGCTGTTAAATACAGCACTCTGATTGGCTGTTAAATAGAGCCCCCTGATTGGCTGTTAATATCGAGCCTTCTGATTGGCTGTTAAATAGAGCCCTCTGATTGGCTGTTAAGTAGAGCAGTCTGATTGGCTGTTAAATACAGCCCCCTGATTGGCTGTTAATATCGAGCCTTCTGATTGGCTGTTAAATACAGCAGTCTGATTGGCTGTTAAATAAAGCAGTCTGATTGGCTGTTAAATAGAGCCCCCTGATTGGCTGTTAATATCGAGCCCCCTGATTGGCTGTTAAATAGAGCCCCCTGATTGGCTGTTAATATCGAGCCCTCTGATTGGCTGTAATATCGAGCCTTCTGATTGGCTGTTAAATACAGTATAATAGCTTTATTGTCTGTTAAATAGAGCCCTCTGATTGGCTGTTAAATAGAGCCCCCTGATTGGCTGTTAATATCAAGCCTTCTGATTGGTTGTTAAATACAGCTCCCTTATTGGCTGTTAAATACAGCACTCTGATTGGCTGTAATATCGAGCATTCTGATTGGCTGTTAATATCAAGCCTTCTGATTGGCTGTTAAATACAGTATAATAGCTTTATTGGCTGTTAAATAGAGCCCTCTGATTGGCTGTTAAATAGAGCCCCCTGATTGGCTGTTAATATCGAGCCTTCTGATTGGTTGTTAAATACAGCACTCTGATTGGCTGTAATATCGGGCCCTCTGATTGGCTGTAATATCGAGCCTTCTGATTGGCTGTTAAATACAGCCCTCTGATTGGCTGTAATATCGAGCCTTCTGATTGGCTGTTAAATACAGTATAATAGCTTTATTGGCTGTTAAATAGAGCCCTCTGATTGGCTGTTAAGTAGAGCAGTCTGATTGGCTGTTAAATACAGCCCCCTGATTGGCTGTTAATATCGAGCCTTCTGATTGGCTGTTAAATACAGCAGTCTGATTGGCTGTTAAATAAAGCAGTCTGATTGGCTGTTAAATAGAGCCCCCTGATTGGCTGTTAATATCGAGCCTTCTGATTGGCTGTTAATATCGAGCCCTCTGATTGGCTGTAATATCGAGCCTTCTGATTGGCTGTTAAATACAGTATAATAGCTTTATTGTCTGTTAAATAGAGCCCTCTGATTGGCTGTTAAATAGAGCCCCCTGATTGGCTGTTAATATCAAGCCTTCTGATTGGTTGTTAAATACAGCCCCCTGATTGGCTGTGAATATCGAGCCTTCTGATTGGCTGTTAAATACAGCCCTCTTATTGGCTGTTAATATCAAGCCTTCTAATTGGCTGTTAAAAAGCATTTTAAAAACATGAATGTAAATGTATATGAAAAGATGTTTTGCTATTGCTAGCCGATGATCGTTATCTCCACTCAACCGAAAATATTTTTGCCCGCCTATTGGCGCTAATTTAACGTTGTGCATGTTTTAAAAAATAAATGAATCCCAACACTGCTCTCCAACTCTGTGGTTAAGTAGATTTGATTTGATTTGATTTGATTTGATGTTTTTTTTTTTTTTTTTTTTATTGACTGGTAGGTAGTGGCATCCTGAGTTTAAAGACACCAGAGGGTCAGACTAATTCATCTGGTGTACTGAGTGGTCTCTGGCATGCCAACACTAATCTCTATTCTCTCCCTCTCTGCTATGTCCCCTGTCGAAAGTCTGGCCCTCTCCCGACCTGCATTTCCACCTGGGAATGTCACTCAGAGCTTCAGAAGGGGGATTATTCCAATAATCCTCGGTCTCAAGGAGGCTCTCGACAATACCAAGTGGCCCGGCTGGCGCTAAACAGAGCACGTAAGGCTGATAAATTTTCTATTAGCTCCATTAGCAGAGCCAATCGCAGCGCCCCATTCCATTAGTGCGCCATTACTGCCCATTAGCAGAGCCAATCGCAGCGCTCCATTCCATTTGTGCGCCATTTTGTGGGCGGGTGACGTTTGGCTAACTGTGGGCTTTTGTCACACTGCTCAGATCACACCGGTAACCTGGCTTGATATATTGATTTGATCAATGGAATTGTTTATATATATTAATACTTTCTTGTCTTATCAGTTCATAGCAACACACTTGCAGCACTTCTCGTTGTTTGTTGACGAGAGACAGACGCTAGTTCTACGTTCGCTGAAAACTTGATTGAATGATATATTGATTTGATCAATGGAAATGTTATGCTGAATTAATACTTTAATCAGTTTATAACAACACACTATGAGTTCGCTGTTAACGAGAGACGGATAAGAGCGAGTTCGAGTGCTACCTAAGGTAAGCTAGCTGTACGATTGCTGAAAATCTGTGTCAAGTCACTAAAACCAACTTGAATAACTTCCTTATATTAGTTGAATCACTAAGATAAGATCTCCGATGATGAAATATGTGTTTTGTCACTTGTTTGCTGCCGAAATGTTGAAACTGTCCGCTGTGTCTTTTCATTTTACCGTTAAGTGCAGAGAGTGATCCATTCTAGACAGATTGATTTGATTCATAACCATTTTTATTGACAATTAAGTGTATGGTGATAAAGGCTTATGATTGATGACAGGTAGACAGATTTCATTGATTATACTAGTCCCATGACAGACTTTCACAGTTAGATATATTGCTCCTAGTCCCATGACAGACTTTGACAGTTAGATTGACATTCTTCCTCTTGTTGGCCTCAGATGGCGACCAAGAAGCACAGGGCCATGGGGGACAGGACAGTGAGTGGCTGTCTCGCCTCAAGACCTCTGCCACCACTGGGGTTTGGCCCTCTGATGTAGAGGACAGGCCAGCCCCCAGTCAGAAGAGGTGGTATGCTCTCTACCAGAAGGTGACGTTTGTCTGAGAAATACACCAACAGATTAAACAGATATAAGGTAGGTTGTATATGCCATGACATTGAGCATATTTGTCATGCTGAAAAAGGATCCCATTATCAGTGGTATCGATTGTTGTTGTATCTGTATGTCTTCAGCAGCCAGCCAATGATTGCCTCCACTCTGTGGGAGAACCAGAGGCTGCGGCCAAACTTGAAGCTCTGGTACGAGCACCGATACCAGTGCTCATTTACAACCAGGCCCCAACACCAGAGCACTTCTTCACCCACAGGCTCCTGGCGAGGATGCCCTACCATCTGTGGAAGGTCAGGGTGTGCTGCCCAATGTGTAGGAGGCAGCTCACAGGTTTTTTGTGTTTATTTCAATAAAAAAAATTCTATTTTCAAATATAAATCTTTTATCTGAGTTTTATTCAATCAATTTGACACATTGCTAATAGCGAGTGATGCAGTCCATAAGAGAAAGAAACAGAGGTCTGATAATTTTATAACTGATAATTTCAGATGCATAAACAAAGTTACACACACACACAAGTAACAGACCTGTAGGCCCATAGCAGTCAAACAACAGCGAGTGTACATAAACGTCTGTTTGTTATGTCACAAGAAGCAACATATTGGCTCAAGGGATCTTGAATTTACACAAAACAACACTTTGGGAAACTTTGCCTGTTTTTATTTCTGGTGCTGGTGGGATTCGAACCGGTGACCTTCGAATCCACTCTTCCCCCTATTCAAAAAACGGAAAAGGCGTCATTTTTTCTTTTTCTTTAATCGTTTAGACTACATACTGACAAATAAACTAGTAGATAATGGAAAAGAAGCCTCAATTTCTCTCTCTCTCTTTCTTTTCCCTCTTTTTCACACCTTCTTACCCCCCCTTAACAGACAAACTTGTCTTCTCCAGCCCTGGTGCAGTTGGTAAAGCACAGGACTGTATGTTCAATAACAGTAATCCTTAGGTCGCTGGTTCAAATCCGGCTCGAAGAAGGAGCTTTTTTTTTTACCAAATACATTGATTTAACTGTTTTCAGGTTATACACTTTCATATGATACAACTTGTGTAAATACTGTGATTACATTTTCTCTTGCCACACCTCTAAAGTTCTATAGCCATTGTTCTGAGAAGCACTGTATAATTTACCATATGAACAGCGGTGATTTCGGAGGGAGTGGTGAGGGAGCACAGTAATGGGGGAACAGACATATCTTGCCGATAGGTGTGAAATGTTGAATGCCGATTGATCAGTAAGAAAGCGCTGATTGATCAGTAAGAAAGTCTCCCCATTGTTCATTCTCTCCCGCCCTCTCTCATGTAAGCACAAGCCCATCAGCCGATAGCCTTGGCGGCGCCTACCATTATGTTTAAACTGTATAAAAGGCAACCCTGATAATCGTCTCTTCAGACTTGTGCTGAACAGACCCCCGGATCTACGCTGGGCTGCTGTTGCGGCTGCGGTGACAATTAGACGGTCACAACAAGAAAAAGGCGGAGCAGCTAACGATGAAAGAGGAAGGGGGAAGGGGGAGCCAGGGAAGGTAAAGCAAGTTGAATCAAGAAGGTAGACACAAAGTTGAATCAGGAAAGTAACCGCAAGTTAGGTAGGCTAGGGTCTTCTAACCAGTGTCCTATAGTTTTATTGTCTGAGCAGGTTGATGTGGATTTCGACCGCCTCTCTGTCGCCGACTGCAGCTGAAGGACATCATTCCTGTGGAGATGCAGAGGCTGACCAAGTATCCTCTACTGCTTGAGAGCATAGCCAAGTACACACGTACCATAGACTACTACGATTTCACAACGACTACAATTCATGTATGTTCCTGTGGTGAGGTTCTCCTATAAGCCCCCTATGTGTTTTTCGCCTCACCTGCACACTTTTTAAACCTTGTCTTTTTAAAACTGCTTTCTCTTTCACCTCCCTTTTTTGCACCTCCGCCCCCTTTACCTAACACCCCCCAACCCACCCCCTCCAGCTCAAAACACTTGCTCACTTTCTGGTGTAGTGCACTTATCGGCCCACATTAACAATGAGATGATGAGTTGATGGATGACTGGTTGACGTTTGGTTGTTGTTTTTGACCCCTAGAGGAGATGGAGAGGGACAAGGTAAAGAGGACAGGAGACTGCTGCAGGAAGATACTCAACTATGTTAACCAGGCCGTCAAAGAGGCAGAGAACAAACAGGTTACCAGGACCGTGTGAATAGACGCCATTGATTAGACCCAACATTGGTGGTCACATGCCGCTGAGGGGTGTGCCGATCTCATATTACTTGTTTCCGTAAATTAGGACTTGATACTGGTAATCGGATAATACTTGTGATCGGACAACCAGGACTGTGATTTAAATGCTTAAAATGAAGGAGCAGGTCGTTTAGAATGCCACTGAGCTGCACAAGTTGGTCAGAATGCATATTAGCAAGCACCTGTCATTATTTATGTGGTATGTTCAATGTTTTGGTTAGTAATATAATGATTCATGATTTACCACAGGATAACATGTGTGATTGTTCAGTGCTCATAAGTGTGTGTGTGTGTGTGTGTGTGTGTGTGTGTGTGTGTGTGTGTGTGTGTGTGTGTGTGTGTGCACGTTCCTATCCTTACAGGGACTAGAGGACTACCAGAGACGGTTAGACCTGTCCTTACTGAAGCAGAGTGAGAACCCCATGATCTCATCGTTCAAGGTGAGGAGGCGCTCCACTACTCTCCCATTCACTTCTAATCAGAAAGTTTCCCTTTAAGGTTCCTGTTTGATTATTTTGAATTTCTGTAAATTATTCCCTTGCGTCTGTTATCCGTAGCCTTGTATTCTTGTTTGGCATTATGATTGTTTTCTACTCTGTAAAAGCCAAAAATGTTCAGAAAAAGAAAAGAAGAAACTAAAGTTTTGATGATGATTTGATGATTCACATTCTCCTGTCGAATATGGATCTCACCAAGAGGAAGATGGTGCATGAGGGACCTCTCTCCTGGAAGGTCAACAAAGACAAGACAATCGGTACGTTGACATGAATGAAATGTGTTTTAGCGCAGAGAGAAAATACTGCATTTGAATTAATTCATTGTACCGTACACTTCTCATTTTGATTTTTACATTTTACAATGTTTTAAGGTTGTGAACCCCTCTCTGAAGGTATGAGCTTTAATTCTGACTTCTGAAAGAACATAGATTCCACCAACATCTTTGTGTCCCTTAGAAAAAGAAGTCACTTCCTCTCTGGGTCTGCAAGCCCCGCCCACAGGGTCCAATCCATTCCAAAATCAGAGGAGGAGGAAGAGTTGCCATTGCCAGATAGGGGAGAGGAGGAAGATTTGAAGGAGGTGGTGGTGGAGAAAAAGGAGGAGGATGAGGTGGAAGAAGGAGCCTTCCTAGAGGGCGAGCTGGTAGACAGACTACCCTTCCTCCAGGAGAGGTCACACCAGGGCATCGCCGTCAACCACCAGGAACCTGACGCAGAGGAGGCCCTGAGGACCTGTGAGTTCACTGCCCTGGCCTACCCCAGTAGACTAACAAAGCACGGTGCTATACTGTACCATAACCTTACAGTCTTACAGTCAAACTCTTCATGTACGGTCTACTACTCTACATCTATGCTTTTGTTCTGTCAAGAACCTGTGAATTATTTTTTCTATTATTTTCTTTATTTTTTTCTTCGATTCTGGGTCCGCTATGGGAGGTGTCTATTTAATTGGTGGAAAGCCGCGGCACCTGTTTTTGGAGAGAATCCGAGTTAGACGGGGAAGTGGAATAGCTTTTTGACCACAAACAATCACCACAAGCTACTGCAAACTAACAAAAGTTATTGTCACAAATTGAAAGAAACAATTCGGGGTCAATATATTTTATTTATGGCATTGAAGAGCCACAGAGAATATTTTTGTTGAACGTTAATGCATAATAAATGCTATTTTGGTTTGAATTCTAACTTTTGATCTCCGCTTTTTTCTCTATCTTGGATTGTGTGTTATTAACCCCACTCCAGCTTCGATAGTGGCTATTTGAAAGGAGTGTTTTTGTTATTTCGTTATGTTGTTAAAAGAAGCCACAATAGAAATTGTAACACTCCAATCTATAAATCAAGTTATGTGCAATTCTCAGGGAGAAGGAGAAGGACTGGGGAGGAGGGGGACAGAGAAGAGCCGAGACAGAGAAGAGCCATTCCAACAGCAGCACGCTGTCCAACTGGCGGGACAACATCATCTTCGTCAACAAGGTCTTCCACCAGATACAGATGTGCAGAAGTACCATGGGCTCGGTGTTGTTATTGTTTAATGTTGTCTAAAAGTATGAAGAGTAATGTTTTTACACGATAAGGACCAGATTAAACAAACGAAACAAACCTACAATTCATATGTTGTATTTTCACTGGAGAAAGATATGATAGAAATACATATACATACATAGTGTAATGCTTATTTGATTTCCTCACGGTCACCACTTGCTTTTGAATGCAGTGTTGATCTGAATGACCCTATGAGATGAGATGAGTTGCATTGGACTGCCCTCTAGTGGACGGACAGTATCATTCCATCGAAGACACATTCTGAGAAATTTGACTGAACACACTCATTCTCAGGATGAAAATAGAGATTGTGTGTGTGCAGTCAGGAGAAGGAGAGGGACAATCTCCTGGAATTATATTATATAATTATAATTCTATAATAATGATAATTATGATGTATTATCTTAATATATTATAATACATAACACATATTCTAGTAAATCTCCTCATGTCTTTATCTTCCCCCTGCAGTCCTTCCTGTTGCCTTCAGACAGGCCATGAGTGAATGACAACTACTACATAGTAGTAAATGATGCATCTGCATGTAGAAGATTATTTTCAAATACATCAAAGTAATTCTTCACATTGAGAGAGAGTCTGTCGAGGGAGAACCCTTCAACTTTAACAATAGATATTAATATGATTTATTTAAACTGTTGGGCCCCTTCATTGATCGCAGATCTGAAATGATGATATGCTGCCCTCTTGTAGACAGACAAGATTACTTGAAGTACACATATTTTAGTGTATGTGAAACCAACCTATTCACTTCCTAAAAGGCTGCAGTCACAGTGCAGATCAGCATTACCACACACAGACAGACTTCTATGAGAAACTCCTACCCTAACCCTCACCCTATGACTGAAAGGAGAGATGGAATTGAGATGGTTAACAGGTGTGCTTCTCCTAGGACTATTGACTACCCCAAATGTGTAGGACGTGGCATAAAATGATCTTTACCTGTGTATTGTTGCATCATACAACATCTGTAGCTATATGTCGCTATTTCTTTGTTAGGTCATCTCTGTGATGTATGGCAAGGCAATGTGTGGATGTGAAACCATATCATTGATTATTGTTTCTCTTTCTCAGTTTCACTCTTTCTAAATCAATAAACCTGAAGTCAGACTGACATTCTGTCTCCAGACTCTTGGGAGGTGTTTAGAGGTGTTCAGCTATGTATGAGGACAGAGCAGGTGTCTATAAGTATTAACAGATGTTTGTTTCTTTGTCGCCACAGCCTACCTGAGTATTGCTGCTGACCATGTCCATCCCTTTATGACCACAGTGTACCCATCTTCTGATGGCTACTTCCAGCAGGATGTGGTGGAACGGGGGATTCACATCATGGAGATGCAGCCTACAAATCTGCAGCAACTGCGTGATGCCATCATGTCAATATGGACCAAAGTCTCTGAGGAATGTTTTCCAGCACCTTGGTGAATCTATGCCACAAAGAATGAAGGCAGTTCTGAAGGCAAAAGGGGGTCCAACCCGGTACTAGCAAGGTGTACCTAATAAAGTGGCCGGTGAGTGTATGTGTGTGCTCTACAAACATTCTAAACCATAACTCGTCTTACTGAATGAATACTTTATTCAGGTTTGGCCATTCAAAATAAATCTGGCTTCAGCCCCGCAGCCACGCTGGTGACTTGGTTTTTTACCTTTTGAATTCTCCTGATTGTTAATACACAGTTCATTTCAGCAAATTACCATTGCCCAGCTGTGGATAGACATCTGAGGAAGGAACATAAAGGGAGAGGTCCTGCTCAATGTAAATCAATCAACCAACCTATCAATGAATCTACAATCTAAACTGTTGAATCTATCAAAACAGTTTTCCGTTAGCCCACCTTTGCATTGTGTTCGCTGTCTACTCTGCCAAGTGTGGCTGTTGGGTATTGAACTCGGGTCTGTTTACCCTTGGAAAAGACGGGAAAACTGTAGATAGATACAGAGGTAAGAAAGTGAACCAGATGAACAAAAAAGAAACACTAGAATTGTAACTCAAAATTATCAAAAAATCTCAAGTAAGTTTGATGGCACTTCTCTCCTGTTCACTAATTACCTTTTCACTGTGACTAAAGCTTTGTTCCCTTGTTTTCTCCACTCCCGTTATTACTTTCACCTGATCCTCCCCTTCACAGTATATTAAACAAAATGTCTCATTTCTATTTTTGGCATCTGTCCATTATTCTTCATCAGTCTGGGGAATCTCTTACTTTTCATCATACAATATTTTGGTTGTTTTCTGGGTCTTTTAAAGCCATAATTATCATTATCAAAGCAATCATTATTGTATGTTTTTCTTATTTTGGTTCAAGACTATGCATCTGTAACCTTTGATAAGCCTTCATCACTTTGTTACAGTACTTGGTTTTGTAATGGCAAAAAATATTTGTACTATTTTGTTTTAGTTTTATATTAAATGTATTGACCTTTCTGTGACCCAATGTACTTTGTTATTTTTAATTATGTGACTGAGGAAGAACCAAAACCGACTGCTCCTTCTCTTGTATCAAAGATGTTATGTGACCTTGGAACACTCCTAACTGCAGGCTGAGGTTTGAGATAGTGGCTCACAACGCCTACGCTTCTTTCCCAGCTTCTTGGTCAGCAAACAGGTGCAAGATATGTTTACCCCTAGACCTATGACGTATGAGCATTGGAGTTAAGGATGGTCTTCTCCTCAGCCACAGCATCAGTATCTGAATCCACACTGTTGGTGAAGGAATGCTGATCCAGCTGACCAACGTTGTATAATACTTTCTATATGCATTAAAACTCTCAACTGAGACCAAACATCGTTTATTGTTGTTCACTGAAAGATTTCCATAACAATCATGAGAGAGGGAGGACATATTTCCCGCGAGAACTCTGACAGGACTCATAACAACTATGACAGTTCTCATAACAACTCTGATAATTCTCGCAAGTATGTGGGGTGGGGCAAACGAAGTTCTCACAACAACACTGATAATTCTTGCAGTATATGGGATGGGGCAAACATAGTTCTTGCGAGAACTTTGATAATTCATGCAACATGGGGGCGGGGACAACCTTATAATAAGGGCTGCACACACAGCCCTCTAAACCATTCTCTTTGCATTTGTGCCTCAACTAAACATTTTGAAAATGACCACCAGACAGAGGAAAAGATTTGCTGCCACTGAGGTTCTGTCACAGATCTTTCAGGATGGAAGTGATATAGATGAGGATGTGTCTGAGACAGAGGATAATGTTGAGGACCCTGATTATGCGGCATCCTCCTCTGACGAGAATGACGCCAGTGAGATAGGACATTCTGACCCTCCTGTGGTTTCTCAAACACAAATAAACCCCCTTGTCATATCTCAACCACCAAGAAACATGACATCCAAAAATGGAAAGCTCCTATGGTCTGGATCCCCAGTTACAAGACAGGGTAGACTGACTGCAGCTAATGTCAACAAAATGGTTCCAGGCCCCACCAGATATGCTAGCAGTCATATACAAGACATACAATCTGCATTTGAACTCTTTAATGAGCACTTAATATCAACATAAAGCCCTGCAAACACCAAAACATAATTTGTTTTTCATTTTAGGTCAATGAATGAGAGTACAGTGATTTGCATATTTCGCAATTGTCATATACAATCAATACTTGATGTATAAGGGGAGGTTGGGGGCAGTCATGTATTATTTACTGGGCTATAAAGATGGTCAGTAGAAAGGCCTAAAGTAGCTGAGAGAGAAACTTGGTTAAAACTTTCAGTTAAAATCATTTTCTGCATGTTTACAATTGTCAAATTGACCCGAAACATCAAAGTTGTAAGTTTATTTGAACATAATAGGAGGGTTAAAGTAATCTTGTCTGTCTACAAGAGGGCAGCATATCATCATTTCAGATCTGCGATCAATGAAGGGGCTCAACAGTTTAAATAAATCAATAGCTGAAAAAAGTATGTTAACCATGTTTTTAGAGACAGTAAACATTGAATCGGGTCAAATTGACCCCTAACATAATAGGAGGGTTAAGTACACATATTTTAGTGTATGTGAAACCAACCTATTCACTTCCTAAAAGGCTGCAGTCACACAGTGCTGCAGACTTCTATGACTGAAAGGAGAGGCATTGAGATGGGTAACAGGTGTGCTTCTCCTCGGACCATTGACTACCCCAAATGTGTAGGACGTGGCATAAAATTATCTTTACCTGTGTATTGTTGCATCATACAACATCTGTGGCGAGGATATCAGTAATATCCCACTGTAGACAAGTGTTTGTGTTGTGGAAGATGCTAGTTTAGCTTGTACTATTGGCTTTCATGGTGATTATGTAAACTTACCTTTTATTTCTTCATGTGAGACCATACTAGCATTATATAAGAACACATTGGGTATTCTTGGTTATGTTAGCTAAGAGAGGATACTATATTTCAATGTTAATACAACACATTGTAGCTATATGTCGCTATTTCTTTGTTAGATCATCTCTGTGATGTATGGCAAGGCAATGTGTGGATGTGAAACCATATCATTGATTATTGTTTCTCTTTCTCAGTTTCACTCTTTCTAAGTCAATAAACCTGAAGTCAGACTGACATTCTGTCTCCAGACTCTTGGGAGGTGTTTAGAGGTGTTCAGCTATGTATGAGGACAGAACAGGTTTGTTTCTTTCTTTGTCGCCACAGCCTACCTGAGTATTGCTGCTGACCATGTCCATCCCTTTATGACCACAGTGTACCCATCTTCTGATGGCTACTTCCAGCAGGATAACGTGACATGTCACAAAGCTCAAATCATCTCAAACTGGTTTCTTGAACATGACAATGAGTGACACTGTACTCCAATGGCCTCCACAGCCACCAGATCTCAATTCAATCGAGCACCTTTGGGATGTGGTGAAACGGGAGATTCACATCATGGAGGTGCAGCCTACAAATCTGCAGCAACTGCGTGATGCTATCATGTCAATATGGACCAAAATCTCTGAGGAATGTTTCCAGCACCTTGTTGAATCTATGCCACAAAGAATTAAGGCAGTTCTGAAGGCAAAAGGGATTCCAACCCGGTACTAGCAAGGTGTACCTAATAAAGAGGCCGGTGAGTGTATGTGTGCGCTCTACAAACATTATAAACCATAACTTACTGCATGAATACTTTATTCAGGTATGGCCATTCAGAATAAATATGGCTTCAGCCACGCTGGTGACTTGGTTTTTGTTGTAGGCTTATTGTTTCACATTTTTTCTACTCAAGCTACTTTTTATACATATTTTTGCTGTTAGTCTCCTCTTACCTTTTGAATTCTCCTGACTGTTAATACACAGTTCATTTCAGCAAATTACCATTGTCCAGCTGTGGATAGACATCTGAGGAAGGAACATAAAGAGAGAGGTCCTGCTCAATGTAAATCAATCAACCAACCTATCAATGAATCTAAACTGTTGAATCTATCAAAACAGTTTTCCATTAGCCCACCTTTGCATTGTGTTCGCTGTCTACTCTGCCAAGTGTGGCTGTTGGGTATTGAACTCGGGTCTGTTTACCCTTGGAAAAGATGGGAAAACTGTAGATAGATACAGAGGTAAGAAAGTGAACCAGATGAACAAAAAAGAAACACTAGAATTGTAACTCAAAATGATCAAAAAATCTCAAGTAAGTGTGATGGCACTTCTCTCCTGTTCACTAATTACCTTTTCACTGTGACTAAAGCTTTGTTCCCTTGTTTTCTCCACTCCCTTTATTACTCCTCTTCACAGTATATTAAAAAAAATGTCTCATTTCTATTTTTGGCATCTGTCCATTATTCTTCATCAGTCTGGGGAATCTCTTTCTTTTTGTCATACGATATTTTGGTTGTTTTCTGGGTCTTTTAAAGCCATAGTCCACCCATTCAATCATTATTGTATGTTTTTCTTATTTTGGTTCAAGACTATGCATCTGTAACCTTTGATAAGCCTTCATCACTTTGTTACAGTACTTGGTTTGAGGTTACTTTTGATTGACGTTGGCATGAAATATAATGTGGGAAACATTGATTTCCGTTGATGGCAGTGAATGACAATGTCAGCCAGCGATGGCTGTAGCAAAGTAAAGAAGGCTTATTATAGGTTGTAGTCACTCCTGGCCCACACCACGACTAGACTATTTCCATTATTAGACCAAGATGAACGAAAGTTCATCCAAATGTTGTCAATCTCTTTAATAGCTGCCTTATACTCCACAGACAGTTTTTCCTCTCCATGTTTTTGTTTTCTTTCGCTAGTATCTTCCTCATCTGCCCATGTTTCATCAGTGTGGAGATCCGCTTTCTTCTCCTCATCCCCCTTTTGATATTTTTTCATGTCACCTGTTTGGACACTTTCACTGTCATGACTATGATGCTGGCTGGAAATCGAGTGCAGATGCTTCAAGAAAATGGAAAAACAGACAAAGTGGTACTGTTAAACAAAAAAACAACAACTATTTTATCAGAAAAAAGACTGATCATATGTATACTTTTTTTCGGCCTGATACATATGAAAGCATTCAAAGATATCTTACTTACTCATCTAACCTCTTCGCAAACAATGTTGCTGTGCTAACTGCTCAACTCTGACCTTCTAGAATATCGCAGAGCTGGCTTGGATTAGAAGAAGTTTATTTTTCCAGAAGGTACTTTTGTTTATGGTGTCAGGTGCATAAAGGCAATATTAATCAGACACATTTAAGCACATTAACATTGCATAAAGTAACGGTACATTACATCTCCAAAATACAGTACATAGTCAAAAGCAGTACATTTACATCAACCCACTACAATAAAGTAGCTAAATAATAAAGAGTTTGACCTGCAACTCACTCTACGAGCACCATTGAGCTGATGATCAGCTCAGAATGTGAATGAAAAATGTGTAGGTCTACGTTCCATGCATTTGCCCAGTACCTTTTCTCTAATATTAGGTATGAAAATATGACTTTCAATGTAACAATTTACATCTCCAATAACAGCTTATTCCCTACAGTATTATAGTGAACTGCATGTGTAAAAGCAGTGTGCTATATGTGTAATGCCATTTAAAATTTTACCTACAGTAGGTTACCATGGTAGCCGGCGTCAAATGGTCACCACTTGTGTGATATCACTGTGTTACAACATATTCTGTCATATTTGTTGTACTGTATCTCGCATCTCCTAGCAATAATAACCATGGCACCTCTGATGATGTCACTGTGACATCATGAAATGTAACAGTGGCACGCAGGTTCATTCCACGCTGAACATTTTAAATTACTATAGCCATGTATACAACCATGCACTAGGCTGGGCCTGCATCGGCCTTCAATAAAACCACCTCCAATGCCCTCAGTAATGCTGACATTTTAGTGGCAAACACATATTGATAGATCTTACCATAAGTCAGCCCAAAACAAATACACACCCTATCTACAACTATCTGTTAGCAAACACTTTTCCAGCTTTCTCTTTGTACTACCAATGTATTATATAGCAAACAAAATGTTCATGGAACACTCGTAAGTCTTTTTAGAGATATTTTTTTCAAAAAAGCATATTAACGCAAGTTGTTCAGAAACAATGATTACAAATTCCAGATTGCATCAAATCTAACAATGGTTAAATACATGCTTCTTACCAATTAATTGATTTATTAATGTTAATGCACACCAAGACAAAACTTGAATATTTTCTGTGCACAATACTGTACAACTTAGCAGGACATTATATCATTTTGATAACAATCATTGCTTTTTCAGTGAAACATTTGGAACATTTGGTCAATGGTCAGTCTTTCTCCAACTACCTGACTACCAGAATGTTCACATACCCAAGACTCTATCCCTATGGCATTGTTTGTGACATCATATCATTGTGACATCACATCAAACTGTACTTGTGCCTGTAAAGATGCAGTTTGGGTATTTTCTCTGTAGTTACTGTAACTGTATTAATCCAAGGGCTGAGATTGGTGGAACTCACATTGCAGTATTTATGCAAAAGCTCTTTTATTACATTAGCAAATTAAATCCAAAAGTAGTTTGGGGTACTGTAGAAACCATTTACCACTGCCATAAGACCACCTCACAGGTTGATGATTTCAGTTCTCATAATTTGTACAAGTGATATATACACCAAGGAAATACACCACTCGTAAAATATACCACTTGTCCTGATTTAGTGCTATCTCAAACCTAGACGTGTTGATCCTTTGATTGCTTTTGATTGAATTAGTAGGATAGAGAGGGTGAATAGTGTCTTTTTGGTTTTGTTTTCAAATTCATGCATATTACCCTAACCCCAAAAACAAGAGAAATACATGTTGCTCACCATTAATTACTTATGGAAATTCACACCAAAGACAACATTTTTATAACAATTAAGGCCTTTTGACTGAAATGTTTGTAAAATGTTGTACAGAGGACTTACCAATGCTGAGTCTTTCTCCATCTACCTGATGCCCGGGAAGTTCACATACCCAATACTACCCTATGGCAACCCATGTATGATGTCATCGTATGGAACATCACATAATTGTGATATCATATCAAGCTGTAACACATGTGTTTGAGCCTATGGAGTTGTGTTGTGTAGATTGTCTCTCTAATTAGTAATGTAAGGGCTGCATTTGATGGATGTGTGTTCAAAGTAGCTCTTTTTCACATGTTATAATAAAATCAATGACATAATCAAAACAAAGTTTTCAGGTATAGTAAAAACAAACTTCCACTGTCATTAGACTGCCCTCAAGTATATGATTCCAGTTCTCAGAATGAGCCATGAGTCAGGAAATGTGGTGTTTTACAAACAGTTTTAACCATCATTTGCGATGCTTTTTTCTTTTCTTTTTTTAAATGACGGCAACAAAATCTGCGATGGCCCTACATCCAGTTACATTTTTGAAGTCCCTCTGTATCAGAAGAGGTTTTATGCTCTCATCTTTAAACCCAGATGAACATGTATTTTAATCTGAACTGTCCTAGACTATTAAATATAACGTAGATGTTTCACTTTAAATGGTGACTGACTACGACTTGAGTTTGTTTTGTGTGAATCTCAACTCTCAAGACCATTATTGACCAACTCAATGACACTGAATCACCTTCATGATCACATTACTGGACACATGTAGGCCAACTGCTCATTTTAAAATCTAAAATAATCTTTGTCATGATGGCCATTTAGGATGGAACGGGACTCGCCCGTTAATAAGAAACGCCCGTTAATAAGAAACCAACTCCAGACTTGATGAGGTGAGGGGAGGAGGGTGAGACTTGAGTGCAGGGGAGAGGAGGAGGAGGAGGAGGAGGAGGGTGAGACTTGACTGGGTAAGGGGAGAGGAGGAGGGTGAGACTTGACGAGGTGAGGAGAGAGGAGGAGGGTGAGACTTGACTAGGTGAGGGGAGAGGAGGAGGAGGGTGAGACTTGACTAAGTTATGTGCAATTCTCCAGGGGAAGGAGAAGGACTGGGGAGGAGGTGAAGCCCAACGGGCCCGCCGAGCCAGAGAAGAGCCACTCCAACAGCAGCACGCTGTCCGACTGGCAGGACAACATTATCTTCGTCAACAAGTTCTTCCACCAGGTACAGATGTGCAGAAGTACCATGGGCTCAAGTTGTTATCGTTTAATGTTGTCTAAAAATATGAAGAGTAAAGTTTTTAGACGTTTTAGAAGAGTTACCAGATTAAACAAATGAAACAAACCTACAATTCACATGTCGTATTTTCACTGTAGAAAGATATGATATGACAGAAATATGTTAGCATTACCGTACGTTTAATGCTCATTTGATTTCCTCACGGTCACCACTTGCTTTTGAATGCAGTATTGATCTGAATGACCCTATGAGATGAGTTCTATTGGACTGTCCTCTAGTGGACGGACTGTATCACTCTATCGAAGACACATTCTTAGAAATTTGACTCCAACACACTCATTCTCAGGATGAAAATAGAGATCATGTGTGTGTGCAGTCAGGAGAAGGAGAGGAACAACCTCCTGGAATTATATTATATAATTATAATTATATAATAATTCTAATTCTAATGTATTATCATAATACATTATAATACATAACGTATATTCTAGTAAATCTCCTGATGTCTCTATCTTCCCCCTGCAGGCCTTCCTGTTGCCGTCCTGCGAGGCATCAGCGACCCGCAAGGTGATCAAGGTGTACAGGAAGTTGATCCTGCAGGAGCAGCCCACCTTCATAATGGAGCCGGAGAAGAGCAGCTAGGACGAGGTGGAGGAGACCCAGAGCAGCTGCTCACCACGGAGATGGACAGCACGCATGTACAGGTGAGGACCGAACACACGCCACACACCACACACACACACACACACACAGATGATGTTGTCTCAAACATGCACTTACTTAGGGTTAGCACTGCCTATATAAATAGATAATAACAAGTATATATATATATATATATATATATATGCTGGGGACATGTAATAAATTAGTAATAAGCATAGTGAAAAGACAATTATACATAAAAGGAGGTAAAACCCCCATAATAAAGTGGGCATGCGTAAGTGCTGTGATATATTAACAAACATTTTAGAAAAAGGTAGACGGTAATAAGTGCTGATGTCCTACAATTCGAGAAAATCACACACTATATATACATACATATGTAAACCACACACAGAGACAAATAAATATGAAAGTGCTGAAGTATAATACATGCTGTAGTATAATAAATACAAATATATATATATATATAATATATATACATTCAACAAACACTTTATTAGCAACACCTGTACACATTCTCATGGTGGAGGTGGTGTAATGGTGTGGTGAATGTTTTTTTGGCACACTTTGGGCCTGTTAATACCAATCAATCATATTGCTTGAATGCCACAGCCTATTTGAGTATTGTTGCTGACCATGTGCATGCCTTCATGGCCACAATTTACCCATCTTCTAATGGCTACTTCCAGCATGCTAATGCACCATGTCGCAAAGCAAAAGTCGTCTAAAACTGGTTTCAGAAACATAACAATGAGTTCTGTGTTCTTCAGTGGCCTTCCCAGCCACCAGATCTGAATCAAATACAACACCTTTGGGATGTGGTAGAACGGGAGATTCACAGCTTGGAAGTGCACCTGAAAAATCTACAGCAATCGCGTGATGCAATCATGTCATCATGGACCAGAATGTCAAAGAAATGTTATAAACATCTTGTGGAATCAATGCCACAAAGAATTGAGGCTGTTTTCAGAGCAAAGGGAGGCCCTACCGAGTATAGTATAGTGTTCCTAATAACGTGCTCAGTGAGTGTGTATATACAGTGCGGGAAAATAAGTATTCAACACATCAACAAATGTTTAATTCAACATATTTCCATTGCAGCCATTCACATGAAATTTAGATCAGACATAGGTATTAACTCAGTAAAACTACTCAGCTAAAGAATTTGTAACACCAATCTATAAAAAAAGTTGTGCAATTCTCCAGGGGAAGGAGAAGGACTGGAGAGGAGGGGGAGCCCAACGGGCCTGCCGAGCCAGAGAAGAGCCACTCCAACAGCAGCACGCTGTCCGGCTGGCGGGACAACATCATCTTCATCAACGAGGTCTTCCACCAGGTACAGCTGACCCTGTATCCCTTGCTGCAGTGTTGACAGGAGGCTGCTGCTGAGGTTCCTCCACTGCTGCACTGCCTCACACATCCAGCAGGGGGCAGCAGCAGAGCAGCTCAGGGCTCTGCAGCACAGGCTGGATTTTTCCTGCTCCTCCTTTGTGGACCTGTCAGCATAGGAGCAGAGGGACACAGCACAGAGCTCATCCCACTTAGACACAGTCCGTCTGGGGTAAGGACAGACACACTGATCTCTGATGAGGAGGAGGGAGGAGGATTTCTCATTGTACAATGTACGCTCCCTCCTCTGTCTCCCCTCAGCTCCAGCAAAGCCCTCCTCCTGCAGCTCCTGTACCTGGTCCCTGTGGGAGGTGAGGCGTGCTGTGTCCCTCTGCAGTGCCCTTGGTGGAGAGCTGGACCTCAGTGAGACTACAAACCAAAGTTATACATAGTTAGTGTATAGCTGGTATATGATTCCAATTCTCAGAATGAGCCGTGAATCAGGAAATTTGGTGTTTCACATAATTACCAATGTTTTTTTTAATTGTTTTTTAATGACTGCCATGGGAGTGGCTGTGGACAAAATCTGCGATGGCCCTATATCCAATTACATTTTTGAAGTCCCTCTCTATCAGAAGAGGTTTTATGTTCTCATCTTTAAACCCAGATGAACATGTATTTTAATCTGAACTGTCCTAGTCTATTAAATATAACTTGAAATGGTGACTGACTACTGCTTGAGTTTGTTTTGTGTGAATCTGTAATGACACCAACTCTCATTACAGACCATTATTGACCAATAAGACACTTTACTACATTTCTATTTCTATCTCTCCACAGGACGAAAATCATTCCTATGGGATTTCTCATAGAGTGAAATAGGGCAGATTTCTTGACAGATTTCATGTTGACAGACATCAATAGCAGACTCCAAAGTCACTAGGTCTCAACTACCCAGCTGAAGCATATTGAACAACACTTATTTATTTGTGTTCTAATGGCCTACTCTATGTTACTACTCTAACTCTGTGATAGGTGTTGGGTTTTAATAACGGAGACTGAAGCCAGAGCTAACTTCGGAGCGTGCTCTCCATTTTATTAACCAAAATGCCACTAATTGAAAACAGGTACGGTCATGTGAATCTAGGGAAATGGCACAAGAAAGACGCAATACTAGCAACGACAATTGTCAATAGCACTAATTATTCTGCTCTGCATTTAATGCGTTGTTTTTAGCACTCAATGTTATATTTATTTTGTGTTTGCGTGTCTGTCTAATTTTTGGGCTGTCTAATTTATTTTCTGTTTGTGGCTGTCTAATTTTGGTTAGATACACTTGAAGGAGGACAGTACACTAGACGTTTACTTAAGACTGATGTAATATTCAAACTGTCTCACACTACAGGTATTCAACATTTTCTTCTCTCTGTTGTAGCTCCTGTAGGTGTTTACTATGCCCTGACTGATATCAGGACTTTGGCAGAGGAGATGGATAAATTGGCTAATGGTACTACGTAATCACGAGAAATATTGGGAAATGAGACTAATATATAATAATATATGCAATTTAGCTACCGCTTTTATCCAAAGCGACTTACATTGCAGTGAGTGCATACTTTTTTCAGTATGTATGGTCCCAGCAGAAATCTAACCCACAACCTAAGCGTTGTTTGCGCCATGCTCTACCAACTGAGCCACAGAGGACCAGGAATAAAGTCCCAGAGACCCAAATTGTCAACATTCTAGAGCACCAAGGGCGACTTCTTCATTTTGTAGCCAATCCAAGTATTATTGCTAGGTGAATACCACATAAAACACTTGGCACTCCAGGTGGTGAGTGTACCGGAATTCTTTGGCGGTGAGTGAGTTAAACGCAGATGACGGTTCAAGATACAGCATCAGTAGACAAACATGTTTTGCAGCGCTCACTCAGTCCTGTACATCATGCATGCTCATGGTGTCAACTCAACGTATTGTATGTGTGAAATAGGACAAGCAGATCTCACTCACTAGTAAGATGAGGAAAGTGGTTCTTTTATATTTCCTGTTGTTACTTTTATATTTTTTCATGTTTTTATTATTCATTTTGGTAATTCTTGATTATTATACTTTGTTTAAAATAATCAAAGAGGGGACTGTTGGAATTGTACAATATTCTATGTGCCTCTCGACCTTTCACCTAGTGGTACCATGCCATAACCAGTACACAATGCAGAGACATGAAATCAGATGCTGGGGAATGGGGGGCCTAGGACCTGTAGCCCTCCAAGGCCAAATTCCATTGCAAGTCTATATATTCTAGTAGTAGTGTTACTATACTGGTACACAGTACACAGTGTGTCTTTATTCTTGATGGAAAGTTGGAGGACATTACATATGAATTAGTTTATTTGTGTTTACTTAATGTGGGGATGAAATATGTTCCTCTGACACTAGACACCAAAATCACTACTATAGAGAGTGAAATGTTTGATTCTGTCTTTGAGATTCTTATAGCCCAATTTTGTGCAATAATATCTATTTACTAAAATCTGATCTTTAAGAAAGATATTTTTCTCCCTCTTTACGCAGTCTTGGATATTGCTCTGTTAAAGAGAAACAATGTTTCTTCTGGAACTTTTTCAAGTTTAATTGTGGTATGATTTCTGAGTAGTTTCTTGACTATTAAAGTGATTCTACGAGATAATTTCTATAATCTCAGCCTACAGTTCTCAACGTAGCGCTAATGAGTTGGAAACGGGTCCCTGTTACATGCCCTCAGTGTGGTGCGTATGTGTGTGGATTCCACGTAGACCAATGACATCGACACACTTAACAGTAATGCTGCTTCTAAAGTTGGCGATGATAAACTAGGGAGTCTGTGGCTGAATGAGATAAAACAGTGATTCAATTGATTATATTTGTACAAACTATGCATTGATAATTCAGACACAAAATAAGAGGTTAAATAATACAGAAATAGTTATTGCCATATCCCGTAGCTTCTCTTTAATGATTCATTCATAGATAGTGACAATTCAAATAATTTGAAAATATGTGGCTGCACTGTTACTAATGCTATAAATGCAACACATGCTTATAATGTGCAAACTGAATTATAAACCCATTATAAAAGGAAACCTTAGTGTTAAGTGTCACCAAAAGAAAAGAAAACACAGAGACATTAAATCAATTTGAGATACTCTATCACTCATTTATTTGCAAATATATGTAATAAGTGTCTGTAAGTAAAGACAATGAGACTCCGGTGGCCCTGCATATCAGAGAGAGAGAGGGGAAAGGGAGAGAGGGGGGGACATAACAAGAAGGCATGTGAGGTTATTATTTAAACTTTAACTAGAATACTTATTGGATTTCACTGAAGTATCCTTTGCGGTTACTGATGGAGTTTGACCCTGTGGAATTCCTAAAAAAAGAAAGACAGAAAAAAAGAGAAAGAGAGGGGGAGGGGGAGTGCAACTTTAGTGGTAAGAATAAAATTACTTCCAATCATTTAAAATGACTTATTCCGATTACTTAATAGCGTGTGTGTGTGTGTGTGTGTGTGTGTGTGCGTGCCCCCTCAGAAGGACGCCATGAGAAGCTGAAGGTGGTGCTCCAGGAGGCTCGAGACTCCAACGACCAGAGACTCCGTGTTGAAGTACCAGGGAACCTCCTGACCAAACATGTCGTCCAGAAGCATCATCAGCCCGCCCTGAGGTAAGGCTCTGAGTTACTGCTAGTTCACAGTACTCATTTAAACTGAACAATAGATTGGATGCTAAATACTAGAGAGAAGGAACAGTAACAACATCAGAACTTGTCTGTACCTTCAGGTGCAGCAGGCATCTCTCAGCCTCTGGTTTCATGTTGCTGGCAGGCAGGCAGGAGTGTAGGAGAGAGTACAGACGCTCCACAAAACCACCAGGTTGCTAACAGCAAACATAGGAGGAGAGAGCAGAGAGTCATATGAACTTGTCAACAAAGTCACCCTGTAACAGTCTTCAGTATAAGAACAGTACTCACCACCACCAGGGGCCTCCCCACCATCACCCCAAACAGAACCAGCTCATAGAGGATGTCTATGAGGTTGACATGGCTAATCTAACAAAAGACAAAAACATTTACAACAAAATAGCAATGATATTAAAAAGAAGGACCCAATACAGGCACAGGTAATCAATGTGAGACTACTGAAGTGAATGAACTAACCTGATGTTCTGCCAGCTCCATCTCAATGTCACCCTGTTTGGAGGGATCACTCAGGTACCCAACAAGGTCATCATAGGCACGGATGAACTGTGCCTCGTCCTATACAGAACAAGAGAGACAATGTCAGTAAACGGTTGTTACATTTTCTCTTGATAATTCACTCTGTTGGAGGAAGCCAATGTCTTACCTTGTGATTGGCCTGAACCAGTGCTCCCAGCAGGACCTTCCTAGCCACGTACAGCTGGTTCTTGCTCTGGGTGGAACTGCGCAGGGTCTGGTAAAGGGGGAAAAAAATAGTGAGACACCATCTGACAGAAGACAGAAGAGAGAAAGCACAGAGAAAGGGTGGTTGACTCACTGTGAAGGCCTGGCGTAGGGTGGTGACCCTCAGGGCAATGTCCTCAGTCCTCTTGGTGGTCAAATAGAGGCTATGGGAGAGAATGACGCATGTAAACCGGTGGAGTTACTAAGTGATAATATGGTAAAGGCTTGATAATATGGTAAAGGCTTAAGTGTTAAGTTTGACCTCATAGCAGTTCTGGCCCTGTGGCTCAGGATCAGTGTACTGCTGCTGAGCGGGTGTGGAGAAAGAGTCAGCCCCCGACCACGCAGTGGAGGACAGCTGCCCATCCGGTCCCATACGCAGGACGGTATTCACCACAGAGATGTCTGTCTGCTACTCACAACACACACACATACACACATCTCTTTAGCTAAAATGCATGGAGGTGGCTAGCAAGCTAGCTAGTTCAAGCTAAAGGTAACTCTTAGCAACGCCCTTAGACACTGTCAACGGGTTACTTAGCCACCTAGCAGCTAACAATGCTATCATTGCTTCTAACTGGCAAAATAATCATTGCACACACAATTTGTGAGATATGTGTCTCCTGTAAAATGTAATTAAATGTCACATACCCTCTTCAAAGTCGCTGTCGCTTTCCTCTTCACGATCGCGAACCTTGCAAAAAAGAAAACACGAACAACCCGTCGTAGAGACGGCAGACCGCAGTCCACGCACTCGCGCAGCCAATCCTGAATATCACCGAGGCATTTTTCAGTCCGTTTTGCTCAGAAAATCAGCAGGTTTGTGTCGATGTGAACATCAACTGAAGTCTGTTGTTATCTGGAGCGGACTGAACATTCCATAGAATGTTGCTAATGTTCTATATTGAAAGGTTGCATAGCAACACACCGTTTTGAAAATAATGAGTAATAATGATGCATGACATGTATCATCAACACTTTTCAAAAATGCGTTACCATGTGACCTCTAGAAATAGAACATGAGCAGCCTTCTATGTTTGATCCAGCGCTACGCAGCAACACACCTCTGATGATGTTGACATTGACGAGACCCAGCTAGTCTTCTGAGCGCTAGCATTACTACGCCACTAGCATTAGCAACGAAAGGTACTGAGAAACGCAGGTTTGGCTGCGGGAGTGCATGGATAGCGGACTGCCATTTCTACGACAGGTTGTTGTTCCTGTTTTCTTTTTGAGAGTACAGCGACTTCGAAGCAGGTATGTCACGTTTAATTACATTTTACAGTAGACACGTGGTAAACAAATGCATCTGTGTAATGGCATGACTGTTAGTCCGTCAGTAGCAACGGTGGTAGCATTGTTAGCTTTAGCTTGAACTAGCTCGCTTGCTCGTCACCAACATGCATGTTCGACTTGTGCCGTGTTGTTTTAGCAACACGTATCGAGTGGTTGTCTAACTATCGTTCAGATATGGTCCAACTATCGTCACATACCCTCTCCGAAGTCGCTGCCGTCGCTTCCCTCTTCACGATCGCGGACCCAGCAAAAAAGAAAACACGGAAGTAAAAACGGCAGGCCGCAGTCAAAACCTGAAAAACACTGAGGCATTTTTCAGCCCGTTTTGCTCCGAAAATCAGCTGGTTTGTGTCGATGTAAACATCAACTCAAGTTTGTTGTCATCTGGAGCGGATTGAACATTCCATAGAATGTTGCTAATGTTCTATATTGAAAGGTTGCATAGCAACACACAGTTTTGAAAATAATTCATAATAATCATAGATGACATGCATCATAAAGACTTTTCAAAAATGCGTTACCATGTGACCTCTAGAAATAGAACATGAGCAGCATTCTATGGAATGGTTGATCCAGCGCTACACAGCAACACACTTCTGTTGATGTTTACATTGAGGAGAACCCGCTGGTTTTCTGAGAGCTAGCATAACTAAGCCATGAGCATTAGCAACGAAAGGTACTGAGAAATGCCTCGGTGGTAGGTATGTCACGTTTAATTACATTTTACAGTAGACACATAGTAAACAAATGCATCTGTGTAATGGCATGACTGTTAGTCCGTCAGTAGCAACGGTGGTAGCATTGTTAGCTTTAGCTTTAACTAAGACTGTGAGGTGGAGGAGGCCAGACGAGACCAGCTATTCCACTTAGACACAGTCCGTCTGGCGTAAGGACAGACACACTGATCTCTGATGAGGAGGATTTCTCATTGTACAATGTATGCTCCCTCCTCTGTCTCCCCTCAGCTCCAGCAAAGCCCTCCTCCTGCAGCTCCTGTACCTGGTCCCTGTGAGAGGTGAGAGGGGGGCGGTGAGGCGTGCTGTGTCCCTCTGCAGTGCCCTGGGTGGAGAGCTGGACCTCAGTGAGACCACAAACCAAAGTTATACATAGTTAGTATATAGCTGGTATATGATTCCAATTCTCAGAATGAGCCATGAATCAGGAAATTTGGTGTTTCACATATAAGCATTAGCAATGTTTTTTTGAATTGTTTTTTTATGACTGCCATGGGAGTGGCTGTGGACAAAATCTGCGATGGCCCTATATCCAATTACATTTCTGAAGTCCCTCTCTATCAGAAGAGGTTTTATGCTCTCACCTTTAAACCCAGATGAACATGTATTTTAATCTGAACTGTCTTAGACTATTAAATATAACTTGAAATGGTGACTGACTACTGCTTGAGTTTGTTTTGTGTGAATCTGTAATGACACCAACTCTCATTACAGACCATTATTGACCAATAAGACACTTTACTAAATTTCTATTTCTATCTCTCCACTGGACGAAAGTCATTCCTATGGGATTTCCCATAGAGTGAAATAAGGCAGATTTCTTGACAGATTTCATGTTGACAGACATCAATAGCAGACTCCAAAGTCACTAGGTCTCAACTACCCAGCTTAAGCATATTGAACAACACTTATTGGATTTGTGTTCTAATGGCCTACTCTATGTTACCTAGTGATAGGTTTGGGAATTGTTATCTGGGTTTCGTTCTTCCTGGTACATCATCTAGGACTACCTTCTGACTATGTACAACACTCACACACACATGCTAGATATTCTGCCTGATGGGAGGGCAGGACAGTGATGTCAGGTGTGTGTGGTCATTTGATTGTTGTTGTTGTAATGGCTTAATTACACCTCATTTGGCTCTGTTCTAACCTACCACTCTAGTCTTACACACACGTTGCTGGGGAAATGGCACAAGAAAGACGCAATCCTAGCAACGACAATTGTCAGTAGCACTAATTTTGTAATAATGATGCATGACATGTATTTTCAACACTTTTCAAAAATATGTCACTAATGTATTGGCATTATTACAACTTTGTGTTTCCAATGTATTAATAAGGGCTTTCCCTATTGGCTTCCCTATACCACATAAAACACTTGGCACTCCAGGTGGTGAGTGTACCGGAATTCTTTGGCGGTGAGTGAGTTAAACGCAGATGACGGTTCAAGATACAGCATCAGTAGACAAACATGTTTTGCAGCGCTCACTCAGTCCTGTACATCATGCATGCTCATGGTGTCAACTCAACGTATTGTATGTGTGAAATAGGACAAGCAGATCTCACTCACTAGTAAGATGAGGAAAGTGGTTCTTTTATATTTCCTGTTGTTACTTTTATATCTTTTCATGTTTTTATTATTCATTTTGGTAATTCTTGATTATTATACTTTGTTTAAAATAATCAAAGAGGGGACTGTTGGAATTGTACAATATTCTATGTGCCTCTCGACCTTTCACCTAGTGGTACCATGCCATAACCAGTACACAATGCAGAGACATGAAATCAGATGCTGGGGAATGGGGGGCCTAGGACCTGTAGCCCTCCAAGGCCAAATTCCATTGCAAGTCTATATATTCTAGTAGTAGTGTTACTATACTGGTACACAGTACACAGTGTGTCTTTATTCTTGATGGAAAGTTGGAGGACATTACATATGAATTAGTTTATTTGTGTTTACTTAATGTGGGGATGAAATATGTTCCTCTGACACTAGACACCAAAATCACTACTATAGAGAGTGAAATGTTTGATTCTGTCTTTGAGATTCTTATAGCCCAATTTTGTGCAATAATATCTATTTACTAAAATCTGATCTTTAAGAAAGATATTTTTCTCCCTCTTTACGCAGTCTTGGATATTGCTCTGTTAAAGAGAAACAATGTTTCTTCTGGAACTTTTTCAAGTTTAATTGTGGTATGATTTCTGAGTAGTTTCTTGACTATTAAAGTGATTCTACGAGATAATTTCTATAATCTCAGCCTACAGTTCTCAACGTAGCGCTAATGAGTTGGAAACGGGTCCCTGTTACATGCCCTCAGTGTGGTGCGTATGTGTGTGGATTCCACGTAGACCAATGACATCGACACACTTAACAGTAATGCTGCTTCTAAAGTTGGCGATGATAAACTAGGGAGTCTGTGGCTGAATGAGATAAAACAGTGATTCAATTGATTATATTTGTACAAACTATGCATTGATAATTCAGACACAAAATAAGAGGTTAAATAATACAGAAATAGTTATTGCCATATCCCGTAGCTTCTCTTTAATGATTCATTCATAGATAGTGACAATTCAAATAATTTGAAAATATGTGGCTGCACTGTTACTAATGCTATAAATGCAACACATGCTTATAATGTGCAAACTGAATTATAAACCCATTATAAAAGGAAACCTTAGTGTTAAGTGTCACCAAAAGAAAAGAAAACACAGAGACATTAAATCAATTTGAGATACTCTATCACTCATTTATTTGCAAATATATGTAATAAGTGTCTGTAAGTAAAGACAATGAGACTCCGGTGGCCCTGCATATCAGAGAGAGAGAGGGGAAAGGGAGAGAGGGGGGGACATAACAAGAAGGCATGTGAGGTTATTATTTAAACTTTAACTAGAATACTTATTGGATTTCACTGAAGTATCCTTTGCGGTTACTGATGGAGTTTGACCCTGTGGAATTCCTAAAAAAAGAAAGACAGAAAAAAAGAGAAAGAGAGGGGGAGGGGGAGTGCAACTTTAGTGGTAAGAATAAAATTACTTCCAATCATTTAAAATGACTTATTCCGATTACTTAATAGCGTGTGTGTGTGTGTGTGTGTGTGTGTGTGTGTGCGTGCCCCCTCAGAAGGACGCCATGAGAAGCTGAAGGTGGTGCTCCAGGAGGCTCGAGACTCCAACGACCAGAGACTCCGTGTTGAAGTACCAGGGAACCTCCTGACCAAACATGTCGTCCAGAAGCATCATCAGCCCGCCCTGAGGTAAGGCTCTGAGTTACTGCTAGTTCACAGTACTCATTTAAACTGAACAATAGATTGGATGCTAAATACTAGAGAGAAGGAACAGTAACAACATCAGAACTTGTCTGTACCTTCAGGTGCAGCAGGCATCTCTCAGCCTCTGGTTTCATGTTGCTGGCAGGCAGGCAGGAGTGTAGGAGAGAGTACAGACGCTCCACAAAACCACCAGGTTGCTAACAGCAAACATAGGAGGAGAGAGCAGAGAGTCATATGAACTTGTCAACAAAGTCACCCTGTAACAGTCTTCAGTATAAGAACAGTACTCACCACCACCAGGGGCCTCCCCACCATCACCCCAAACAGAACCAGCTCATAGAGGATGTCTATGAGGTTGACATGGCTAATCTAACAAAAGACAAAAACATTTACAACAAAATAGCAATGATATTAAAAAGAAGGACCCAATACAGGCACAGGTAATCAATGTGAGACTACTGAAGTGAATGAACTAACCTGATGTTCTGCCAGCTCCATCTCAATGTCACCCTGTTTGGAGGGATCACTCAGGTACCCAACAAGGTCATCATAGGCACGGATGAACTGTGCCTCGTCCTATACAGAACAAGAGAGACAATGTCAGTAAACGGTTGTTACATTTTCTCTTGATAATTCACTCTGTTGGAGGAAGCCAATGTCTTACCTTGTGATTGGCCTGAACCAGTGCTCCCAGCAGGACCTTCCCAGCCACGTACAGCTGGTTCTTGCTCTGGGTGGAACTGCGCAGGGTCTGGTAAAGGGGGAAAAAAATAGTGAGACACCATCTGACAGAAGACAGAAGAGAGAAAGCACAGAGAAAGGGTGGTTGACTCACTGTGAAGGCCTGGCGTAGGGTGGTGACCCTCAGGGCAATGTCCTCAGTCCTCTTGGTGGTCAAATAGAGGCTATGGGAGAGAATGACGCATGTAAACCGGTGG
The DNA here is from genome assembly GCF_951799395.1 of Argentina silus. Lineage (NCBI taxonomy): Eukaryota > Metazoa > Chordata > Actinopteri > Argentiniformes > Argentinidae > Argentina > Argentina silus. The sequence continues at coordinate 39,687,575 of NC_139654.1, forward strand.
AGTTACTAAGTGATAATATGGTAAAGGCTTGATAATATGGTAAAGGCTTAAGTGTTAAGTTTGACCTCATAGCAGTTCTGGCCCTGTGGCTCAGGATCAGTGTACTGCTGCTGAGCGGGTGTGGAGAAAGAGTCAGCCCCCGACCACGCAGTGGAGGACAGCTGCCCATCCGGTCCCATACGCAGGACGGTATTCACCACAGAGATGTCTGTCTGCTACTCACAACACACACACATACACACATCTCTTTAGCTAAAATGCATGGAGGTGGCTAGCAAGCTAGCTAGTTCAAGCTAAAGGTAACTCTTAGCAACGCCCTTAGACACTGTCAACGGGTTACTTAGCCACCTAGCAGCTAACAATGCTATCATTGCTTCTAACTGGCAAAATAATCATTGCACACACAATTTGTGAGATATGTGTCTCCTGTAAAATGTAATTAAATGTCACATACCCTCTTCAAAGTCGCTGTCGCTTTCCTCTTCACGATCGCGAACCTTGCAAAAAAGAAAACACGAACAACCCGTCGTAGAGACGGCAGACCGCAGTCCACGCACTCGCGCAGCCAATCCTGAATATCACCGAGGCATTTTTCAGTCCGTTTTGCTCAGAAAATCAGCAGGTTTGTGTCGATGTGAACATCAACTGAAGTCTGTTGTTATCTGGAGCGGACTGAACATTCCATAGAATGTTGCTAATGTTCTATATTGAAAGGTTGCATAGCAACACACCGTTTTGAAAATAATGAGTAATAATGATGCATGACATGTATCATCAACACTTTTCAAAAATGCGTTACCATGTGACCTCTAGAAATAGAACATGAGCAGCCTTCTATGTTTGATCCAGCGCTACGCAGCAACACACCTCTGATGATGTTGACATTGACGAGACCCAGCTAGTCTTCTGAGCGCTAGCATTACTACGCCACTAGCATTAGCAACGAAAGGTACTGAGAAACGCAGGTTTGGCTGCGGGAGTGCATGGATAGCGGACTGCCATTTCTACGACAGGTTGTTGTTCCTGTTTTCTTTTTGAGAGTACAGCGACTTCGAAGCAGGTATGTCACGTTTAATTACATTTTACAGTAGACACGTGGTAAACAAATGCATCTGTGTAATGGCATGACTGTTAGTCCGTCAGTAGCAACGGTGGTAGCATTGTTAGCTTTAGCTTGAACTAGCTCGCTTGCTCGTCACCAACATGCATGTTCGACTTGTGCCGTGTTGTTTTAGCAACACGTATCGAGTGGTTGTCTAACTATCGTTCAGATATGGTCCAACTATCGTCACATACCCTCTCCGAAGTCGCTGCCGTCGCTTCCCTCTTCACGATCGCGGACCCAGCAAAAAAGAAAACACGGAAGTAAAAACGGCAGGCCGCAGTCAAAACCTGAAAAACACTGAGGCATTTTTCAGCCCGTTTTGCTCCGAAAATCAGCTGGTTTGTGTCGATGTAAACATCAACTCAAGTTTGTTGTCATCTGGAGCGGATTGAACATTCCATAGAATGTTGCTAATGTTCTATATTGAAAGGTTGCATAGCAACACACAGTTTTGAAAATAATTCATAATAATCATAGATGACATGCATCATAAAGACTTTTCAAAAATGCGTTACCATGTGACCTCTAGAAATAGAACATGAGCAGCATTCTATGGAATGGTTGATCCAGCGCTACACAGCAACACACTTCTGTTGATGTTTACATTGAGGAGAACCCGCTGGTTTTCTGAGAGCTAGCATAACTAAGCCATGAGCATTAGCAACGAAAGGTACTGAGAAATGCCTCGGTGGTAGGTATGTCACGTTTAATTACATTTTACAGTAGACACATAGTAAACAAATGCATCTGTGTAATGGCATGACTGTTAGTCCGTCAGTAGCAACGGTGGTAGCATTGTTAGCTTTAGCTTTAACTAAGACTGTGAGGTGGAGGAGGCCAGACGAGACCAGCTATTCCACTTAGACACAGTCCGTCTGGCGTAAGGACAGACACACTGATCTCTGATGAGGAGGATTTCTCATTGTACAATGTATGCTCCCTCCTCTGTCTCCCCTCAGCTCCAGCAAAGCCCTCCTCCTGCAGCTCCTGTACCTGGTCCCTGTGAGAGGTGAGAGGGGGGCGGTGAGGCGTGCTGTGTCCCTCTGCAGTGCCCTGGGTGGAGAGCTGGACCTCAGTGAGACCACAAACCAAAGTTATACATAGTTAGTATATAGCTGGTATATGATTCCAATTCTCAGAATGAGCCATGAATCAGGAAATTTGGTGTTTCACATATAAGCATTAGCAATGTTTTTTTGAATTGTTTTTTTATGACTGCCATGGGAGTGGCTGTGGACAAAATCTGCGATGGCCCTATATCCAATTACATTTCTGAAGTCCCTCTCTATCAGAAGAGGTTTTATGCTCTCACCTTTAAACCCAGATGAACATGTATTTTAATCTGAACTGTCTTAGACTATTAAATATAACTTGAAATGGTGACTGACTACTGCTTGAGTTTGTTTTGTGTGAATCTGTAATGACACCAACTCTCATTACAGACCATTATTGACCAATAAGACACTTTACTAAATTTCTATTTCTATCTCTCCACTGGACGAAAGTCATTCCTATGGGATTTCCCATAGAGTGAAATAAGGCAGATTTCTTGACAGATTTCATGTTGACAGACATCAATAGCAGACTCCAAAGTCACTAGGTCTCAACTACCCAGCTTAAGCATATTGAACAACACTTATTGGATTTGTGTTCTAATGGCCTACTCTATGTTACCTAGTGATAGGTTTGGGAATTGTTATCTGGGTTTCGTTCTTCCTGGTACATCATCTAGGACTACCTTCTGACTATGTACAACACTCACACACACATGCTAGATATTCTGCCTGATGGGAGGGCAGGACAGTGATGTCAGGTGTGTGTGGTCATTTGATTGTTGTTGTTGTAATGGCTTAATTACACCTCATTTGGCTCTGTTCTAACCTACCACTCTAGTCTTACACACACGTTGCTGGGGAAATGGCACAAGAAAGACGCAATCCTAGCAACGACAATTGTCAGTAGCACTAATTTTGTAATAATGATGCATGACATGTATTTTCAACACTTTTCAAAAATATGTCACTAATGTATTGGCATTATTACAACTTTGTGTTTCCAATGTATTAATAAGGGCTTTCCCTATTGGCTTCCCTATACCACATAAAACACTTGGCACTCCAGGTGGTGAGTGTACCGGAATTCTTTGGCGGTGAGTGAGTTAAACGCAGATGACGGTTCAAGATACAGCATCAGTAGACAAACATGTTTTGCAGCGCTCACTCAGTCCTGTACATCATGCATGCTCATGGTGTCAACTCAACGTATTGTATGTGTGAAATAGGACAAGCAGATCTCACTCACTAGTAAGATGAGGAAAGTGGTTCTTTTATATTTCCTGTTGTTACTTTTATATCTTTTCATGTTTTTATTATTCATTTTGGTAATTCTTGATTATTATACTTTGTTTAAAATAATCAAAGAGGGGACTGTTGGAATTGTACAATATTCTATGTGCCTCTCGACCTTTCACCTAGTGGTACCATGCCATAACCAGTACACAATGCAGAGACATGAAATCAGATGCTGGGGAATGGGGGGCCTAGGACCTGTAGCCCTCCAAGGCCAAATTCCATTGCAAGTCTATATATTCTAGTAGTAGTGTTACTATACTGGTACACAGTACACAGTGTGTCTTTATTCTTGATGGAAAGTTGGAGGACATTACATATGAATTAGTTTATTTGTGTTTACTTAATGTGGGGATGAAATATGTTCCTCTGACACTAGACACCAAAATCACTACTATAGAGAGTGAAATGTTTGATTCTGTCTTTGAGATTCTTATAGCCCAATTTTGTGCAATAATATCTATTTACTAAAATCTGATCTTTAAGAAAGATATTTTTCTCCCTCTTTACGCAGTCTTGGATATTGCTCTGTTAAAGAGAAACAATGTTTCTTCTGGAACTTTTTCAAGTTTAATTGTGGTATGATTTCTGAGTAGTTTCTTGACTATTAAAGTGATTCTACGAGATAATTTCTATAATCTCAGCCTACAGTTCTCAACGTAGCGCTAATGAGTTGGAAACGGGTCCCTGTTACATGCCCTCAGTGTGGTGCGTATGTGTGTGGATTCCACGTAGACCAATGACATCGACACACTTAACAGTAATGCTGCTTCTAAAGTTGGCGATGATAAACTAGGGAGTCTGTGGCTGAATGAGATAAAACAGTGATTCAATTGATTATATTTGTACAAACTATGCATTGATAATTCAGACACAAAATAAGAGGTTAAATAATACAGAAATAGTTATTGCCATATCCCGTAGCTTCTCTTTAATGATTCATTCATAGATAGTGACAATTCAAATAATTTGAAAATATGTGGCTGCACTGTTACTAATGCTATAAATGCAACACATGCTTATAATGTGCAAACTGAATTATAAACCCATTATAAAAGGAAACCTTAGTGTTAAGTGTCACCAAAAGAAAAGAAAACACAGAGACATTAAATCAATTTGAGATACTCTATCACTCATTTATTTGCAAATATATGTAATAAGTGTCTGTAAGTAAAGACAATGAGACTCCGGTGGCCCTGCATATCAGAGAGAGAGAGGGGAAAGGGAGAGAGGGGGGGACATAACAAGAAGGCATGTGAGGTTATTATTTAAACTTTAACTAGAATACTTATTGGATTTCACTGAAGTATCCTTTGCGGTTACTGATGGAGTTTGACCCTGTGGAATTCCTAAAAAAAGAAAGACAGAAAAAAAGAGAAAGAGAGGGGGAGGGGGAGTGCAACTTTAGTGGTAAGAATAAAATTACTTCCAATCATTTAAAATGACTTATTCCGATTACTTAATAGCGTGTGTGTGTGTGTGTGTGTGTGTGTGTGTGTGCGTGCCCCCTCAGAAGGACGCCATGAGAAGCTGAAGGTGGTGCTCCAGGAGGCTCGAGACTCCAACGACCAGAGACTCCGTGTTGAAGTACCAGGGAACCTCCTGACCAAACATGTCGTCCAGAAGCATCATCAGCCCGCCCTGAGGTAAGGCTCTGAGTTACTGCTAGTTCACAGTACTCATTTAAACTGAACAATAGATTGGATGCTAAATACTAGAGAGAAGGAACAGTAACAACATCAGAACTTGTCTGTACCTTCAGGTGCAGCAGGCATCTCTCAGCCTCTGGTTTCATGTTGCTGGCAGGCAGGCAGGAGTGTAGGAGAGAGTACAGACGCTCCACAAAACCACCAGGTTGCTAACAGCAAACATAGGAGGAGAGAGCAGAGAGTCATATGAACTTGTCAACAAAGTCACCCTGTAACAGTCTTCAGTATAAGAACAGTACTCACCACCACCAGGGGCCTCCCCACCATCACCCCAAACAGAACCAGCTCATAGAGGATGTCTATGAGGTTGACATGGCTAATCTAACAAAAGACAAAAACATTTACAACAAAATAGCAATGATATTAAAAAGAAGGACCCAATACAGGTACAGGTAATCAATGTGAGACTACTGAAGTGAATGAACTAACCTGATGTTCTGCCAGCTCCATCTCAATGTCACCCTGTTTGGAGGGATCACTCAGGTACCCAACAAGGTCATCATAGGCACGGATGAACTGTGCCTCGTCCTATACAGAACAAGAGAGACAATGTCAGTAAACGGTTGTTACATTTTCTCTTGATAATTCACTCTGTTGGAGGAAGCCAATGTCTTACCTTGTGATTGGCCTGAACCAGTGCTCCCAGCAGGACCTTCCCAGCCACGTACAGCTGGTTCTTGCTCTGGGTGGAACTGCGCAGGGTCTGGTAAAGGGGGAAAAAAATAGTGAGACACCATCTGACAGAAGACAGAAGAGAGAAAGCACAGAGAAAGGGTGGTTGACTCACTGTGAAGGCCTGGCGTAGGGTGGTGACCCTCAGGGCAATGTCCTCAGTCCTCTTGGTGGTCAAATAGAGGCTATGGGAGAGAATGACGCATGTAAACCGGTGGAGTTACTAAGTGATAATATGGTAAAGGCTTGATAATATGGTAAAGGCTTAAGTGTTAAGTTTGACCTCATAGCAGTTCTGGCCCTGTGGCTCAGGATCAGTGTACTGCTGCTGAGCGGGTGTGGAGAAAGAGTCAGCCCCCGACCACGCAGTGGAGGACAGCTGCCCATCCGGTCCCATACGCAGGACGGTATTCACCACAGAGATGTCTGTCTGCTACTCACAACACACACACATCTCTTTAGCTAAAATGCATGGAGGTGGCTAGCAAGCTAGCTAGTTCAAGCTAAAGGTAACTCTTAGCAACGCCCTTAGACACTGTCAACGGGTTACTTAGCCACCTAGCAGCTAACAATGCTATCATTGCTTCTAACTGGCAAAATAATCATTGCACACACAATTTGTGAGATATGTGTCTCCTGTAAAATGTAATTAAATGTCACATACCCTCTTCAAAGTCGCTGTCGCTTTCCTCTTCACGATCGCGAACCTTGCAAAAAAGAAAACACGAACAACCCGTCGTAGAGACGGCAGACCGCAGTCCACGCACTCGCGCAGCCAATCCTGAATATCACCGAGGCATTTTTCAGTCCGTTTTGCTCAGAAAATCAGCAGGTTTGTGTCGATGTGAACATCAACTGAAGTCTGTTGTTATCTGGAGCGGACTGAACATTCCATAGAATGTTGCTAATGTTCTATATTGAAAGGTTGCATAGCAACACACCGTTTTGAAAATAATGAGTAATAATGATGCATGACATGTATCATCAACACTTTTCAAAAATGCGTTACCATGTGACCTCTAGAAATAGAACATGAGCAGCCTTCTATGTTTGATCCAGCGCTACGCAGCAACACACCTCTGATGATGTTGACATTGACGAGACCCAGCTAGTCTTCTGAGCGCTAGCATTACTACGCCACTAGCATTAGCAACGAAAGGTACTGAGAAACGCAGGTTTGGCTGCGGGAGTGCATGGATAGCGGACTGCCATTTCTACGACAGGTTGTTGTTCCTGTTTTCTTTTTGAGAGTACAGCGACTTCGAAGCAGGTATGTCACGTTTAATTACATTTTACAGTAGACACGTGGTAAACAAATGCATCTGTGTAATGGCATGACTGTTAGTCCGTCAGTAGCAACGGTGGTAGCATTGTTAGCTTTAGCTTGAACTAGCTCGCTTGCTCGTCACCAACATGCATGTTCGACTTGTGCCGTGTTGTTTTAGCAACACGTATCGAGTGGTTGTCTAACTATCGTTCAGATATGGTCCAACTATCGTCACATACCCTCTCCGAAGTCGCTGCCGTCGCTTCCCTCTTCACGATCGCGGACCCAGCAAAAAAGAAAACACGGAAGTAAAAACGGCAGGCCGCAGTCAAAACCTGAAAAACACTGAGGCATTTTTCAGCCCGTTTTGCTCCGAAAATCAGCTGGTTTGTGTCGATGTAAACATCAACTCAAGTTTGTTGTTATCTGGAGCGGATTGAACATTCCATAGAATGTTGCTAATGTTCTATATTGAAAGGTTGCATAGCAACACACAGTTTTGAAAATAATTCATAATAATCATAGATGACATGCATCATAAAGACTTTTCAAAAATGCGTTACCATGTGACCTCTAGAAATAGAACATGAGCAGCATTCTATGGAATGGTTGATCCAGCGCTACACAGCAACACACTTCTGTTGATGTTTACATTGAGGAGAACCCGCTGGTTTTCTGAGAGCTAGCATAACTAAGCCATGAGCATTAGCAACGAAAGGTACTGAGAAATGCCTCGGTGGTAGGTATGTCACGTTTAATTACATTTTACAGTAGACACATAGTAAACAAATGCATCTGTGTAATGGCATGACTGTTAGTCCGTCAGTAGCAACGGTGGTAGCATTGTTAGCTTTAGCTTTAACTAAGACTGTGAGGTGGAGGAGGCCAGACGAGACCAGCTATTCCACTTAGACACAGTCCGTCTGGCGTAAGGACAGACACACTGATCTCTGATGAGGAGGATTTCTCATTGTACAATGTATGCTCCCTCCTCTGTCTCCCCTCAGCTCCAGCAAAGCCCTCCTCCTGCAGCTCCTGTACCTGGTCCCTGTGAGAGGTGAGAGGGGGGCGGTGAGGCGTGCTGTGTCCCTCTGCAGTGCCCTGGGTGGAGAGCTGGACCTCAGTGAGACCACAAACCAAAGTTATACATAGTTAGTATATAGCTGGTATATGATTCCAATTCTCAGAATGAGCCATGAATCAGGAAATTTGGTGTTTCACATATAAGCATTAGCAATGTTTTTTTGAATTGTTTTTTTATGACTGCCATGGGAGTGGCTGTGGACAAAATCTGCGATGGCCCTATATCCAATTACATTTCTGAAGTCCCTCTCTATCAGAAGAGGTTTTATGCTCTCACCTTTAAACCCAGATGAACATGTATTTTAATCTGAACTGTCTTAGACTATTAAATATAACTTGAAATGGTGACTGACTACTGCTTGAGTTTGTTTTGTGTGAATCTGTAATGACACCAACTCTCATTACAGACCATTATTGACCAATAAGACACTTTACTAAATTTCTATTTCTATCTCTCCACTGGACGAAAGTCATTCCTATGGGATTTCCCATAGAGTGAAATAAGGCAGATTTCTTGACAGATTTCATGTTGACAGACATCAATAGCAGACTCCAAAGTCACTAGGTCTCAACTACCCAGCTTAAGCATATTGAACAACACTTATTGGATTTGTGTTCTAATGGCCTACTCTATGTTACCTAGTGATAGGTTTGGGAATTGTTATCTGGGTTTCGTTCTTCCTGGTACATCATCTAGGACTACCTTCTGACTATGTACAACACTCACACACACATGCTAGATATTCTGCCTGATGGGAGGGCAGGACAGTGATGTCAGGTGTGTGTGGTCATTTGATTGTTGTTGTTGTAATGGCTTAATTACACCTCATTTGGCTCTGTTCTAACCTACCACTCTAGTCTTACACACACGTTGCTGGGGAAATGGCACAAGAAAGACGCAATCCTAGCAACGACAATTGTCAGTAGCACTAATTTTGTAATAATGATGCATGACATGTATTTTCAACACTTTTCAAAAATATGTCACTAATGTATTGGCATTATTACAACTTTGTGTTTCCAATGTATTAATAAGGGCTTTCCCTATTGGCTTCCCTATACCACATAAAACACTTGGCACTCCAGGTGGTGAGTGTACCGGAATTCTTTGGCGGTGAGTGAGTTAAACGCAGATGACGGTTCAAGATACAGCATCAGTAGACAAACATGTTTTGCAGCGCTCACTCAGTCCTGTACATCATGCATGCTCATGGTGTCAACTCAACGTATTGTATGTGTGAAATAGGACAAGCAGATCTCACTCACTAGTAAGATGAGGAAAGTGGTTCTTTTATATTTCCTGTTGTTACTTTTATATCTTTTCATGTTTTTATTATTCATTTTGGTAATTCTTGATTATTATACTTTGTTTAAAATAATCAAAGAGGGGACTGTTGGAATTGTACAATATTCTATGTGCCTCTCGACCTTTCACCTAGTGGTACCATGCCATAACCAGTACACAATGCAGAGACATGAAATCAGATGCTGGGGAATGGGGGGCCTAGGACCTGTAGCCCTCCAAGGCCAAATTCCATTGGCAAGTCTATATATTCTAGTAGTAGTGTTACTATACTGGTACACAGTACACAGTGTGTCTTTATTCTTGATGGAAAGTTGGAGGACATTACATATGAATTAGTTTATTTGTGTTTACTTAATGTGGGGATGAAATATGTTCCTCTGACACTAGACACCAAAATCACTACTATAGAGAGTGAAATGTTTGATTCTGTCTTTGAGATTCTTATAGCCCAATTTTGTGCAATAATATCTATTTACTAAAATCTGATCTTTAAGAAAGATATTTTTCTCCCTCTTTACGCAGTCTTGGATATTGCTCTGTTAAAGAGAAACAATGTTTCTTCTGGAACTTTTTCAAGTTTAATTGTGGTATGATTTCTGAGTAGTTTCTTGACTATTAAAGTGATTCTACGAGATAATTTCTATAATCTCAGCCTACAGTTCTCAACGTAGCGCTAATGAGTTGGAAACGGGTCCCTGTTACATGCCCTCAGTGTGGTGCGTATGTGTGTGGATTCCACGTAGACCAATGACATCGACACACTTAACAGTAATGCTGCTTCTAAAGTTGGCGATGATAAACTAGGGAGTCTGTGGCTGAATGAGATAAAACAGTGATTCAATTGATTATATTTGTACAAACTATGCATTGATAATTCAGACACAAAATAAGAGGTTAAATAATACAGAAATAGTTATTGCCATATCCCGTAGCTTCTCTTTAATGATTCATTCATAGATAGTGACAATTCAAATAATTTGAAAATATGTGGCTGCACTGTTACTAATGCTATAAATGCAACACATGCTTATAATGTGCAAACTGAATTATAAACCCATTATAAAAGGAAACCTTAGTGTTAAGTGTCACCAAAAGAAAAGAAAACACAGAGACATTAAATCAATTTGAGATACTCTATCACTCATTTATTTGCAAATATATGTAATAAGTGTCTGTAAGTAAAGACAATGAGACTCCGGTGGCCCTGCATATCAGAGAGAGAGAGGGGAAAGGGAGAGAGGGGGGGACATAACAAGAAGGCATGTGAGGTTATTATTTAAACTTTAACTAGAATACTTATTGGATTTCACTGAAGTATCCTTTGCGGTTACTGATGGAGTTTGACCCTGTGGAATTCCTAAAAAAAGAAAGACAGAAAAAAAGAGAAAGAGAGGGGGAGGGGGAGTGCAACTTTAGTGGTAAGAATAAAATTACTTCCAATCATTTAAAATGACTTATTCCGATTACTTAATAGCGTGTGTGTGTGTGTGTGTGTGTGTGTGTGCGTGCCCCCTCAGAAGGACGCCATGAGAAGCTGAAGGTGGTGCTCCAGGAGGCTCGAGACTCCAACGACCAGAGACTCCGTGTTGAAGTACCAGGGAACCTCCTGACCAAACATGTCGTCCAGAAGCATCATCAGCCCGCCCTGAGGTAAGGCTCTGAGTTACTGCTAGTTCACAGTACTCATTTAAACTGAACAATAGATTGGATGCTAAATACTAGAGAGAAGGAACAGTAACAACATCAGAACTTGTCTGTACCTTCAGGTGCAGCAGGCATCTCTCAGCCTCTGGTTTCATGTTGCTGGCAGGCAGGCAGGAGTGTAGGAGAGAGTACAGACGCTCCACAAAACCACCAGGTTGCTAACAGCAAACATAGGAGGAGAGAGCAGAGAGTCATATGAACTTGTCAACAAAGTCACCCTGTAACAGTCTTCAGTATAAGAACAGTACTCACCACCACCAGGGGCCTCCCCACCATCACCCCAAACAGAACCAGCTCATAGAGGATGTCTATGAGGTTGACATGGCTAATCTAACAAAAGACAAAAACATTTACAACAAAATAGCAATGATATTAAAAAGAAGGACCCAATACAGGCACAGGTAATCAATGTGAGACTACTGAAGTGAATGAACTAACCTGATGTTCTGCCAGCTCCATCTCAATGTCACCCTGTTTGGAGGGATCACTCAGGTACCCAACAAGGTCATCATAGGCACGGATGAACTGTGCCTCGTCCTATACAGAACAAGAGAGACAATGTCAGTAAACGGTTGTTACATTTTCTCTTGATAATTCACTCTGTTGGAGGAAGCCAATGTCTTACCTTGTGATTGGCCTGAACCAGTGCTCCCAGCAGGACCTTCCCAGCCACGTACAGCTGGTTCTTGCTCTGGGTGGAACTGCGCAGGGTCTGGTAAAGGGGGAAAAAAATAGTGAGACACCATCTGACAGAAGACAGAAGAGAGAAAGCACAGAGAAAGGGTGGTTGACTCACTGTGAAGGCCTGGCGTAGGGTGGTGACCCTCAGGGCAATGTCCTCAGTCCTCTTGGTGGTCAAATAGAGGCTATGGGAGAGAATGACGCATGTAAACCGGTGGAGTTACTAAGTGATAATATGGTAAAGGCTTGATAATATGGTAAAGGCTTAAGTGTTAAGTTTGACCTCATAGCAGTTCTGGCCCTGTGGCTCAGGATCAGTGTACTGCTGCTGAGCGGGTGTGGAGAAAGAGTCAGCCCCCGACCACGCAGTGGAGGACAGCTGCCCATCCGGTCCCATACGCAGGACGGTATTCACCACAGAGATGTCTGTCTGCTACTCACAACACACACACATACACACATCTCTTTAGCTAAAATGCATGGAGGTGGCTAGCAAGCTAGCTAGTTCAAGCTAAAGGTAACTCTTAGCAACGCCCTTAGACACTGTCAACGGGTTACTTAGCCACCTAGCAGCTAACAATGCTATCATTGCTTCTAACTGGCAAAATAATCATTGCACACACAATTTGTGAGATATGTGTCTCCTGTAAAATGTAATTAAATGTCACATACCCTCTTCAAAGTCGCTGTCGCTTTCCTCTTCACGATCGCGAACCTTGCAAAAAAGAAAACACGAACAACCCGTCGTAGAGACGGCAGACCGCAGTCCACGCACTCGCGCAGCCAATCCTGAATATCACCGAGGCATTTTTCAGTCCGTTTTGCTCAGAAAATCAGCAGGTTTGTGTCGATGTGAACATCAACTGAAGTCTGTTGTTATCTGGAGCGGACTGAACATTCCATAGAATGTTGCTAATGTTCTATATTGAAAGGTTGCATAGCAACACACCGTTTTGAAAATAATGAGTAATAATGATGCATGACATGTATCATCAACACTTTTCAAAAATGCGTTACCATGTGACCTCTAGAAATAGAACATGAGCAGCCTTCTATGTTTGATCCAGCGCTACGCAGCAACACACCTCTGATGATGTTGACATTGACGAGACCCAGCTAGTCTTCTGAGCGCTAGCATTACTACGCCACTAGCATTAGCAACGAAAGGTACTGAGAAACGCAGGTTTGGCTGCGGGAGTGCATGGATAGCGGACTGCCATTTCTACGACAGGTTGTTGTTCCTGTTTTCTTTTTGAGAGTACAGCGACTTCGAAGCAGGTATGTCACGTTTAATTACATTTTACAGTAGACACGTGGTAAACAAATGCATCTGTGTAATGGCATGACTGTTAGTCCGTCAGTAGCAACGGTGGTAGCATTGTTAGCTTTAGCTTGAACTAGCTCGCTTGCTCGTCACCAACATGCATGTTCGACTTGTGCCGTGTTGTTTTAGCAACACGTATCGAGTGGTTGTCTAACTATCGTTCAGATATGGTCCAACTATCGTCACATACCCTCTCCGAAGTCGCTGCCGTCGCTTCCCTCTTCACGATCGCGGACCCAGCAAAAAAGAAAACACGGAAGTAAAAACGGCAGGCCGCAGTCAAAACCTGAAAAACACTGAGGCATTTTTCAGCCCGTTTTGCTCCGAAAATCAGCTGGTTTGTGTCGATGTAAACATCAACTCAAGTTTGTTGTTATCTGGAGCGGATTGAACATTCCATAGAATGTTGCTAATGTTCTATATTGAAAGGTTGCATAGCAACACACAGTTTTGAAAATAATTCATAATAATCATAGATGACATGCATCATAAAGACTTTTCAAAAATGCGTTACCATGTGACCTCTAGAAATAGAACATGAGCAGCATTCTATGGAATGGTTGATCCAGCGCTACACAGCAACACACTTCTGTTGATGTTTACATTGAGGAGAACCCGCTGGTTTTCTGAGAGCTAGCATAACTAAGCCATGAGCATTAGCAACGAAAGGTACTGAGAAATGCCTCGGTGGTAGGTATGTCACGTTTAATTACATTTTACAGTAGACACATAGTAAACAAATGCATCTGTGTAATGGCATGACTGTTAGTCCGTCAGTAGCAACGGTGGTAGCATTGTTAGCTTTAGCTTTAACTAAGACTGTGAGGTGGAGGAGGCCAGACGAGACCAGCTATTCCACTTAGACACAGTCCGTCTGGCGTAAGGACAGACACACTGATCTCTGATGAGGAGGATTTCTCATTGTACAATGTATGCTCCCTCCTCTGTCTCCCCTCAGCTCCAGCAAAGCCCTCCTCCTGCAGCTCCTGTACCTGGTCCCTGTGAGAGGTGAGAGGGGGGCGGTGAGGCGTGCTGTGTCCCTCTGCAGTGCCCTGGGTGGAGAGCTGGACCTCAGTGAGACCACAAACCAAAGTTATACATAGTTAGTATATAGCTGGTATATGATTCCAATTCTCAGAATGAGCCATGAATCAGGAAATTTGGTGTTTCACATATAAGCATTAGCAATGTTTTTTTGAATTGTTTTTTTATGACTGCCATGGGAGTGGCTGTGGACAAAATCTGCGATGGCCCTATATCCAATTACATTTCTGAAGTCCCTCTCTATCAGAAGAGGTTTTATGCTCTCACCTTTAAACCCAGATGAACATGTATTTTAATCTGAACTGTCTTAGACTATTAAATATAACTTGAAATGGTGACTGACTACTGCTTGAGTTTGTTTTGTGTGAATCTGTAATGACACCAACTCTCATTACAGACCATTATTGACCAATAAGACACTTTACTAAATTTCTATTTCTATCTCTCCACTGGACGAAAGTCATTCCTATGGGATTTCCCATAGAGTGAAATAAGGCAGATTTCTTGACAGATTTCATGTTGACAGACATCAATAGCAGACTCCAAAGTCACTAGGTCTCAACTACCCAGCTTAAGCATATTGAACAACACTTATTGGATTTGTGTTCTAATGGCCTACTCTATGTTACCTAGTGATAGGTTTGGGAATTGTTATCTGGGTTTCGTTCTTCCTGGTACATCATCTAGGACTACCTTCTGACTATGTACAACACTCACACACACATGCTAGATATTCTGCCTGATGGGAGGGCAGGACAGTGATGTCAGGTGTGTGTGGTCATTTGATTGTTGTTGTTGTAATGGCTTAATTACACCTCATTTGGCTCTGTTCTAACCTACCACTCTAGTCTTACACACACGTTGCTGGGGAAATGGCACAAGAAAGACGCAATCCTAGCAACGACAATTGTCAGTAGCACTAATTTTGTAATAATGATGCATGACATGTATTTTCAACACTTTTCAAAAATATGTCACTAATGTATTGGCATTATTACAACTTTGTGTTTCCAATGTATTAATAAGGGCTTTCCCTATTGGCTTCCCTATACCACATAAAACACTTGGCACTCCAGGTGGTGAGTGTACCGGAATTCTTTGGCGGTGAGTGAGTTAAACGCAGATGACGGTTCAAGATACAGCATCAGTAGACAAACATGTTTTGCAGCGCTCACTCAGTCCTGTACATCATGCATGCTCATGGTGTCAACTCAACGTATTGTATGTGTGAAATAGGACAAGCAGATCTCACTCACTAGTAAGATGAGGAAAGTGGTTCTTTTATATTTCCTGTTGTTACTTTTATATCTTTTCATGTTTTTATTATTCATTTTGGTAATTCTTGATTATTATACTTTGTTTAAAATAATCAAAGAGGGGACTGTTGGAATTGTACAATATTCTATGTGCCTCTCGACCTTTCACCTAGTGGTACCATGCCATAACCAGTACACAATGCAGAGACATGAAATCAGATGCTGGGGAATGGGGGGCCTAGGACCTGTAGCCCTCCAAGGCCAAATTCCATTGCAAGTCTATATATTCTAGTAGTAGTGTTACTATACTGGTACACAGTACACAGTGTGTCTTTATTCTTGATGGAAAGTTGGAGGACATTACATATGAATTAGTTTATTTGTGTTTACTTAATGTGGGGATGAAATATGTTCCTCTGACACTAGACACCAAAATCACTACTATAGAGAGTGAAATGTTTGATTCTGTCTTTGAGATTCTTATAGCCCAATTTTGTGCAATAATATCTATTTACTAAAATCTGATCTTTAAGAAAGATATTTTTCTCCCTCTTTACGCAGTCTTGGATATTGCTCTGTTAAAGAGAAACAATGTTTCTTCTGGAACTTTTTCAAGTTTAATTGTGGTATGATTTCTGAGTAGTTTCTTGACTATTAAAGTGATTCTACGAGATAATTTCTATAATCTCAGCCTACAGTTCTCAACGTAGCGCTAATGAGTTGGAAACGGGTCCCTGTTACATGCCCTCAGTGTGGTGCGTATGTGTGTGGATTCCACGTAGACCAATGACATCGACACACTTAACAGTAATGCTGCTTCTAAAGTTGGCGATGATAAACTAGGGAGTCTGTGGCTGAATGAGATAAAACAGTGATTCAATTGATTATATTTGTACAAACTATGCATTGATAATTCAGACACAAAATAAGAGGTTAAATAATACAGAAATAGTTATTGCCATATCCCGTAGCTTCTCTTTAATGATTCATTCATAGATAGTGACAATTCAAATAATTTGAAAATATGTGGCTGCACTGTTACTAATGCTATAAATGCAACACATGCTTATAATGTGCAAACTGAATTATAAACCCATTATAAAAGGAAACCTTAGTGTTAAGTGTCACCAAAAGAAAAGAAAACACAGAGACATTAAATCAATTTGAGATACTCTATCACTCATTTATTTGCAAATATATGTAATAAGTGTCTGTAAGTAAAGACAATGAGACTCCGGTGGCCCTGCATATCAGAGAGAGAGAGGGGAAAGGGAGAGAGGGGGGGACATAACAAGAAGGCATGTGAGGTTATTATTTAAACTTTAACTAGAATACTTATTGGATTTCACTGAAGTATCCTTTGCGGTTACTGATGGAGTTTGACCCTGTGGAATTCCTAAAAAAAGAAAGACAGAAAAAAAGAGAAAGAGAGGGGGAGGGGGAGTGCAACTTTAGTGGTAAGAATAAAATTACTTCCAATCATTTAAAATGACTTATTCCGATTACTTAATAGCGTGTGTGTGTGTGTGTGTGTGTGTGTGTGTGTGTGTGCGTGCCCCCTCAGAAGGACGCCATGAGAAGCTGAAGGTGGTGCTCCAGGAGGCTCGAGACTCCAACGACCAGAGACTCCGTGTTGAAGTACCAGGGAACCTCCTGACCAAACATGTCGTCCAGAAGCATCATCAGCCCGCCCTGAGGTAAGGCTCTGAGTTACTGCTAGTTCACAGTACTCATTTAAACTGAACAATAGATTGGATGCTAAATACTAGAGAGAAGGAACAGTAACAACATCAGAACTTGTCTGTACCTTCAGGTGCAGCAGGCATCTCTCAGCCTCTGGTTTCATGTTGCTGGCAGGCAGGCAGGAGTGTAGGAGAGAGTACAGACGCTCCACAAAACCACCAGGTTGCTAACAGCAAACATAGGAGGAGAGAGCAGAGAGTCATATGAACTTGTCAACAAAGTCACCCTGTAACAGTCTTCAGTATAAGAACAGTACTCACCACCACCAGGGGCCTCCCCACCATCACCCCAAACAGAACCAGCTCATAGAGGATGTCTATGAGGTTGACATGGCTAATCTAACAAAAGACAAAAACATTTACAACAAAATAGCAATGATATTAAAAAGAAGGACCCAATACAGGCACAGGTAATCAATGTGAGACTACTGAAGTGAATGAACTAACCTGATGTTCTGCCAGCTCCATCTCAATGTCACCCTGTTTGGAGGGATCACTCAGGTACCCAACAAGGTCATCATAGGCACGGATGAACTGTGCCTCGTCCTATACAGAACAAGAGAGACAATGTCAGTAAACGGTTGTTACATTTTCTCTTGATAATTCACTCTGTTGGAGGAAGCCAATGTCTTACCTTGTGATTGGCCTGAACCAGTGCTCCCAGCAGGACCTTCCCAGCCACGTACAGCTGGTTCTTGCTCTGGGTGGAACTGCGCAGGGTCTGGTAAAGGGGGAAAAAAATAGTGAGACACCATCTGACAGAAGACAGAAGAGAGAAAGCACAGAGAAAGGGTGGTTGACTCACTGTGAAGGCCTGGCGTAGGGTGGTGACCCTCAGGGCAATGTCCTCAGTCCTCTTGGTGGTCAAATAGAGGCTATGGGAGAGAATGACGCATGTAAACCGGTGGAGTTACTAAGTGATAATATGGTAAAGGCTTGATAATATGGTAAAGGCTTAAGTGTTAAGTTTGACCTCATAGCAGTTCTGGCCCTGTGGCTCAGGATCAGTGTACTGCTGCTGAGCGGGTGTGGAGAAAGAGTCAGCCCCCGACCACGCAGTGGAGGACAGCTGCCCATCCGGTCCCATACGCAGGACGGTATTCACCACAGAGATGTCTGTCTGCTACTCACAACACACACACATACACACATCTCTTTAGCTAAAATGCATGGAGGTGGCTAGCAAGCTAGCTAGTTCAAGCTAAAGGTAACTCTTAGCAACGCCCTTAGACACTGTCAACGGGTTACTTAGCCACCTAGCAGCTAACAATGCTATCATTGCTTCTAACTGGCAAAATAATCATTGCACACACAATTTGTGAGATATGTGTCTCCTGTAAAATGTAATTAAATGTCACATACCCTCTTCAAAGTCGCTGTCGCTTTCCTCTTCACGATCGCGAACCTTGCAAAAAAGAAAACACGAACAACCCGTCGTAGAGACGGCAGACCGCAGTCCACGCACTCGCGCAGCCAATCCTGAATATCACCGAGGCATTTTTCAGTCCGTTTTGCTCAGAAAATCAGCAGGTTTGTGTCGATGTGAACATCAACTGAAGTCTGTTGTTATCTGGAGCGGACTGAACATTCCATAGAATGTTGCTAATGTTCTATATTGAAAGGTTGCATAGCAACACACCGTTTTGAAAATAATGAGTAATAATGATGCATGACATGTATCATCAACACTTTTCAAAAATGCGTTACCATGTGACCTCTAGAAATAGAACATGAGCAGCCTTCTATGTTTGATCCAGCGCTACGCAGCAACACACCTCTGATGATGTTGACATTGACGAGACCCAGCTAGTCTTCTGAGCGCTAGCATTACTACGCCACTAGCATTAGCAACGAAAGGTACTGAGAAACGCAGGTTTGGCTGCGGGAGTGCATGGATAGCGGACTGCCATTTCTACGACAGGTTGTTGTTCCTGTTTTCTTTTTGAGAGTACAGCGACTTCGAAGCAGGTATGTCACGTTTAATTACATTTTACAGTAGACACGTGGTAAACAAATGCATCTGTGTAATGGCATGACTGTTAGTCCGTCAGTAGCAACGGTGGTAGCATTGTTAGCTTTAGCTTGAACTAGCTCGCTTGCTCGTCACCAACATGCATGTTCGACTTGTGCCGTGTTGTTTTAGCAACACGTATCGAGTGGTTGTCTAACTATCGTTCAGATATGGTCCAACTATCGTCACATACCCTCTCCGAAGTCGCTGCCGTCGCTTCCCTCTTCACGATCGCGGACCCAGCAAAAAAGAAAACACGGAAGTAAAAACGGCAGGCCGCAGTCAAAACCTGAAAAACACTGAGGCATTTTTCAGCCCGTTTTGCTCCGAAAATCAGCTGGTTTGTGTCGATGTAAACATCAACTCAAGTTTGTTGTTATCTGGAGCGGATTGAACATTCCATAGAATGTTGCTAATGTTCTATATTGAAAGGTTGCATAGCAACACACAGTTTTGAAAATAATTCATAATAATCATAGATGACATGCATCATAAAGACTTTTCAAAAATGCGTTACCATGTGACCTCTAGAAATAGAACATGAGCAGCATTCTATGGAATGGTTGATCCAGCGCTACACAGCAACACACTTCTGTTGATGTTTACATTGAGGAGAACCCGCTGGTTTTCTGAGAGCTAGCATAACTAAGCCATGAGCATTAGCAACGAAAGGTACTGAGAAATGCCTCGGTGGTAGGTATGTCACGTTTAATTACATTTTACAGTAGACACATAGTAAACAAATGCATCTGTGTAATGGCATGACTGTTAGTCCGTCAGTAGCAACGGTGGTAGCATTGTTAGCTTTAGCTTTAACTAAGACTGTGAGGTGGAGGAGGCCAGACGAGACCAGCTATTCCACTTAGACACAGTCCGTCTGGCGTAAGGACAGACACACTGATCTCTGATGAGGAGGATTTCTCATTGTACAATGTATGCTCCCTCCTCTGTCTCCCCTCAGCTCCAGCAAAGCCCTCCTCCTGCAGCTCCTGTACCTGGTCCCTGTGAGAGGTGAGAGGGGGGCGGTGAGGCGTGCTGTGTCCCTCTGCAGTGCCCTGGGTGGAGAGCTGGACCTCAGTGAGACCACAAACCAAAGTTATACATAGTTAGTATATAGCTGGTATATGATTCCAATTCTCAGAATGAGCCATGAATCAGGAAATTTGGTGTTTCACATATAAGCATTAGCAATGTTTTTTTGAATTGTTTTTTTATGACTGCCATGGGAGTGGCTGTGGACAAAATCTGCGATGGCCCTATATCCAATTACATTTCTGAAGTCCCTCTCTATCAGAAGAGGTTTTATGCTCTCACCTTTAAACCCAGATGAACATGTATTTTAATCTGAACTGTCTTAGACTATTAAATATAACTTGAAATGGTGACTGACTACTGCTTGAGTTTGTTTTGTGTGAATCTGTAATGACACCAACTCTCATTACAGACCATTATTGACCAATAAGACACTTTACTAAATTTCTATTTCTATCTCTCCACTGGACGAAAGTCATTCCTATGGGATTTCCCATAGAGTGAAATAAGGCAGATTTCTTGACAGATTTCATGTTGACAGACATCAATAGCAGACTCCAAAGTCACTAGGTCTCAACTACCCAGCTTAAGCATATTGAACAACACTTATTGGATTTGTGTTCTAATGGCCTACTCTATGTTACCTAGTGATAGGTTTGGGAATTGTTATCTGGGTTTCGTTCTTCCTGGTACATCATCTAGGACTACCTTCTGACTATGTACAACACTCACACACACATGCTAGATATTCTGCCTGATGGGAGGGCAGGACAGTGATGTCAGGTGTGTGTGGTCATTTGATTGTTGTTGTTGTAATGGCTTAATTACACCTCATTTGGCTCTGTTCTAACCTACCACTCTAGTCTTACACACACGTTGCTGGGGAAATGGCACAAGAAAGACGCAATCCTAGCAACGACAATTGTCAGTAGCACTAATTTTGTAATAATGATGCATGACATGTATTTTCAACACTTTTCAAAAATATGTCACTAATGTATTGGCATTATTACAACTTTGTGTTTCCAATGTATTAATAAGGGCTTTCCCTATTGGCTTCCCTATACCACATAAAACACTTGGCACTCCAGGTGGTGAGTGTACCGGAATTCTTTGGCGGTGAGTGAGTTAAACGCAGATGACGGTTCAAGATACAGCATCAGTAGACAAACATGTTTTGCAGCGCTCACTCAGTCCTGTACATCATGCATGCTCATGGTGTCAACTCAACGTATTGTATGTGTGAAATAGGACAAGCAGATCTCACTCACTAGTAAGATGAGGAAAGTGGTTCTTTTATATTTCCTGTTGTTACTTTTATATCTTTTCATGTTTTTATTATTCATTTTGGTAATTCTTGATTATTATACTTTGTTTAAAATAATCAAAGAGGGGACTGTTGGAATTGTACAATATTCTATGTGCCTCTCGACCTTTCACCTAGTGGTACCATGCCATAACCAGTACACAATGCAGAGACATGAAATCAGATGCTGGGGAATGGGGGGCCTAGGACCTGTAGCCCTCCAAGGCCAAATTCCATTGCAAGTCTATATATTCTAGTAGTAGTGTTACTATACTGGTACACAGTACACAGTGTGTCTTTATTCTTGATGGAAAGTTGGAGGACATTACATATGAATTAGTTTATTTGTGTTTACTTAATGTGGGGATGAAATATGTTCCTCTGACACTAGACACCAAAATCACTACTATAGAGAGTGAAATGTTTGATTCTGTCTTTGAGATTCTTATAGCCCAATTTTGTGCAATAATATCTATTTACTAAAATCTGATCTTTAAGAAAGATATTTTTCTCCCTCTTTACGCAGTCTTGGATATTGCTCTGTTAAAGAGAAACAATGTTTCTTCTGGAACTTTTTCAAGTTTAATTGTGGTATGATTTCTGAGTAGTTTCTTGACTATTAAAGTGATTCTACGAGATAATTTCTATAATCTCAGCCTACAGTTCTCAACGTAGCGCTAATGAGTTGGAAACGGGTCCCTGTTACATGCCCTCAGTGTGGTGCGTATGTGTGTGGATTCCACGTAGACCAATGACATCGACACACTTAACAGTAATGCTGCTTCTAAAGTTGGCGATGATAAACTAGGGAGTCTGTGGCTGAATGAGATAAAACAGTGATTCAATTGATTATATTTGTACAAACTATGCATTGATAATTCAGACACAAAATAAGAGGTTAAATAATACAGAAATAGTTATTGCCATATCCCGTAGCTTCTCTTTAATGATTTATTCATAGATAGTGACAATTCAAATAATTTGAAAATATGTGGCTGCACTGTTACTAATGCTATAAATGCAACACATGCTTATAATGTGCAAACTGAATTATAAACCCATTATAAAAGGAAACCTTAGTGTTAAGTGTCACCAAAAGAAAAGAAAACACAGAGACATTAAATCAATTTGAGATACTCTATCACTCATTTATTTGCAAATATATGTAATAAGTGTCTGTAAGTAAAGACAATGAGACTCCGGTGGCCCTGCATATCAGAGAGAGAGAGGGGAAAGGGAGAGAGGGGGGGACATAACAAGAAGGCATGTGAGGTTATTATTTAAACTTTAACTAGAATACTTATTGGATTTCACTGAAGTATCCTTTGCGGTTACTGATGGAGTTTGACCCTGTGGAATTCCTAAAAAAAGAAAGACAGAAAAAAAGAGAAAGAGAGGGGGAGGGGGAGTGCAACTTTAGTGGTAAGAATAAAATTACTTCCAATCATTTAAAATGACTTATTCCGATTACTTAATAGCGTGTGTGTGTGTGTGTGTGTGTGTGTGTGTGTGCGTGCCCCCTCAGAAGGACGCCATGAGAAGCTGAAGGTGGTGCTCCAGGAGGCTCGAGACTCCAACGACCAGAGACTCCGTGTTGAAGTACCAGGGAACCTCCTGACCAAACATGTCGTCCAGAAGCATCATCAGCCCGCCCTGAGGTAAGGCTCTGAGTTACTGCTAGTTCACAGTACTCATTTAAACTGAACAATAGATTGGATGCTAAATACTAGAGAGAAGGAACAGTAACAACATCAGAACTTGTCTGTACCTTCAGGTGCAGCAGGCATCTCTCAGCCTCTGGTTTCATGTTGCTGGCAGGCAGGCAGGAGTGTAGGAGAGAGTACAGACGCTCCACAAAACCACCAGGTTGCTAACAGCAAACATAGGAGGAGAGAGCAGAGAGTCATATGAACTTGTCAACAAAGTCACCCTGTAACAGTCTTCAGTATAAGAACAGTACTCACCACCACCAGGGGCCTCCCCACCATCACCCCAAACAGAACCAGCTCATAGAGGATGTCTATGAGGTTGACATGGCTAATCTAACAAAAGACAAAAACATTTACAACAAAATAGCAATGATATTAAAAAGAAGGACCCAATACAGGCACAGGTAATCAATGTGAGACTACTGAAGTGAATGAACTAACCTGATGTTCTGCCAGCTCCATCTCAATGTCACCCTGTTTGGAGGGATCACTCAGGTACCCAACAAGGTCATCATAGGCACGGATGAACTGTGCCTCGTCCTATACAGAACAAGAGAGACAATGTCAGTAAACGGTTGTTACATTTTCTCTTGATAATTCACTCTGTTGGAGGAAGCCAATGTCTTACCTTGTGATTGGCCTGAACCAGTGCTCCCAGCAGGACCTTCCCAGCCACGTACAGCTGGTTCTTGCTCTGGGTGGAACTGCGCAGGGTCTGGTAAAGGGGGAAAAAAATAGTGAGACACCATCTGACAGAAGACAGAAGAGAGAAAGCACAGAGAAAGGGTGGTTGACTCACTGTGAAGGCCTGGCGTAGGGTGGTGACCCTCAGGGCAATGTCCTCAGTCCTCTTGGTGGTCAAATAGAGGCTATGGGAGAGAATGACGCATGTAAACCGGTGGAGTTACTAAGTGATAATATGGTAAAGGCTTGATAATATGGTAAAGGCTTAAGTGTTAAGTTTGACCTCATAGCAGTTCTGGCCCTGTGGCTCAGGATCAGTGTACTGCTGCTGAGCGGGTGTGGAGAAAGAGTCAGCCCCCGACCACGCAGTGGAGGACAGCTGCCCATCCGGTCCCATACGCAGGACGGTATTCACCACAGAGATGTCTGTCTGCTACTCACAACACACACACATCTCTTTAGCTAAAATGCATGGAGGTGGCTAGCAAGCTAGCTAGTTCAAGCTAAAGGTAACTCTTAGCAACGCCCTTAGACACTGTCAACGGGTTACTTAGCCACCTAGCAGCTAACAATGCTATCATTGCTTCTAACTGGCAAAATAATCATTGCACACACAATTTGTGAGATATGTGTCTCCTGTAAAATGTAATTAAATGTCACATACCCTCTTCAAAGTCGCTGTCGCTTTCCTCTTCACGATCGCGAACCTTGCAAAAAAGAAAACACGAACAACCCGTCGTAGAGACGGCAGACCGCAGTCCACGCACTCGCGCAGCCAATCCTGAATATCACCGAGGCATTTTTCAGTCCGTTTTGCTCAGAAAATCAGCAGGTTTGTGTCGATGTGAACATCAACTGAAGTCTGTTGTTATCTGGAGCGGACTGAACATTCCATAGAATGTTGCTAATGTTCTATATTGAAAGGTTGCATAGCAACACACCGTTTTGAAAATAATGAGTAATAATGATGCATGACATGTATCATCAACACTTTTCAAAAATGCGTTACCATGTGACCTCTAGAAATAGAACATGAGCAGCCTTCTATGTTTGATCCAGCGCTACGCAGCAACACACCTCTGATGATGTTGACATTGACGAGACCCAGCTAGTCTTCTGAGCGCTAGCATTACTACGCCACTAGCATTAGCAACGAAAGGTACTGAGAAACGCAGGTTTGGCTGCGGGAGTGCATGGATAGCGGACTGCCATTTCTACGACAGGTTGTTGTTCCTGTTTTCTTTTTGAGAGTACAGCGACTTCGAAGCAGGTATGTCACGTTTAATTACATTTTACAGTAGACACGTGGTAAACAAATGCATCTGTGTAATGGCATGACTGTTAGTCCGTCAGTAGCAACGGTGGTAGCATTGTTAGCTTTAGCTTGAACTAGCTCGCTTGCTCGTCACCAACATGCATGTTCGACTTGTGCCGTGTTGTTTTAGCAACACGTATCGAGTGGTTGTCTAACTATCGTTCAGATATGGTCCAACTATCGTCACATACCCTCTCCGAAGTCGCTGCCGTCGCTTCCCTCTTCACGATCGCGGACCCAGCAAAAAAGAAAACACGGAAGTAAAAACGGCAGGCCGCAGTCAAAACCTGAAAAACACTGAGGCATTTTTCAGCCCGTTTTGCTCCGAAAATCAGCTGGTTTGTGTCGATGTAAACATCAACTCAAGTTTGTTGTTATCTGGAGCGGATTGAACATTCCATAGAATGTTGCTAATGTTCTATATTGAAAGGTTGCATAGCAACACACAATTTTGAAAACAATTCATAATAATCATAGATGACATGCATCATAAAGACTTTTCAAAAATGCGTTACCATGTGACCTCTAGAAATAGAACATGAGCAGCATTCTATGGAATGGTTGATCCAGCGCTACACAGCAACACACTTCTGTTGATGTTTACATTGAGGAGAACCCGCTGGTTTTCTGAGAGCTAGCATAACTAAGCCATGAGCATTAGCAACGAAAGGTACTGAGAAATGCCTCGGTGGTAGGTATGTCACGTTTAATTACATTTTACAGTAGACACATAGTAAACAAATGCATCTGTGTAATGGCATGACTGTTAGTCCGTCAGTAGCAACGGTGGTAGCATTGTTAGCTTTAACTAAGACTGTGAGGTGGAGGAGGCCAGACGAGACCAGCTATTCCACTTAGACACAGTCCGTCTGGCGTAAGGACAGACACACTGATCTCTGATGAGGAGGATTTCTCAATGTATGCTCCCTCCTCTGTCTCCCCTCAGCTCCAGCAAAGCCCTCCTCCTGCAGCTCCTGTACCTGGTCCCTGTGAGAGGTGAGAGGGGGGCGGTGAGGCGTGCTGTGTCCCTCTGCAGTGCCCTGGGTGGAGAGCTGGACCTCAGTGAGACCACAAACCAAAGTTATACATAGTTAGTATATAGCTGGTATATGATTCCAATTCTCAGAATGAGCCATGAATCAGGAAATTTGGTGTTTCACATATAAGCATTAGCAATGTTTTTTTGAATTGTTTTTTTATGACTGCCATGGGAGTGGCTGTGGACAAAATCTGCGATGGCCCTATATCCAATTACATTTCTGAAGTCCCTCTCTATCAGAAGAGGTTTTATGCTCTCACCTTTAAACCCAGATGAACATGTATTTTAATCTGAACTGTCTTAGACTATTAAATATAACTTGAAATGGTGACTGACTACTGCTTGAGTTTGTTTTGTGTGAATCTGTAATGACACCAACTCTCATTACAGACCATTATTGACCAATAAGACACTTTACTAAATTTCTATTTCTATCTCTCCACTGGACGAAAGTCATTCCTATGGGATTTCCCATAGAGTGAAATAAGGCAGATTTCTTGACAGATTTCATGTTGACAGACATCAATAGCAGACTCCAAAGTCACTAGGTCTCAACTACCCAGCTTAAGCATATTGAACAACACTTATTGGATTTGTGTTCTAATGGCCTACTCTATGTTACCTAGTGATAGGTTTGGGAATTGTTATCTGGGTTTCGTTCTTCCTGGTACATCATCTAGGACTACCTTCTGACTATGTACAACACTCACACACACATGCTAGATATTCTGCCTGATGGGAGGGCAGGACAGTGATGTCAGGTGTGTGTGGTCATTTGATTGTTGTTGTTGTAATGGCTTAATTACACCTCATTTGGCTCTGTTCTAACCTACCACTCTAGTCTTACACACACGTTGCTGGGGAAATGGCACAAGAAAGACGCAATCCTAGCAACGACAATTGTCAGTAGCACTAATTTTGTAATAATGATGCATGACATGTATTTTCAACACTTTTCAAAAATATGTCACTAATGTATTGGCATTATTACAACTTTGTGTTTCCAATGTATTAATAAGGGCTTTCCCTATTGGCTTCCCTATACCACATAAAACACTTGGCACTCCAGGTGGTGAGTGTACCGGAATTCTTTGGCGGTGAGTGAGTTAAACGCAGATGACGGTTCAAGATACAGCATCAGTAGACAAACATGTTTTGCAGCGCTCACTCAGTCCTGTACATCATGCATGCTCATGGTGTCAACTCAACGTATTGTATGTGTGAAATAGGACAAGCAGATCTCACTCACTAGTAAGATGAGGAAAGTGGTTCTTTTATATTTCCTGTTGTTACTTTTATATTTTTTCATGTTTTTATTATTCATTTTGGTAATTCTTGATTATTATACTTTGTTTAAAATAATCAAAGAGGGGACTGTTGGAATTGTACAATATTCTATGTGCCTCTCGACCTTTCACCTAGTGGTACCATGCCATAACCAGTACACAATGCAGAGACATGAAATCAGATGCTGGGGAATGGGGGGCCTAGGACCTGTAGCTCTCCAAGGCCAAATTCCATTGCAAGTCTATATATTCTAGTAGTAGTGTTACTATACTGGTACACAGTACACAGTGTGTCTTTATTCTTGATGGAAAGTTGGAGGACATTACATATGAATTAGTTTATTTGTGTTTACTTAATGTGGGGATGAAATATGTTCCTCTGACACTAGACACCAAAATCACTACTATAGAGAGTGAAATGTTTGATTCTGTCTTTGAGATTCTTATAGCCCAATTTTGTGCAATAATATCTATTTACTAAAATCTGATCTTTAAGAAAGATATTTTTCTCCCTCTTTACGCAGTCTTGGATATTGCTCTGTTAAAGAGAAACAATGTTTCTTCTGGAACTTTTTCAAGTTTAATTGTGGTATGATTTCTGAGTAGTTTCTTGACTATTAAAGTGATTCTACGAGATAATTTCTATAATCTCAGCCTACAGTTCTCAACGTAGCGCTAATGAGTTGGAAACGGGTCCCTGTTACATGCCCTCAGTGTGGTGCGTATGTGTGTGGATTCCACGTAGACCAATGACATCGACACACTTAACAGTAATGCTGCTTCTAAAGTTGGCGATGATAAACTAGGGAGTCTGTGGCTGAATGAGATAAAACAGTGATTCAATTGATTATATTTGTACAAACTATGCATTGATAATTCAGACACAAAATAAGAGGTTAAATAATACAGAAATAGTTATTGCCATATCCCGTAGCTTCTCTTTAATGATTCATTCATAGATAGTGACAATTCAAATAATTTGAAAATATGTGGCTGCACTGTTACTAATGCTATAAATGCAACACATGCTTATAATGTGCAAACTGAATTATAAACCCATTATAAAAGGAAACCTTAGTGTTAAGTGTCACCAAAAGAAAAGAAAACACAGAGACATTAAATCAATTTGAGATACTCTATCACTCATTTATTTGCAAATATATGTAATAAGTGTCTGTAAGTAAAGACAATGAGACTCCGGTGGCCCTGCATATCAGAGAGAGAGAGGGGAAAGGGAGAGAGGGGGGGACATAACAAGAAGGCATGTGAGGTTATTATTTAAACTTTAACTAGAATACTTATTGGATTTCACTGAAGTATCCTTTGCGGTTACTGATGGAGTTTGACCCTGTGGAATTCCTAAAAAAAGAAAGACAGAAAAAAAGAGAAAGAGAGGGGGAGGGGGAGTGCAACTTTAGTGGTAAGAATAAAATTACTTCCAATCATTTAAAATGACTTATTCCGATTACTTAATAGCGTGTGTGTGTGTGTGTGTGTGTGTGTGTGTGTGCGTGCCCCCTCAGAAGGACGCCATGAGAAGCTGAAGGTGGTGCTCCAGGAGGCTCGAGACTCCAACGACCAGAGACTCCGTGTTGAAGTACCAGGGAACCTCCTGACCAAACATGTCGTCCAGAAGCATCATCAGCCCGCCCTGAGGTAAGGCTCTGAGTTACTGCTAGTTCACAGTACTCATTTAAACTGAACAATAGATTGGATGCTAAATACTAGAGAGAAGGAACAGTAACAACATCAGAACTTGTCTGTACCTTCAGGTGCAGCAGGCATCTCTCAGCCTCTGGTTTCATGTTGCTGGCAGGCAGGCAGGAGTGTAGGAGAGAGTACAGACGCTCCACAAAACCACCAGGTTGCTAACAGCAAACATAGGAGGAGAGAGCAGAGAGTCATATGAACTTGTCAACAAAGTCACCCTGTAACAGTCTTCAGTATAAGAACAGTACTCACCACCACCAGGGGCCTCCCCACCATCACCCCAAACAGAACCAGCTCATAGAGGATGTCTATGAGGTTGACATGGCTAATCTAACAAAAGACAAAAACATTTACAACAAAATAGCAATGATATTAAAAAGAAGGACCCAATACAGGCACAGGTAATCAATGTGAGACTACTGAAGTGAATGAACTAACCTGATGTTCTGCCAGCTCCATCTCAATGTCACCCTGTTTGGAGGGATCACTCAGGTACCCAACAAGGTCATCATAGGCACGGATGAACTGTGCCTCGTCCTATACAGAACAAGAGAGACAATGTCAGTAAACGGTTGTTACATTTTCTCTTGATAATTCACTCTGTTGGAGGAAGCCAATGTCTTACCTTGTGATTGGCCTGAACCAGTGCTCCCAGCAGGACCTTCCCAGCCACGTACAGCTGGTTCTTGCTCTGGGTGGAACTGCGCAGGGTCTGGTAAAGGGGGAAAAAAATAGTGAGACACCATCTGACAGAAGACAGAAGAGAGAAAGCACAGAGAAAGGGTGGTTGACTCACTGTGAAGGCCTGGCGTAGGGTGGTGACCCTCAGGGCAATGTCCTCAGTCCTCTTGGTGGTCAAATAGAGGCTATGGGAGAGAATGACGCATGTAAACCGGTGGAGTTACTAAGTGATAATATGGTAAAGGCTTGATAATATGGTAAAGGCTTAAGTGTTAAGTTTGACCTCATAGCAGTTCTGGCCCTGTGGCTCAGGATCAGTGTACTGCTGCTGAGCGGGTGTGGAGAAAGAGTCAGCCCCCGACCACGCAGTGGAGGACAGCTGCCCATCCGGTCCCATACGCAGGACGGTATTCACCACAGAGATGTCTGTCTGCTACTCACAACACACACACATACACACATCTCTTTAGCTAAAATGCATGGAGGTGGCTAGCAAGCTAGCTAGTTCAAGCTAAAGGTAACTCTTAGCAACGCCCTTAGACACTGTCAACGGGTTACTTAGCCACCTAGCAGCTAACAATGCTATCATTGCTTCTAACTGGCAAAATAATCATTGCACACACAATTTGTGAGATATGTGTCTCCTGTAAAATGTAATTAAATGTCACATACCCTCTTCAAAGTCGCTGTCGCTTTCCTCTTCACGATCGCGAACCTTGCAAAAAAGAAAACACGAACAACCCGTCGTAGAGACGGCAGACCGCAGTCCACGCACTCGCGCAGCCAATCCTGAATATCACCGAGGCATTTTTCAGTCCGTTTTGCTCAGAAAATCAGCAGGTTTGTGTCGATGTGAACATCAACTGAAGTCTGTT
The DNA here is from genome assembly GCF_951799395.1 of Argentina silus. Classification (NCBI taxonomy): domain Eukaryota; kingdom Metazoa; phylum Chordata; class Actinopteri; order Argentiniformes; family Argentinidae; genus Argentina; species Argentina silus. Next base: position 39,718,464 of record NC_139654.1, read on the forward strand.
GTTATCTGGAGCGGACTGAACATTCCATAGAATGTTGCTAATGTTCTATATTGAAAGGTTGCATAGCAACACACCGTTTTGAAAATAATGAGTAATAATGATGCATGACATGTATCATCAACACTTTTCAAAAATGCGTTACCATGTGACCTCTAGAAATAGAACATGAGCAGCCTTCTATGTTTGATCCAGCGCTACGCAGCAACACACCTCTGATGATGTTGACATTGACGAGACCCAGCTAGTCTTCTGAGCGCTAGCATTACTACGCCACTAGCATTAGCAACGAAAGGTACTGAGAAACGCAGGTTTGGCTGCGGGAGTGCATGGATAGCGGACTGCCATTTCTACGACAGGTTGTTGTTCCTGTTTTCTTTTTGAGAGTACAGCGACTTCGAAGCAGGTATGTCACGTTTAATTACATTTTACAGTAGACACGTGGTAAACAAATGCATCTGTGTAATGGCATGACTGTTAGTCCGTCAGTAGCAACGGTGGTAGCATTGTTAGCTTTAGCTTGAACTAGCTCGCTTGCTCGTCACCAACATGCATGTTCGACTTGTGCCGTGTTGTTTTAGCAACACGTATCGAGTGGTTGTCTAACTATCGTTCAGATATGGTCCAACTATCGTCACATACCCTCTCCGAAGTCGCTGCCGTCGCTTCCCTCTTCACGATCGCGGACCCAGCAAAAAAGAAAACACGGAAGTAAAAACGGCAGGCCGCAGTCAAAACCTGAAAAACACTGAGGCATTTTTCAGCCCGTTTTGCTCCGAAAATCAGCTGGTTTGTGTCGATGTAAACATCAACTCAAGTTTGTTGTTATCTGGAGCGGATTGAACATTCCATAGAATGTTGCTAATGTTCTATATTGAAAGGTTGCATAGCAACACACAATTTTGAAAACAATTCATAATAATCATAGATGACATGCATCATAAAGACTTGAACAGCATTCTATGGAATGTTTCATCCAGCGCTACACAGCAATACACTTGATATTGATGTTTACATTGAGACCCAGCTGGTTTTCTGACAGCGAGCATTACTCAGCCATTAGCATTAGCAAAGAAGGACTGAAAAATGCCTTCGTGTTTTTCAGGATTGGCTGTGCGTGGACTGGGGGCAGCCGTTTCTATGACAGGTTGTTGTTCTTGTTTTCTTTTTTTGCAGGGCTCCAGTTGTGAGGACAGCGAAGCGGGTATGTGACGTTTAATTACATTTTACAGTAGTAGACACAGTCAACAAATGTATCTGGGTAATGGCATGACACTTTGTCAGTTGGTAGCAATGGTAGCATTGTTAGCTTTAGCTTGAACTAGCTAGCTTGCTAGTCACCTACATTTTGGGTTTGTGGTGTGTTGTTTCACAACAAATATTGAGTGGTTCTCTAACTGTCGTTCAGAGAGAGTCTAATTGTTATTGCTCATACTTCTTTTTCTTATCATTATTATTCCAATTCTTCCGATTTTTTGGTATGCTACTCCTCTTCCAGCTTTTAGGCTGTTTACACTAATCAAACTTTAAAACGTGCAGAGAGGTCTAACTTGATTAATATATTTTAAACTCATTATATTTATTCAGCTCTTTGTAACTCAAAAAGTCCTATTTTTTTAACATGGTGGTTTTTTAACGTACATCATGGTGTTGATGTAGGCGAACATTCTGAGATCCCCATTGTTACTGCAACTGTTATGCAAAACACATTCTTAGAATGATTACGCAACAATGCACTCCCTTGGCTACCAGTTCTACCCCACTAAAACCACTATTTAACCAACCAACTAACCCTCTACCCACTCCGCTGAACTACCCCAGGCTCATCCTGTCTATCTGTGACTCTATGACCTTTTAAACTGCTATCTGTCTTTCCAACCTTATATCTATCTAAGCTTTCAACTACCTGGCATCATCCTTTCTTCCTTTCACTGGTCACTACTGCTTCACTGAGTATACCCCATACTGATTACCCTCTTAATTGTTAGATTTACCTATACTCTCTCTCATCTATTCATTCTCTTTCATCCATCTATTCATCCTTCCAATCAACCAACCAACCTATCTCACTTTCTTTCAACTACCGAAAACATATTCATCAACCCTGATAAAAGCTTTCTGATACCTATTAAACTTTTTGAACTATTAAGCTTTTTGTAACTCCAAAAACTCTCATCCAGTTAACATGATGAAATGTTGATTTTGGCCAACATTCTGAGAGCCACCATTGTTTCTACAACTGCTATGGAACTGTCAGAACTCTTGAATAAAAACAACAGGAAACCTGCAGCCCTGTCTGATGCCTCCTTGTTTTCTCATTCCCCTCGACTCTCTGGTTGAGGGGGAGGAACAGGACTCCTCATCTCACCAAAGTGGTCACATAATGTCCTTCCCCTGTCACACCTGTACATATCCACCTTTGTATTCCATGCTGTTTCTGTCACCTCCCCTGTCAAACTTCACATTGTCGTTATTTATCGTCCACCAGGTCAGCTCGGCCACTTCTTAGATGAGATGGATGTCCTTCTCGGCTTCTTCCCTGAGGACGGCACACCGCTCACACTACTGGGTGACTTCAACATCCAGTCAGAGAAGCTTCACTCGTCTGGAGTACTTGACCTTACTCTTCTTCGCCCTGTCCCACTGTCCTCCGACTCATAAGGCAGGCAGTCAGCTTGACCTTGTCTTCACCAGATCCTCCCATACCTCCAACCTTACTGTTACCCCCCTTTTGGTTTCTGATCATCATTTTGTATCCTTCTCCGTTCCTCTCAAATCCTCCTCCTCTCAGTCAGTTTCTACCCACACTGTATCCTCTCGTCGCAACCTGCGTACCCTCTCACTCACCGCTCTCTCTTCCTCCGTGTTATCTTCCCTACCCTCTGTTGAATCCTTCTCCCTTCTATCCACTGATGCAGCCTCCTCCACCCTCATGTCCACTCTTTCCTCATCCTTCGAATCTCTCTGTCCACAGACCTCAAGGCCGGCACGATCCTCTCCACGCGCTCCTTGGCTGTCTGAAACCCTGCAAGCTTGTAGAATAAGGCTCCGGGCAGCTGAGAGGAAATGGAGAAAAACTGGCCTCCCTGATGACCTAGAACTTTATCTCTCTCCTCCTCAACGACACCTCATCTGCATCAGCTGCTAAAGCTTCTTACTACCATTCCAAAATTCAATCTTCTGCCTCTGACCCAAGGAAACTGTTCTCCACATTTTCCTCACTCCTCAAACCACCTCCTCCCCCTCCTCCCTGTCTGCGGATGACTTTGTCACCTACTTTGAAAAGAAGGTTGATGACATTAGCAGCCCTTTCTCTCTACCTCTCACCAACACTGCTACCTCTCCTCCCAAACCCACTGCGCTACACGCAGTCTCTGGTTTTTCAGCTTTTCCCCCCCTTTCCCCTGAATATATTCTAAAACTGGTCACATCCAAGCGGGCAACCACCTGCCCCCTTGATCCTATCCCCTCCCCCTTTCTCCAATCCATCTCCAAAGACTTCCTTCTGTTCCTTACCACCTTAATCAATTCTTCTCTATCCACAGGATCTGTCCCAGGGGCCTTCAAGACAGCCAGAGTCAAACCTCTTCTCAAGAAACCAACTCTTGACCCGTCTGCTGTCCATAACTACAGACCGGTATCCCTTCTCTCCTTCTTATCTAAAACCCTTGAACGTGCTGCCTCTAACCGACTGTATCACTACCTCCTTCAGAACAACCTCCTTGACGCTCACCACTGGGTATTTTAAGGCTACTACTGAGACTGCTCTCCTTGCTGTCACGGAGGCCCTCCACCCTTCTTGAGCTTCCTTCCTCTCTTCTGTTCTCATTCTTCTGGACCTGTCTGCTTCATCCGACACAGTAAACCACCCGATCCTTCTCTCCACCCTCTCAGAATTAGGCATCAGCTCTGCCCTCTCCTGGTTTGCAGCCTACCTAGCCAATCGCTCTTACCAGGTGACGTGGAGAGAATCACTGTCCTCTCTACGAGCCCTCACCACTGGGGTCCTCCAGGGCTTTGTCCTTGGGCCCTTACTGTCCTCCCTCTATTCCAAATCTCTTGGCTCGGTAATTTCCTCACATGGTTTCTCCTGCCACTGCTAAGCAGATGACACTCAACTCTTTCTCTCTTTCCCCCCTTCTGACCCACAGGTGGCAACACATGTCTCTGCGTGTCTCGCAGACATTTCTGCTTGGATGTCAGCCCACCACCTCAAGCTCAACCTTAACAAGACTCTAATGTGACCTCCTCCCATACAGCCAAGAACCTTGGGGTGATCCTTGACAACCACTTATCCTGTGTGGCGAACATCACAGCAACAGCACGCTCCTGTAGATTCTTCCTCTACAACATCAGAAGGATACATCCATTCCTCACCAGAGAAGCAGCATAACTTTTGGCCCAAACACTTGTGATTTCTCGGCTCGACTACTGCAACACATTCTTGGCCGGTCTCCCCGCCTCCACCATTAGGCCTTTGCAGCTCATCCAGAATGCTGCCACCCGTCTGGTGTTCAATCTCCCCAAATTCTCCCATGTCACTCCCCTCCTTCGCATCCTTCATTGGCTCTCAGTAGCAGCTTGCATCAGATTCAAGACCCTGATGCTCACCTACCGGGTGGCAAGCAGAACAGCCCCTCTCTATTTGCAAGCAATGGTTAGCCCCCAAACCCCTGCCCAATCACTCCGCTCTTCCACCTCGGCTGGCCGCCTGACACCGCCGCCTCTACGTGGATGCAGCAGCCGTGCTACTCAGTCACGGCTTTTCACTGTCCTGGCACCCCGCTGGTGGAATGAGCTTCCCACTGCTGTCATGACTGCAGAGTCACTACCAATCTTCCGCCGTAGATTGAAGACTGTTATGGAAAATACATTGATAGAACTGTTTTCAGGTTATACACTTTCATATGACTGATACAACTTGTGTAAATACTGTGATTACATTTTCTCTTGCCACGCCTCTAAAGTTCTATAGCCATTGTTCTGAGAAGCACTGTATAATTTACCATATGAACAGCGGTGATTTCGGAGTGAGTGGTGAGGGAGCGCAGTAATGGGAGAACAGATATATCTTGCCGATAGTTGTGAAATGTTGAACGCCGATTGATCAGTGAGACAGTCTCCCCATTGTTTTTGCTCTCTCGACCCCTCCCTGCGTAAGCACAGGCCCATCAGCCGATAGCCTTGGCGGCGCCTACCATTATGTTTAAACTGTATAAAAGACAACCTTGATAATCGCATCTTCAGACTCGTGCTGAACAGGCCCCCGGATCTACGCTGGGCTGCTGTTACGCTCTTGTCTCTTGTTTGCAAGCAATAAATACTGGACTCAGATATTGTGGCTACTCAGGACTTGTTTCTTGATACTTACCTCCGAAGAGCTGAAGTACAGAGTGGTAAATCCTAGACTTCCACCACAAGACCCATCTCTTCAGGCTGCATCTGAACTGTCCCTCCTAAAGACCTCTTCATCCCCACTACCCCCTTTACAAGTTTCTCTCCTGTAAAAAAAGAAAAAAGAAAATAAGTAATTCTTCCTTCTTCTAGCATCGTAACTGCCAATAGCCCCTGGTCCTACCATAGATTACTTTTTCTTTTGATGGCTGATGGAGAGATGATTCACTTACTTAGACAAATGTATTTGTTTTAAGTCGCTTTGGCGTCTGCTAAATGCCATCAATGTAAATGTAAATATTCTTAGAATTATTACACAACAATGCACTAGCTCTTGGCTAGAAATTCTACCCCGCTGAAACCACTCGCAACCACTTAACCAACCAACTCTACCACTCTCAACCACTCAACCATCCTCTACCGACTCCACTGAACTACCCCAAGCTCAATCTATTTATCTATCTATGATCTTCTAACATACTATATATCTAACCTTCTATCTTTCCAACCGTAAGTCTCTCTAACCTAACATCATCCTTTTTTTCCTTTCACCAGTCACTACTGCTTCACTCAGTATAATCCATACTGATTAACTTCTTAATTGTATTGATCTATCTATATGTCCCCTCTCTCATTTATCCATCCGCTTTCATTTATCCATGCATCCAACCAACCAAAGCTTTCTGATATCTATTAAACTTTTAAAACTATTAAGCTTTTTGTAAGATCTCATCCGGTTAACCAACCTCTACACACTCCACTGAACTACCCAACCATACAACATTCTAACTAACCTTCTAACCCATACAAACATAACCTTCTCTCTTTTTCATACCATTTTTACTCATTGAGCATAAAAAATAGAATAAATGAAATCCTATACCGCGTACACATTCTAAACCGCTTAACCTGTGCACAGGAAATGTATAAAAGATAAGTTGATATGGGATATATTCATGGTTAAAAACTGGAAATGGTATTTCATGAACTTGGAAAGGTGATTTGTGGATGACATCATTATTATTTCACAATATTTCATTACTTTTTGCATAATTGAGAAACTATTCAATCAACCAATGAGAACCCTAGTCTCGTTGTGAGTTAACCAATCAGAAGTGTAGATCCGCCCTACGCTTCTTTGGATCAAGGAAAAATCATAGCGCTCTGTCTTTTCCGTGTTAGCTCGTACTGATCAGACCTGTATGTACTATGCGCTGAAGATTCCTGCCACGTGTGAAGAAATGCTTTAAAAGTAATTTTCCTTTGAAAGATCTGCTTAGAATTGCTTATTTCCATTATTGCGAATATAAAAGACAAGGGTTACTTTGACAAGCCTCGAGTGAACTTGAGTGTGGAGTAGCATAGTTCTGCTAGCAGAACAAAGTTATCTATGGCGTTGTTCAGTTTTCAAAGACATACGAGCCTTCCACGAACCCACAATCTCCGAATCACCCTTCCACAGTTCCTATTCCAAGCTGCTGTAACCTTGGAAATATTTCCCTTGGTGAGTCAGTGTTTTCAATTCAGCAATAACATTCAATGGTTAACATCACCAACATATATGCCTTATGTCTCCCGGTATTAGACCCTATACAGGAGTCCCGGTCCAGCCCTCCGTCTAACGGGTTAAATCCTCAGTCTAATCCTCCACCCTCATCCATTTTTAAAGATATATATACACTCACCGGCCACTTTATTAGGTACATCTTGCTAGTACCGGGTTGGACCCCCTTTTGCCTTCAGAACTGCCTTAATTCTTTGTGGCATAGATTCAACAAGGTGCTGGAAACATTCCTCAGAGATTTTGGTCCATATTGACATGATAGCATCACGCAGTTGCTGCAGATTTGTCGGCTGCACATCTATGATACGAATACAATGTCCCAGACAATGTCCCAGACAGGGAGGTACCTTAGCCGGGGTATAAAACATGCTTCTTGGGGCATTTCGCTGGGTGCGCGCACCCCC